>NC_142867.1:234961000-235275000 GCF_051225735.1 Oryctolagus cuniculus | reverse complement strand
GGACGGGAGCGGGGTTTATGGCCCGGTGTGGAGAAGCAGCGGACAGCTGTCAGTGAACTCCCAGGCTCCTCAAAGCTTCTGTAGTACAGGGAGGCTGGGGCTGAGCAGGGGGCATTCAGCGCGTGTCCAAGTTCCCGCGTGGTCTGCCGCGTGCCTGAGCCGCCTGGGAAGCCAGCGACACCGCGTTCTTGGGGAGTTTGGTGATGGCACAGCAGGGGGCAGTGGCTTCCAGCTTGGAAGAGAGACCCCTCAAGACGGGACGTGGACAGGGGAGACGAGTGTTCAGACGCCCTGCAGGCCCGGCTGCACCACCCCCTGGACTCAGTTCTAATGAACTCAGGGCAAGGCTGCTTTGAGCTGAGGGAAGGGCCTGGGAGACCCCGGCGGCATCCGGCACCCGCGGCGCTGTGCAGGGGCTCAGTTTCTGGGCGGCACTGGAAATGCTGAGGGACACTGCCCGCTATGGACGGAGCGCTGATTGCGGGCTGGCGATCGGGCAGGCGCGAGCTGCGGCTCCCACGTCTGCTTCTCTCTGCGGTCTGGCCGTTGCCCGTCCGGGTGTGCGGGCTCTCGGAGCCCCTGCGTCCACCTCGGGGCTCTGCGCTCTTCCCCAGGGCCTGGTTCCGCCGCGGTGCCCTGCCGTGTCCTTACTTCGTCCTGTCACGTATTCAGTTCCGTGTCGCAGCCGCCGAGGGACAGGGCCCTCGCGTGAGGCTTCTGCACCCTTCATTCCAAACGCACACCACGCACGAGGGAGAATGGCCACTGAGCTTCCAACCAGAGGTGCTGCAGACCTGCAAACTGGTCATGTGTGGTTTGACACAGTGATTCTGGTTTCGCCTCCTGGTAAAGCCATCAACGCTTTCTTGGGGCGCACACCTTTTCATTCATTCATTCATTCATTCATTCTAAGAGAGAGAAGGATTTGGGATGTTGCTGCAAAATTTCCGGAGCCGACGTTGCATTTTAGAAAGGCCTTGGCAGCTGCTTTGAAAACAATTGTGCTTTTTTTTCTCCTTTTGCCATCTTCCCCTAATGCATTGTGTCACCCGGTTTTCCCAGAGCAGGGCAGCCTGGCCTTGGCTCTGTCATGGCGTGGTATCCTCTGGGGCAGGCAGGGTTATGACCCCGGTGCCCTTTACCCTGGCCGTGCTGCCCCTGAATGTCCTGCCCCGTGGCAGAAGGGACTCTGCCGATGCGATTAAGGCCTCAACGTAGACGTCCCCTGGGCCGTTAAAGCCGGAGAGCAAGCCGGGATCCTGAACACCAGGATTTGACAAACTGCCGTGTGCCCAAAGACGGCGTGGAATACACGAGAAGGAAATGAGTGCTACAGCCCCCCCGGGAGGGAGCCCTGGGCGGGAACCACAGCCCCGGGACACCTCCATCACAGCCCCTCCCAGCTCTCCGGCCTTGGGAAGCGGAGCAAGTGCAGAAGGCTGGACTGTTGGCCACGTGTTTTGCGTGGCTTTTTGCCCTCCTGTGCGCTGCGGTAGGGGTCGGGATGTTTCTCCTCTGCGCTCTGGCAGGCTCCGGTTCTTCCCCCAGAGCTGGAGGAGCTTTGAAACCCCAGCGTCGGCGGCTGCTCGGAGCTGGCCCCGTAGAGGCAGCTCAATGGCAGCCGGATCGATCTGTTCCCCGGGTGTGGTCAGTTTTGATTTCTGTCTTTTTTTTTTTTTTTTTTTTGACAGGCAGAGTGGACAGTGAGAGAGAGAGAGAGAAAGGTCTTCCTTTGCCGTTGGTTCACCCTCCAATGGCCGCCGCTGCAGCCGGCGCACCGCGCTGATCCGATGGCAGGAGCCAGGATCCAGGTGCTTTTCCTGGTCTCCCATGGGGTGCAGGGCCCAAGCACCTGGGCCATCCTCCACTGCACTCCCTGGCCATAGCAGAGAGCTGGCCTGGAAGAGGGGCAACCGGGACAGAATCCGGCGCCCTGACCGGGACTAGAACCCGGTGTGCCGGCGCCGCAAGGTGGAGGATTAGCCTATTGAGCCACGGCGCCGGCCGATTTCTGTCTTCTACAATCGGTCTTTTCCTAGAAAATCTCTGTCCCCTGGTCTTTAAGGCATTCACGTATTTGCGTGTCTTGTGGGTTTCCCGTTTCTTCTGTATCTGTGGTTCCTTCCTCTCCGTTCTTGCTCATTTTATGTACTTATGTTTTTGTTTTTGTTTTTTTTCTTTTTGGGGGATTTGTTCTAACTAGCCTGACTTTTTAATGTTTTGTATATTTTTGTTTTGTGTGTGTGTGTGTGTTTTGTTTGTTTTGCCAAAGAAAGCTTGAATTGATTTGATAATTCCACTGCTTTCCCTGTATTCTATATTCCTGGATTTTGGTTTTTCTTGATTAATGGCTTCTTATCTTGGGCTTGTTTGTTCTTTTTCCCCAAAGAATAAGCAAAATGCATGATCCACTTACTCTCTGTGCTTTTTATTTGAAACTAAAATAGTTAAGGCTTTAAATCATCTTATGACTTTCTCCAGGTGTTTTTTCACGTGCAGTGTTCTCATTTTTGGGGGGAATTCGGAAGCTGTGACTTACTCTACTCTTCACCTGAGTTGTTTAGGAAAGTTTAAATTTTCAAGGCAGTCGATATTTTGTCGTTGTTGTTTCAACTTTCCTTATTTTCCATTTAGTGCAGAGCTTGGGGAACTTGTCCACTCCACATTTTGGGAATAATTTATTCTGTGGATAAGTGCTCTATAAGTATTAGAAAGTAATGTGTATTTCTTTTTTTTTTTTTTTTTTGACAGGCAGAGTGGACAGTGAGAGAGAGAGACAGAGAGAAAGGTCTTCCTTTGCCGTTGGTTCACCCTCCAATGGCCGCCGCTGCAGCCGGCGCACCGCGCTGATCCGATGGCAGGAGCCAGGTGCTTTTCCTGGTCTCCCATGGGGTGCAGGGCCCAAGCACCTGGGCCATCCTCCACTGCACTCCCTGGCCATAGCAGAGAGCTGGCCTGGAAGAGGGGCAACCGGGACAGAATCCGGTGCCCCGACCGGGACTAGAACCCGGTGTGCCGGCGCCGCAAGGTGGAGGATTAGCCTATTGAGCCACGGCGCCGGCCCAGTAATGTGTATTTCTAATTTAAAGTTATAGAATTAAATATATACATCAGGCTAGCTTCGCCGTGTTTATAGTTTAGATTCCCTGGGTCCTTGCTGTTGGTGGTGGTGGTGTTTACCGACCTGCCGAGGAGTAAGAGCCTTGCTAGTTCCTCATCAAGACTGTCTTTCTATTCATGTTTATTGTTTCCTGCAGGTTTTGCTTTGTGTGTTTTGATGCTGTGTTGTTTAGTGCAAAAATGTTTGTATCAACTATGTGTTGGTTGAGAAAAATACTCTTTTTTTTAAAAAAGATTTATTTATTTATCTATTTGAAAGGCAGAGTTACAGAGAGGCAGAGAGAGAGGGAGAGAAAGGGAGAGAGAGGGAGAGAGAGAGAGAGATCTTCCATCTGCTGGTTCATTCCCCAAATGGCCACAATAGCCAGAGCTGGGCCCATCAGGAGCCAGGAGCTTCCTCCAGGTCTCCCACGCGGGTGCAGGGGTCCAAGGACTTGGGCCATCTTCTACTGCTTTCCCAGGCCACAGCAGAGCTGGATCGGAAGTGGAGCAGCCAGGACTCGAGCTGGCGCCCACGTGGGATGCCGGCACTGCAGGCGGCGGCCCTGCCTGAGAAATAGGCTTTTTTTTTTTTTTTTTTTTTGACAGGCAGAGTGGACAGTGAGAGAGAGAGACAGAGAGAAAGGTCTTCCTTTTGCTGTTGGTTCACCCTCCAATGGCCGCTGTGGCCAGCGCGCTGAGGCCGGCACACCGCGCTGATCCGATGGCAGGAGCCAGGTACTTCTCCTGGTCTCCCATGGGGTGCAGGGCCCAAGCACCTGGGCCATCCTCCACTGCACTCCCTGGCCACAGCAGAGAGCTGGCCTGGACAGAATCCGGCGCCCCAACCGGGACTAGAACCCGGTGTGCCGGCGCCGCTAGGCGGAGGATTAGCCTAGTGAGCCGCGGCGCCGGCCTGAGAAATAGGCTCTTGATGGAAGTACCATCCGTGCCAGATGGCTGGGGCGTGTCTACGCCAGCGTCCATTCTGTCTTTCCTCCTGGCAAGGGAGGAGCACGTTGGCGTGAGAGTCTAAGATCCGCTTCCAGTCTTCCTTGCAGCCAGGCTGAGCCGCGGTCCCATGTCCCGGACGCTGAGCTGTGACTACACACATGTGTGGTTCTTCCAGAACACCTGCTGTCAGGGAGCTGACTCGGCTGGAGGCGGGGCTCCGCGCGCGCCCTGCGTTTCTTCACTCACCGTTTGCTCCTCCTGAAATGAGGGTCCTCTTTGCTTTGCCACTTGCCTGACTACCCCTGTGCCCATTTGTTAATTATTTTCTACCTTATGATAACCTCTCAGAACTATTTCCCACAGAATCCATCCATCATGGAAATAACAGTTCTAACTTTAAAAAAATTACTGATTTTCATTTTAGCTGGAAGGCAGGCACACACAGAGAGCAGACTGCTTCAGTCCCCGGCTGCCAGCAACAGCTAACACTGGGCCAGGCTGAACCAGGAGCCGGACCTGCAGCCGGGCTCCCACAGGGGTGGCAGGGACCCAGCTCCTGAACCCCTCATCTGATGCCGCCCGGTGCATCGGAGCTGTGGAGCCAGGACTCGAGCCTGTCGCCCCAGCGTGAACCGTGGGCAACCGAACGGCTGTGTCAGCTGCCTGCCCACCCAGGCTCTTCTCCCGGTCGCGCCCTTTCCGCTCGGGTCCACCCGAAGTCCAAGGCCAGTCCGACCCCTTGTCTCCAGGCTTCCAAACTCTCAGTGGTGTGCGGGAGGTGCGCGGCTCGGCAGGTCCACTAGAATCCTGGCCCTCACGTTTGCTGTTCTTCGCGTGTTCCTCTCTCCCGCTTCCGTGGGTGCTGTGACTGGAAAGCTGTCTGGGAGCTCTGGGGGCCTGGGCGGAGCCGGGGACTTTGCCGGGTCTGTCTGGGGTGAAATCGGGCTGCGTAGTTTTCATTCACCCTGAAGGCGTCTTCCGGGAGCAGCCGAGCGCGTCCTGTCTGTGTTTCGTTTTTCCTGTCCCCCTCTTTCTTGTGGGATGTGCTCCCTTTGCGTTTTGCTGGTGTCGCTGGCTCCTCCCCTGCCCCTCTCATAAGATCAGAAGATTTTCTCTGCAACCTGAGCTCCCTAAACCACGTTCGTCACTCCGCCAGCCTTGAAACGCAGCCGATACCCTGACTCCTTCATAGGAAAAACACCTATTCCCTGGGTGTGGCCTCACCCCTTCCCCATCCGTGCTGCGGCTGGGAGTGGGGAGACAGAGGTGGACACAGCCCCAAGTCCTCGGTGCCAGCCCGTTACAGCAGACCGTCGTCTGTAGTCTGCCCTGAGTAGGCCCTTCCTTCTGGAGGTAGAACAGTTACGTTCCGTTTTTAGCTGTAACTACCGTACTTGCCACGTTTTCCTCATGAAACACAGCCCCTCCGTGGGCTTCTGACTCACCCTCCACCTGAACGGGTGATGTCTGAGTCGTTTTCAGCGAGGGGCACAAATACTCCGCTGCCTAAATTCTGACATGCGTGGGACTGTCTCTCTGCTCTCCTGTGACCAACATCTGGCCAAGGCTTCCTGGATCTCGCGCCCCTCCCCCAGCACCCCCGGTCACTGTGCGTCTCTGGCCTCTCCCTGTTGGGAGGCCTGCGGTTGCTCCCTCCCTCCCTATCAGTCTCGCCGCCCCATTGACATCTGGTCTTCTCTCTCGCTCTTTTTAAAAGATGTATTTATTTATTTGAAAGGCAGAGCTACAGAGAGGCAGAGAGAGAGAGAGAGAGAGGTCTTCCATCTGCTGGTTCACTCCCTAAATGGCCGCAATGGCCAGAGCTGAGCTGATCCGAATCCAGGAGCCAGGTCTCCCACGTGGGTGCAGGGCCTAAGCACTTGGGCCATCTCCCACTGCTTTCCCAGGCTGTAGCAGAGAGCTGGATTGGAAGAGGAGCAGCCGGGACTCGAACCGGTGCGCACATGGGATGCTGGCGCTGCAGGCGGCGTCTTTACCCGCTAGGCCGCAGCGCCAGCCCCTTGGTTCTCTCCACTACTTTTCTCTGGATATTATGACTCCTTTCCACTTACTGGTATTTCAGGAGCGTTTTCTTCAGGCAAGCACACTAAGATGTTCCAGGTTTGTTTGCTGTTTTTTTTCTTTGGGAACACTAATCAGTGTGTGTTGGGTACTTACCCTCTGTTGTCCATAACTATTATTTTTCTAGTAGCTTTTAAATAGTTTTTTTAACCCAGGGGGCAGGCAGACAGAGAGGGGGCGCCCCTGTCACTGCTCACCCTCCGAGTGCCTTCCGTGGCAGGGCGGTGGTGCAGAGCCAGGAGCCAGGAGCTCACCCTCGGCCCCCCTGCGCGGGCGGCAGGATCCCAACCACTTGAGCCGCCACTGCTGCCTCCCCGGCTCCGCACCAGCGGGGAGCTGGAGCCAGAGCCAGGATTCGAACCCGGGGACTCTGATGAAGGAGGCGTGTCTTAACCACTCGGGGAAACGGATGTCCCTCTCGCAGCTTCTACCTGTTCTCTTCTGTGTTATTTCCTCACGTCTGCCTGTCACGCCCACAGACTGTTTTCTGTCGCGTCCCTCCCTCCTCCCTCCCTTCGCCGTGTGTCTTTCTGTGCCTTCTCGTTTTTTATTTCTGATTCTTTACAAGTCCTGAGGTTTCCCCCTCAGCCTTGGCAGCTGGTTTTTCATCTCCTTTTAAAAAACCTTAACCATCGTTTCTTAAATTTCTTATATCAAAGAGCCCGTTCTCTCTAACTTTTTAAAGATTTATTTATTTATTTGAAAGGCAGAGTTACAGAGAGGCAGAGAGAGACAGGGAGAGAGAGAGGAGAGAGGTCTTCCATCTGCTGGTTCCCTCCCCAAATGGCCACAACAGCTGGAGCTGTGCTGATCTGAAGCCAGGAGCTTCTTCCGGGTCTCCCACGTGGGTACAGGGGCCCAAGGACTTGGGCCCATGCACGGTGGCCGGACCAACCCCGGCGAGGGCACACAGGGACAGGTAGCCACAAAGCCACCGGTGGAGGGCAGGCTTGTGGTCCATCCCCATCTGCCTGAGTCCCAGTCGCTTTGTAAAGGCTCAGTAAACAGCGCGGGTCTACTTTTTCCGACCCCAGGGCAGAGGCCGGCCCTGGAGGGGAGAGGTGTAGCGCCTGGGGCTTCCATCGCTGTCCGACCAGAGCCACCCTCAGGTTTTGATGCGGCCACGTTCCCCTCTCTCCTTCCCGTTCCCCACGCCTGGGCTTCCATTAAACATTTTTATGATGAACCTGGAAAGTAATTTGAGCCATAAACCTCGCAGCCCAGATACAGGCTAAGGAAGAGAGACATAGTCTAAGGCAAACCCCCCGCACCGGGGTGAAAGGCAGAGCTGTGGGTCTGGCTTGGCTGTGAGGCCAATTATAAAACACTCCGGTGGTGTTGCTGACACCGGGAGAACGCCGTAACAGAATTACAGCCTGGCAATCAATCGGGACTATGGCACGGAAATCTATAACTCAGATATGAAAGCCGTCTGCAGAGGTGCCTTTCCTAGGAGGGGTCGGTGAAATTAGATTAAAATAAATTTACATATATATCAATTTTATTATTAAAATATATTCACACTAGTAAATAGAGTTATTGGGGAAGGGTAAGCTACCCTGTGTATTGGACACAAAAATAGACCTCTTTGGCAGATCAGAAAACAAAGTTATTGTCTCCCTGTCAAATATAAATCTCTTCTTAGAGCTAATAAATGGATAGTGTTCAAATGCAATGTTTTGTCTGAGTCCTACCTCATAAACCCGCGGCACATAATAGTAAATTATATTCCGCCAAGCAGCATCAATCTCCCCACTCCAGCATCACACAGAGAGGGAGACAGCCAAGAAATGGATGTGCTGAAGAGGAGAAAAAGTTATTTGAGAACAAATAAAATGGGTCATAAAGTTTGTTAAAACGTAATAATAATAATAATAGTAAAAAAAAAAAAAAAGGAGAGAAGAAGAAACAAAGACAGAGCTCTCCAAGGCTGCACCCAGGAATCTGCCCTCCGCCGGCTGTGGAATAATTCATTTCCCACTGCAAGGTTGTAGCACGGTGTTTTCTTTCAAAATTAATGTTTGTTACGGAGGAGAGTACAGAGGGTGACTGATGTTAGGGGGCTGGCTGTGGGTCCGCCAGAATGGGCTCTTGCATCCCCCACCCCAGCTCTGTGCTGTGGGACCTTGACCCAGCCCCAAGGTCTCGGTCACGGTCTCTCTCTCTCGGAAGTCCTTGCAAAACGGAGCTAAAAGGAGGGTGCCTTGGTGATCAGAGCCAATGGGACGCGCAGAAGGCTAGCAAGGAGCGCGTGTTTTTTTTTTTTTTTAAGAGATAATTAATTAATTTTATTTGAAAGGCGTTGAAACAGAGCGACCTCCCATCTACTGGCTCACTCTCCAGTCCGTGCAGGTGCCCCAGGTGAGTGGCTGGGACCCAAGCACCAGCCAGCGTCACCTACACCAGGGCTCACAGCAGCACAGCTAGGAGTGAAGGCAAATGCCTACCCCACACCTGGTCTGTTTCTCTGGACTGTCAAGCAGTCGCTCAACCGTCGTTTTATTTCCTCATCCGTGCCCTGGGCTGTGTGCAGGGTGCAGGCTGCTGTGGTCTCCCTTAAGGGCGCGGTGTCTTTAAACTTTGTGTTTGCCCCTGTTGTTCGAGTGGGGTGGTGGCAAGGCGGGGGCGGGGCTCGACTGCGTTCACCGGGGCTTGTGGTTGTCCTTGCTGGCCTGGCCGGGACTCCACAGCCGGAGACTCCACGCCCGGGCGTCACCAGCCGGGCTGTGGCAGGCATGTGCCCTCCATGTGGGTGAGTCTGGAAGCTTCCGTTTCAGGGTTCTGGGGAAGCAAAGCCCGGCAGCCCCGCCCCCCCCCCCCAGGTCCAGCTGTGTCTGGGCGGTACCCAGGCCCCGGCTGAGGCTGGCCCCACGCGTCCTGTCCAGGCTACTCCCTGTCCTCCCCTCCCCCTCTGCACCCCTGCCCCACCTCCCCACCCACCCCCTGCTGGCACTGCAGCCCCTCCTCGTTCTAGCCACGCCCATGAAGACCGGTCCCTCCGTCCTCCTCCGCCCCTGCTTCTTCATTGCAGTCACCGCCGCGGTGAGACCTGGCCTTCACCGAGCGAGCGCTCCCTTGCGCCTGCTTTGCCTCCCTTCGCTCGACCTGCTGAGCCCCAGGTCCCAGCCAGCGCCGAGCCCGCACCCACATCCGCTCCCACGGTGCCCTTGCTGCAGAGGGAGTCGCGTTCCTCTCTGCTCACTGGCCTGAGCTGCGTGTAGCCTCAGCCCCCCCCCCCCCCCCCCCCCGTCTGTGAACTGGGGCAGTAGTCCCAGCTCCGTTCCCTCGCCGCACCCCTGCCGAGGGGAGGGGCGAGGGTGGAATGCGTGCGGGGGAGCACCTGCAGATGCAGATGCGGGGGTGGGGGCACTGCAGGCGGCGCCGGCCGCTGAACACTTTTTTAGAATCTTTTCCCTCTGTGAGCGGGCTGCTTGCCTTCTCTGCCCGAGGAAGGTCTTTGAAAAGCTCTCTCGGCGGGTCGGGACTGGGAAAGGGCCTCTCGTTCGCGGGCTGCCGGGAGCCGGAGCCCAGCCCGAAACCGCCGAAGACAGAACCACCTGTTACTCGGGGCCGCGTCAGACAAGCTGGGAATTCTAATCAGGGCATTGAACAATACTGATGCGTTGCTAAACGCTGGCTTGGTTCTTTTGGTTCCAATGATGTTAAGTTTTAAACCGTGGACCATTATGGTACACGGTGAAATTAAAAGCTGGATTGGCATATCGTCGGTTACATGCCGGGGCGCTCTGATATGATGTGAAATCCTGTTACTTTTTCTTTCCCATAACAATTTCTTTTGGGAGACAACACCAGGAAGCCCTCGGATAATGGCTTTGCCGTTGCTAGTGTGTTCCAGAGTGAGAAGGACCCTGTGATTTCTTAAGAGAATGGCAGTAGAACCAAAGAAAAATTAAAATGCAAAATAGAGAGGATTTCTTGCGAGGGCTCTCTCTCTCCCTCTCTCTCCCTCTCTCTCCCTCTCGCTCTCTCTCATCACCTGGTCCTTGCAGGAAGCTCTGCTATTTCTGCAGCTGATCCTTGCGTGGATTAGGGATAATAAACAGCCCATTAATGGAGGCCTGAACTCGGAAATGGAGTTGGAATCACCAGCAAAATTCAGTGGCTGCCGAAGGTTAATAACTCCATTACTGCAGCTCTGGGCCTGAGCCGCCGACGAGCAGGGTGTTAGCCTTATCTTACTCCTCATTAATTGAGCTAATAGAACCCGAGTGACCCTGCCTCGCTGGCACCGTCTGAGAGTTTGCCAGACATGGGCCGGAATACATATCACGGGCGGCGTGCCGCCCCCGGCCTTTTATTTTGGGAAGAAAGACGGGTTAGCCGCAGGCCCTGTGCTCACCGTGGCAGCCCTGCGGCAGTCAGCCACAGGTGCGCACAGCAGTCCCAAGCCGCTGCCTCGGCACCTGCACACGGGAGCCCACTCTGGCCTTGATACGGCCATTGTTCCAAATGAGCGACTGAGTTCTGGGGGGGGAGGGAAATGAGGCATGCACTGGAAGTGGGAGGGGCGGCAGGCCCTCCTCCCCCAGCCTCCCCCCAGAAATTCCTGACAGTTCTTGCCCGTTCCCTGTGGTCCCGCTGAGCTGCTTTACCGTACACGTGCACTAGGGGGCGCTACTTAATCTTCCCAACCCTGCACAAAGGGTCCCGGGTCCACCCTTTTAGCCTTGACATTGCTGAGCTAACGTTGGAGTAGACTTTGAAAATTTTGTGGAAACTAGAATTAAAAGATAACATCTATTTTGGTGCAAGATTTTCTTTCCAAACCCATGCATACAAGGAATTAATGGAAAATGCATATTATTTTAAAATGAATGGATTTCCAATTTTTGCATCATTTAGATGCACCTTTTAATTCCATTTTCCAGGAGCTTTCTGAAGTGTGTTCATATGCGTTTGTCGGGAGGAAAATGTACAGGCGGGATTTATGTGTCGGAAAAGGCTCAGTACAACCCGCATCATGTTAGCCACAGGCTCAAGGCCAGGGTCCGAGTCCCCTGCACAGGGCCGGGCTCCTTACACGCGTGGGAGAGTCAGGGTGGGGAACACGGGAGGACTGGGGTCCACTCTTCTGGGATATGTTCTGCCTCGGGCAAGCTTCTAGCCTCTCTGCACTTCCAGGCACGGGCGGTCGGGACGCCAGGTGGCAGGGCAGTCGGTGTGCTGGGAGCGGCGTCGCCTTGCCTTGTCGGTCAGAGCCTCTCACCAGGCTCCATGGCCTGGGCTGGCCCCCCGGAGCAAACTGCCCCCCCACCGCCGCCGCCCACATCCGCAGCCTGGCTCTGGGGGAGGAAGAGGAAGGTGGTTCCTCCTTTACTTGGTGACATGTGGGGCAGG
Organism: Oryctolagus cuniculus; assembly: GCF_051225735.1. Lineage (NCBI taxonomy): Eukaryota > Metazoa > Chordata > Mammalia > Lagomorpha > Leporidae > Oryctolagus > Oryctolagus cuniculus. The sequence goes on along the minus strand of NC_142867.1, from coordinate 235,263,507 downwards.
ACAATGACCCTGCCATAGACAAGGTCACCCTGTGACCCCAGGGAGCCAGGCCGCCTGGAGGAGACCGTGACTGGGGAAGAGCCTTGCAGGTTGTGTGGGAGCTGCTGAAACCAACCTCGGAAGTCAGTGTGTGTTCCTCCTCACCGGCCCAAGACCCTTCTGATGGCAGACACGGCCAGGGGACGCTCCGGCGGGGGCTCGGGGTGTGCGAGGCGGCCTCTGTTGCTTGCAGCTGCGCGCCGCCGCAGAGCAGGGCTGGGCTGAGCCGGGGCTGCGGCAGGTGCAGTGCACGGAGCTGGGTTTGCAGGCTCCCCATGGGGACTGTCCCTGGCTGACTGGAATGTGGCTGTAGATGGTGCGGGGAGGCTAGCAAGGGGAGCACTGGAGAGGGGTTGGGAGCCGGGAGCTTTCAGCCGTGGCTTCCAGACGCCCCGTGAGGGATCGTGTGGAATGAACGCGCTGCCGCTACTTTCCCAGGGACTGTTGACATGCTCCCCGTGTTCCCACCGCTTGGGTGAGAGGCGGTCTGGACGAGTGGGGAGGGCGGCCCCAGCCCACAGCAGTCTGCCCCCAGCAGAGGAGCAGTGGCTTTGGAAGCAAGGACATCAGACGTGGCCGGCGCCTCTGAACTCCGCGGGCCGCCTGGAGGAGCCTGTGGAACATTAAGTACAGTGAGTTCCCAGGCCGGGAGCCCAGCCCTGCTGCCCCAGACAGGGCCCCCACGAGGTGCCTGGGGCAGGGGGTGGCGCCTGTAGGGAGCCTGGCCCACCGGGAGTTTGCTCCTCACCGGAGACGGGCACACGCCTGGTAACAAGGGGTTTGCGTGGTATTTTCTTGGTGAGCGATTTTGTTAGGGGCAGGCCCTCAGCATCTCGCTCTAATTTATCGACCCTTGGTTTGTGCGCCTGCCAGACCTCTCCTAAGGGCTCTCTGAGGTCCTGGAGACACCCAAGCCCGGTGCCTGCATCACAGCTCTCGGCAAGTAAATGGCTGGGGACAGAAAGTGACGGCTTTGCTCGGCTGGCTTCTTGTTCTCCGCCAGAAAAGGGCGCCCCCTGCCCAACCTGACTCCCCCTCCCTCTGCCGGCAGAGACATCTGTGTCCTGGTGCCCGTGGACCCCAGGCTCCTGTTAGGGGCCAGCGGGCTGTGAGCCCGGCCCATGCTCGGGCGCAAGACAAACACGCCAGGTCCAAAGCAATCTCGGCGCCGTGGGTGGAGAGTGACAGGTGACCTTTACCAGAATCCAGCCCGGGGGTCTGGCATTTGAAGTCGCACACTGATGGCGACGCCCCCAGTTTTGGCAGGCGCAGCGCTCCGCCGTTCCCTTAAATTCATTTCCCAGGGAAAGGCAAGAGGCCGGAGATGACTTGGAGGAATCGTGTTTGTTTTTCTTTACCCACAGGAGGCATCGGAGCGCACTTCAATTTCCCATCTTCCTTAGAGGCACAAATAAAGGGCCGACCCCCTGACCCGGGATGCGAGTGAAAGAGCAGGCGCTGCGGGTCTCGGGCTGCAGGTGTCTCGCAGCTCCGAGCACCCCTTCCTAAATATCACGGAAATGAGCCCCGTGAAATACTCCCGCGTCGTCCCCAAGTCTGCGCGCGGCTCTTCTCCTTGGGAGGTCCCCAGACTCCAGGCTCTGCCTCCCGCTTGCTCTGAGACCCATGCAGACCCTCCCCGCCCCCTCCCCCGCACCCCAGCTTCCTCTGCGGCACCCCCCCTGCTCCCTCACACCTGCCTGCCTCCTGTTTCCTACACACAGCACCACGGCTTGGCCTCTAAGTCTTGGCTTTTCCTGCAAGGTTGAACTCCAATGCCACCTCCTCCAGGAAGCCTGTCCTGGCCCCTCTCTCTGCACTTCCAAAGGCCTTGACATTGTTCCCAGGAGGGGCAGCAGCCTGGAAGGGCATTGCCTTGTGCAGGCTGCGTGAGGCTGGGCGGGTCGTTTCTTGTCTCTGGGCCTCGTCTCCCTCCTGCATAAGACGGTGACGGCTTTATCCAGACTCTCACGGGACACGTCTTGCGTGCAGGGGGTCCCCACGTTCTTGGGACACAAGAGGAAACACAAATGCATCTCACATTCCAGAAAGGGCCGGAAGCAGCCAACAGGTGCTCAAGGGAGCAGGTTCCGTGGCGAACGGCAAAGCAGGCACTTGGCAGGGAGGAGTGGGCGGCTGTGTGGCACCCGTGGGGCCGGGGAGGCCCGGCTGACGGCCTTTAGCAGGGGCTTGGCCCCAGAGCGCGGGAGCAGGGAGAAGCAGCACCGGCCTGGCCAAGGCCCCGTGGCAGCAAGGGAGAGGAGAGTGGCAGGAACGGTGGGGGTGGGGGCGCAGACCCCCGCAGGACCGCTTTTCCTCTGAGCAGGAGAACTTGCACTGTAAAGGAGAGATCAGGCGGCTGGGTCGGGAGGGGACGCCTGGCAGGGGACAGCGGTGGCGGCAGGAGGGGGCTTCGGCAGTGACCCAAGTGGGCTGTTTGCCTGGACTGGGGGTGGCCGCGGAGGTAGCAGGAAGTTGAGCTGCGATGTTTCGCAGGTAGAAGTGACGCAGAGCACCTGGGGAGGGGCAGTAGGGAGAGGGGGGCCAGCCCGCTGCCGGCCAGGGGAGAAGCCGGGGAGCCGGTGTGGCCGAGGGCTGCACCTGGTGAGTTAGGGATCCGAGGAGAAATGTGTGAGTTTGCAGCCAGCACAGGGTGCCCCAGGCCGGGGCCTCAACAGCTCCACGTGGCCGCAGGCTTGCAGGTGGCCCGTCTTCTTCCACGGTCGCCCCTCTGTACGGGCAGCCCAGCGTCTCCCGGGGTGGCCACATTTCCTCCTCTTCTAAGGTCGCCAGTCAGATCGGCTCACTGGAGCCGCGTCACCTCTGGAAAGCCCGGTCTCCAAACACAGGCACCTGCGGAGCTGCTGGCTCCGACGCATGAATTGGGGGGGTGCCGCGGGGGGAGAGGGCGGATCAGGAGGAAGACCCCAGGGCCCCCAGAAAGCACAGGCTAGCGCAGGCCGGCCCCCCGCTGCCCTCACTCCTGCAGGAGCAGGTGCCTTCCTGAGCTGGGAACCGCAGCTCCTTCCAAGGCGCCCCCTTTGGAGACTTCATGCCCCCCGCTGTTCGGAAGGCGCCGTGAGCCCCCTGGATGGAAGGAACCCCAGTGCTCTCCGGCTCGCCCCGGCTCTGTCTGGTTCAAGCCCTTGAGCCCGCCAGCGTCATTCCTCTGCAGCGTCCTTATGGAGAGCTGGGGGGGCGCAGGGGCTCAAGGGGCAACACCTCCTGCACGGCCAGCCCCTCCCAGAGCACCCACCTCCCCGAGCGGCCTCTCCCCCTCTCCCCAGCCAGGCCCCCCTCCCCCATTCTCTTGCTTTTGCGAGCACCATGAACCGTGAGGGCAGACTCTCCCCGCCGCCCGGTCCACTGGCTCGTTCCGCATCTCTTCCTGGAGCCTGTTACATCCCAGACAGTGGACCCTGGGGTCCTGCTGGGAGCCGGGCTGGTGGCCTCTGCCCCTCAGGACTCGCCTTCGCAGGGCCGCCCTGCTGGTCCTGGCCTCGTCCTGGGCCTCAGCCCAGCCCTGTGTCGCCCCCTGAGCTGCCGTGTGGGGCTCGGGAGGTGGAGGCGGCAGATACCTGAAGGTTGGACAAGACCTGCTGGTTGTAGCTCATTCGGCCTTGGGAGCAGCCACTCAGCTTCCTGCCTGCTTCTCTGAGCCAGGGCAGTGCCTGGGGGCCCCCAGGTGGGCGTCTCCCTGCTCCCCTGACCAGTCCTGGCCAGGGCAAGGGTTCCAACCCCCCAGTCCCTTCTCCCCACCCCAACCTTGGCCCAGCCGGGGCCCTGGGTCCTGTGTTTTCATTCCCAGATGCAAACCCACAGACCTCAAGGCCCAGGACACAATCCAGCGCGTCCAGCAAGGCCACTGTTGTGTAGGGGGATAACGGAGGCCCAGAGGGACCCCTCTCCCGGGTTAGGGAGAGGCCTGGAACGGGGCCTCTCAGCCGCAGGCCAGCGCAGTCTCGTTCGTTTGCATTTCTGCTTTTAAATGTCACCCCTGCCTCCGTCCTGGCACGCGGGCGGGGGACCCAGGTGCCCACCTCACCCTGCTGCCCGCACCCAGAGCCCCGGGGCGCGCCGTGGCTCCCGGGGAAGGCCGGCCTCGGCCTCTGCTGCCGCGCATGCGCGCCCCGCCCAGGCCGCGTCCACCAGATGCCCTCTCGGCCCAGCTCTGGGAGCCGCCCCGTCCCCTCGACAGTAATTAGCCTTGTAAGACTAATGGAGGAAATCGTGTCTAATTACCCCGCTGAAGGCCCGATTATGCGATTAACATTCGAGGGCTATAAGCTAATGACGAGAAGAGCCGCTCATTTGCATAGCATTAGGTTAATGGCTCTCCTCCCGAAAGAGTGCGAGGGCCGGCCGGCCGCCGCGATGAAGCAGCAGTGATCTGGTGGCCGGGCGGGAAGGGCGACACAGCGGCTCGGGACCGGGAGGCGGAGCCGCGGCCGCTCCTGGGCACCTGCTAGGAAGTTCTGCTCCGGCCCTGCCCAGCCCTCCTTTTGGGCAGAGAATGAGAGCTTGAAGAACCCTTGGGGGTCGCCTGTTTAAGTCCCTTATTTGACTGGGGCTGGGGTGGACTCCAGAGGCTGAGCCCGGAGCTCACTGGCCAGGGAGCACAGTGGCCTGCAGGGTCCCCCGTGCCCCTCCCCTGGGACAGGCTCTGCTGTGCGGTTCTGGTGCTGCCTCCTGTGGGAGCGGCACAGCTCCTGCCCCCGCCCCCCCCCCAGTCCCAGCTTGTCTCCCGGCCCCGCCCCTCGCCCCCACCCCCACCCCCCACGTCCCACCAGGACGGAGACCGTGGATGACTGAACCGGCCAGGGAGCTGCGATGTCTCGGACGGCTGGACTAAAGCTCACTTGCTTCCCAGTGAATTTTTAAACACGCTCACTTCCACCAAGAGACAGGGTCATGCGCACGTCCTTGCGATGCCCGTTCCCCGCCGTCCTAAAGCTGGAACCCACAGAGGTCTGTGGATGTGACTCCATCCACACACACACACACACACACACACAGCCAGAGTCCGTATGTACACACACACAAACAGCACCCAGATGTACACACACACCATACACACACGACCATGTACACACAACCAGCATCTGTATGTATGCACATCACACACACACCACACACACCAGCACCTGTATGTATGCACACCACACAACCACACACACCAGCATCTGTGTGTACACACACATCACACACACAACCACACACACCAGCATCTGCATGTACATACACACACCACACACAACCATGTACACACCAGCATCTGCATGTACACACCACACCACACACACAACCACACACACACCAGCATCTGCATGTACACACACACACCACACACAACCACACACACACCAGCATCTGTGTGTACACACACACACCACACACAACCACACACACACCAGCATCTGTATGTACACACACACACAACCACGCACACACCAGCATCTGTATGTATGCACACCACACACACACAACCACACACACACCAGCATCTGTGTGTACACACACACCACACACACAACCACACACACACCAGCATCTGCGTGTACACACACACACACCACACACAACCATGTACACACCAGCATCTGTATGTACACACCACACCACACACACAACCACACACACACCAGCATCTGTGTGTACACACACACCACACACACAACCACACACACACCAGCATCTGCATGTACACACACATCACACACACAACCACACACACACCAGCATCTGTATGTACACACTCACACCACACACACAACCACACACACACCAGCATCTGTATGTACACACACACACAACCACGCACACACCAGCATCTGCGTGTACACACACACACACCACACACAACCATGTACACACCAGCATCTGTATGTACACACCACACCACACACACAACCACACACACACCAGCATCTGTGTGTACACACACACCACACACACAACCACACACACACCAGCATCTGCATGTACACACACATCACACACACAACCACACACACACCAGCATCTGTATGTACACACTCACACCACACACACAACCACACACACACCAGCATCTGTATGTATGCACACCACACAACCACGCACACACCAGCATCTGTATGTATGCACACCACACACACACAACCACACACACACCAGCATCTGTGTGTACACACACACCACACACACAACCACACACACACCAGCATCTGTGTGTACACACTCCACACACATACACACACTGACACACAACCAGTCCCCGTATGTATACACACACCCCACACATACTACATGCACAGAGCTGCACACACAGAACCTCACACACCAGCTTGCATATGTACACACACACCACACACATAACCATGTACACACACACAGTGTTCATATGTATACACACATACTAAACACACAACTACATACACATAACCAGCATCTGTGTGTACACACACCACACACACTGACACACAACCAGCCCCTGTATGTATACACACACCCCACACATACTACATGCACACAGCCGCACACAGAACCTCACACACACTTGTTTTTGTATTTGCATTTGTTTGGCCGCTTTCTTAGGAAAATTCATAGAAATAGATTTACTGAAGCCAGAGTGCACACCTGAGCTATTAAGGGGTCAGGAAAGGAAGGGCTCCAGTGGGCACCCAGGAAGTAGACCTCAGAACGCGTGCGTGTGAGCTCCCCGAGCCTGACTTAGGGCAGAAAACCGAGACACCCAGGGAGCGCCCGGCGACAGCCTCGGCTTGGGGATCGGCGGAACGGGGACAGTGACAGCGGGGCCAGAAGCTGGCTCTTTGACAAATTAGTAAAACTGACAAATATTGGGCCGGCGCCGCAGCTCACTAGGCTAATCCTCCACCTAGCGTCGCCGGCACACCGGGTTCTAGTCCCGGTCGGGGCGCCGGATTCTGTCCCGGTTGCCCCTCTTCCAGGCCAGCTCTCTGCTGTGGCCCGGGAGTGCAGTGGAGGATGGCCCAGGTGCTTGGGCCCTGCACACCATGGGAGACCAGGAGAAGCACCTGGCTCCTGGCTCCTGCCATCGGATCAGCGCGGTGCGCCGGCCGCGGCGGCCATTGGAGGGTGAACCAACGGCAAAGGAAGACCTTTCTCTCTGTCTCTCTCTCTCACTGTCCACTCTGCCTGTCAAAAAAAATTAAAAAAAAAACTGACAAATATTTTGTAAGATGTATTTATTTATTTGAAAAGCAGAGTTACAGAGAGGCGGTGACAGAGAGAGAGAGAGAGAGAGAGAGAGAGAGAAATCTTCCATCTGCTGGTTCACTCCCCAGAGCTGTGCCGATCTGAAGCCAGGAGCCAGGAGCCAGGAGCTTCCTCCGGGTCTCCCACACAGGTCAAGGGTCCAAGGACTTGGGCCATCGTCCACTGCTTTCCCAGGCCACAGCAGAGGGCTGGATCGGAAGTGGAGCAGCCAGGACTTGAACCTGTGCCCATGTGGGATGCTGGCCCTGCAGGCGGCGGTTTTACCTGCTATGCTACAGCGCCAGCCCTGGGTAGAATTATTTTGAACAACTTATGACAATAAATTTGGAAGCAGGCAAACGGATAAATTCACAGAAACGAAGTTTTACCAATACTAATTTAAGGAGAAAAAGAGAATCCAAGCAGTCCCAGGATTGCTAAATGAATGGAATCTCACAGGTAAAACCCTTCCCTGCACTGGATGCCGTCTACAGAACCTGTTCCCATGGAAAACAGACACAGCAGGGAGCAGGCAAGGAGCAAACTCCGTGGCGCATTCACTTCATTTTCTGTAATTTAAAAAGATTCTTTTTATTTGAAAGGCGGAGCTAGGAAGACAGAAAGCAGCACAAATCTTTCATCTTATTTTTCACTCTCCAAATCCCCATGAGAGCCAGGGCTAGGCCAGGCCAAAGCCAGGAGCCAGGAACTCCACGTCTCCCACGTGGTAGCAGGGACCTAACGACTTGAGCCGTCACCTGCTGCCTCCTGGGCTGCGCGTTAGCAGGAAGCTGGAACTCGAAGCAGAGCCGGGGCTTGAACCCAGGCCCTCCGTGTCCCAGGCAGCGTCTTCACCTCTGTGCCAAACCCCACCCCTGTCACGTTTGATGACTAAGAGCAGGTGCCTGGCACTGTGGCGCAGTGGCTTGGCCACTTTATGTGGTCCCAGCATCCCGTCTAGGAGTGCCGGTCTGCTCATGCGCTGGGAAAGCAGCAGAGGAAGGTGTAACCCTTGGGTCCCTGCCCCCCACGTGGAAGACCAGGATGCACCTGCTGGCTCCTGCTTGCAGCCTGGCGCAGACCTGGCTGTTCCGGCCGAGTGGGGAGAGAACCAGAGATGGGAGATTCTCTCTGTCTCTGTGTCACTCTGCCTTTCAAATAAATGAATCATTTCTCGAGAAGTCTAATAGAACCTTAATAAGAAACCCACATGTCCCAGAAGGAAGAAACATCGCGGGCCGATGTCACGCGTGGAAACGAAACATCAGCAGATCCAAACCAGTTCAGGATGGAAAGCTGTCCAAGGGAGATTGACCATGAGAGGCTGTTACCTGTGTTCCCCACAAAGACATGTGGCTATTTCAATAAATGGAGGCAAAGCATTTCACGAAATTAAATATCCATTTGCGATTAAAAAAAAAAAAAACACCTTAGCTATAAACTGAAGAGAATTTCCTTAACCGGATAAGGCAGTCTTCCAGAACTGTAGCGAGGACTGGCTCTGAGGCACAACGCTTCCAGCTCCGTCACCCTCAATCAGACGCCAGGCCAAGGCCCAGTGGCCCCGGTTCGGGTCCAGCTTCCTGCCGAGGCATCTGGGAAGGCGGCAAAGGTGCCCAAGGACATGCGAGAAACCAGGATGGGGTCCAGGGCTCTGGGCTTTGGCACGGCCCAGCCCTGGCCACTACAGCTATCTGGGGGAGTGAACCAGCGGATGGAAGATTTCTCTCTGGCTCTCGCACATTCTCTCGCTCGCTCTCTCCCATTCTGCCTTTCAAATAGATGAATAAACAATACATCTTTAGAAATCCAAAGCTGCAGCAGACGTAGATGTTAGTGATGGGACGTTGGAAGCGCACCCTTTAAAATCAGGCATAGGACCAGGGGCCCCAGCTCCACGGCCCCCGCGAGACACCGTTCGACAGCACAGCAAAGGCGACAAGAGGACTTGTGACGGAAGGGCCAGCAGCTGCCGACTGTGGCTGTGACTGTCTGCACGAGGACAGCCCGGGAGAGCCTGTGGAGACGCCGCTGGCTGTGGGAGGGGTAGCAAGGATGCTAACCAAAGGTCAAGTCCTTTAGGCGTCCTGTAGCACAAAGAGTTGGAAAATGTAGAGTCAAGATAAAAACAGCAACGTAGAGCAGGGAGGAGCTGGACGTAAGTGCAGGGGAAAATGTGGGAGACTTTTCCTGAGAGCATTAGGGTCTTCTTGGGAGGCCGAGGCCGCACCACGTTCATGGTTAGACAAGACGAATCCTGGGGCTGTGCCCTGGCCCAGGCCGGCTCTGAGAGCCAGTGAAATTGCAGTTCATCTCCCGAAGCTGGTTGTTGGTGGAGGCGGTGGCGCCTTCAGCTGAGCTCGTCCCGCCAGTTTTATCTGGAAGAGGGAAGAGTCCAGAATGGCCCAGTGACTCCTGAAGACAAAGGAGGAGCCCTGGCCTGCCCGCATCCATATGCATCTGCCACCACTGAGACCCTCGAGGGTTGGCGCCGGGCGAATTCCATCACTAGCCAACGGGACCGAAGTCAGGGCCCAGACACTGCTTGTGTCAAGTTCAAAGTCAGGCAGAGCCTGGCCACGTGCACCCTGCACGTTCCGTCATCGCCGGTGCAGTGATCTTCCCGGGAGTGAGCCCGCAGGGTCATCTTCAACTCAGGCCTGCCGCGTAGCAGGTGCGCGGTGTCTGTGGCCGGAATGCCTGCGTGCCGCCCGGCACTGTTGTGTGTAACAACACCTCACCCTTGTCAGGCCGGGAGATACTAAGCTTCCCAGCCCAGACCTCCTTCCCAGAGGCACACACAGCTCGGCCCCTCATTCTTTCTGGAAGCATCTTTCATCCTGCGCCTGTGCGGGAATGAACCCAACCAGGTCCCCGCTGAAGAGCATCGAAGCTCCTCTCTCTCTCTCTCTCCCTCTCTCTCTCTCATCTGTAGACAGTGCACCCACATCTTGCATGAGTGGCGCGAAATTCACAAGACAGTCTCCACAGACGAAAATCCTGCCAGTGGGATGGCCGAACTGTACTTGCACTTTGTTCTATTTTCGTTCTGTTGAGAGGCAGAGAGACAGACACAGCCCCCACCCACCTGCAGCTTTACTCCCCGAATGCCCACAACAGCCGAGGCTGAGACAGAGCCAAAGCTGAGAGCCAGGAATTCCCTCCAGCCAGGTCTCCCATGTGCCTGGCAGGGCTGAGCCGCTTGTTGCATCACCACTGCCCCCAGGGTCTGCACTGGAGGAAGCAGAGTTGGGGAGCTCAGCCAGGTACCCCGAGGTGGCAGGTGGGCCTCTTAGCCACTGGGCTAAACCGCCACTCCCACGTCTGTTTTCTTTTCTTTTTTTAAAGATTTATTTTATTTATTTGAAAGAGAGTTATAGAGAGAGGAGGTAGAAACAGAGAGAGAGAGAGAGAGAGAGAGAGAGAGAGAGAGAAAGAGAGGTCTTCCAGCTGCTGGTTCACTCCCCAAATGACCACAACGGCTGGAGCTGAGCTGATCCAAAGCCGGGAACCAGGAGCTTCTTCTGGGTCTCCCATGTGGGTGCAGGGGTCAAGGACTTGGGCCACCTTCCACTGCTTTCCCAGGTACATTAAAAGAGAGCTGGATTGGAGGTGGAGCAGCCACCCATGGACTTGAACCAGCATCCATGTGGGATGCCGGCGCTGCAGGCCGGGGTTTTAACCCTCTGCACCACAGCGCCAGCAACCACCACCGCCCAGCTTCTGTTTTCAGTGGGTGCCACCAAAGTGCCCAGGCGCTCGCGATTCTGTTGGTGGTGACAAGGACTCAGGTGACCAAAGGTGGGGTCTCTGGAAGCGGCTGAGACATCCAGGAAGCAGATTTGCTGAAGTTCAGGGGCACGGTGCTCCCCGCAGTGGGCTGGGCTGTTGCCTCCAGGGCTCGCACTGCAGACGAACCTGAAATCATGAGACTGAAGTCTCAGGGACCACATTGGTCCTTAGGCTCAGTCATGGGTTTACCCGGTGCCTAAATGTTTTCTTTCCGCGGGGGCGTGTTACCCACATTAGTGACGTTTTCATGGGTGCACACATGGGCAGCCAAGCAGCGTGGCCGGCTTGGGATTGCAAAGGCCGATCACGCCAGAAAGCCGCTCTCCTGAGCCCTGAGCTGCCCCCTGGAGAAGCCGGGTGCTCCGGGCCTTAGCCCTTTGCTGGGTGCATGGGGCAGAGGTGCAGACGTGTGACTGGTGGGTGGGAAGAAACACTCCACGCTCCCACCAGGCGTCTGCTCCTGCTGGTGGTGGGTGTTACACACGGGCAGGGCCATCGTCACCCAGGAGGGGCATGGACACAGAGCACACCTGGAGCCACGGGCCCCGGTGCAGTCCAGGTGGCCCCATGGGAGGGGCAGTCTCTCTTCTACCTCTGCACCTGCTGTGTGATGGCACTGGCTTCCCCCAGAGCCCACTGGAGGGGCCCCGGGAGAGGAGCCAGGAGGAAGGGGGCCCCTCCTGCGCTCTCCCCACCGTCCCTATGAGCCGTGGGCCTGTCTCTCCCGCCGCTGGTGGCAATCACCACGCCTGCCTGGTGTCTCTGGATTGACACGTCTGTCACTTTGGCTGCCCCCAGACAAATGCGCTCAGGTGGCATCTGCCGGGGCCCCGGGGCCACTGCTGTGGCATAATAGAGACAAATCCAGCACCACACTGGCATATGATGGATCCGGAATCACGTAGTTAATTCACAGTGGGTAGAGAGTGCTCATAAAACCTTGATCATGATAGAGAGGCTAATAAACGCCCGAGAACATAAATATTTGGAGGAGGAAATGGCTTTGTGAACCATTTAGTTGTGGAGTAGTTAGAGGAGCAGAGAAAATCAGGCAGGCAGAACTCTCCCGATACCAATCTGGCGCGTTATATATGGAGGGTCGGTAATGACCCTGAGCGAGCCGTTTTATGGGCGTGCAGACGTTAATGTAGGAAGCGCACGCGTCGAAGCGCTGCATCACCCGCTACTCGCCCTTCAGCTCTGGATCCGGGGCAGAGGTGCAGCTGGCTTGAGGCAGGTCCGCCCGGCTCGCGCAGGAGAAGGCGGCGGCCGCCCAAGCACCGTGGCTGCACAGAGCCCTGAGTCAGGCCATGCAGGCAGCCCGGCGGGGTTTGGTTCAGGGAGGGCACCAAGTGGTGTGTGGGAGGCCGTGCAGGGGCGGAGGATACACACCAGTGGCAGCCCAGGCTCAAACCCTGTTTTGCATCTACTGGTTGCGTGACCTGGGGCAGCCGCATGACCTGGGCAGCTGTGTGACCTGGGGCAGCCATGTGACCTGGAGCAGCCGCATGACCTGGGTAGTCGTGTGACCTTGGGCAGCCATGTGACCTGGGGCAGTCGTGTGACCTGGGCAGCCGCATGACCTGGGGCAGCTGTGTGACCTGGGCAGTCGTGTGACCTGGGGCAGCTGCATGACCTGGGGCAGCCGTGTGACCTAGGCAGTCGTGTGACCTGGGGCAGCTGCGTGACCTGGGCAGCCGTGTGACCTGGGGCAGCTGTGTGACCTGGGCAGTCGTGTGACCTGGGGAAGCCGCGTGACCTGGGGCAGCTGCATGACCTGGGGCAGCCGTGTGACCTGGGCAGTCGTGTGACCTGGGGCAGCCGTGTTACCTGGGCAGCCGCGTGACCTGGGCAGCCATGTGACCTGGGGCAGCCCACTTACAGACTCCACAAAGCGGGGCTGGGGAAGATGCGAGGGCGTTGCTCAACCGGCAACCGGCTTTCAGTGGCCCAGGAAGAGTCTGGGGGAGGAGGAACTTCCAGTGTCTGCGGGAGGCTGCGGAATAAACCCCTGTCCTGGGAAATCCTTGAGACTCAGAGATGGCCCCAGCCCGGGGCAGCCAGCTCTGCCTGCAGGGTGAGGGCCCCCCGGCTGTGCTTGGGCCTCAGGACGCTGCTTCTGTCGCTGCAGACTAACAAGTCTCAGCAAATAGGAAGGTCATCCAGTCACTCAACAAACCCCAGTTAAGCCTTGTGGTGAGGTTTGTGTGTGCATCCTGCTGGCTTTCAAGGTGCAAAGATGAGAGTCCCCCTCGGGGTCTGCCCCAGGAGCTCCCTGTCCAGTTGGACAGGGACACTTGAACACAAGTAGGGACCGTCCCTCATGGCAAGTGCAGTCTGAGGTCTGCCCGTCAGCCGGTGTGCCCAGGTGGCTGGGGGTTGGAAGGTGCTGGACTCGAAGCAGTCCCTCCCTCCCGGGGTGCTCCCCAGGGTACAGAGCAGGACACTCAACACCTGACGACACCCAGTAAGAAAGCAGCCGAGGGGGTGCCAAGGACAACGCAGTGTTCCGGCTCCCGGAAGCGTGGGAAACACGAAAGCCGTTTGCTATTTTAGACAGTCCAGTTGTGATCTGAATACCCGGGCCCTGTCAGCTGCAGGAGGGGAGGTGCTGATAAAAATGACAGCCAGCCGGCGCCGCGGCTCACTAGGCTAATCCTCCGCCTAGCGGCGCCGGCACACCGGGTTCTAGTCCCGGTCGGGGCGCCGGATTCTGTCCCGGTTGCCCCTCTTCCAGGCCAGCTCTCTGCTGTGGCCAGGGAGTGCAGTGGAGGATGGCCCAGGTGCTTGGGCCCTACACCCCATGGGAGACCAGGAAAAGCACCTGGCTCCTGGCTCCTGGCTCCTGCCATCGGATCAGCGCGGTGCGCCGGCCGCAGCGCGCCGGCCTCGGCGGCCATTGGAGGGTGAACCAACGGCAAAGGAAGACCTTTCTCTCTGTCTCTCTCTCTCACTGTCCACTCTGCCTGTCAAAAAAAAAAAAAAAAAATGACAGCCAGGGCAGCTCCTCGGGGCGGTGGCACCGTCCTGGCCGCGAGGCCTGCTCCTGTAAGGGGTCGCAGGGAAGTGGGAGCCGGGGGGGGGTACGGGTGCGCTGTGTGGAACCATCTTGGTAAGCAGTGGGGGGGGACGGGGAGGACAGTGTGACCTCGTGGTGGAAGTTTGACATGACGGGAGGGGGCAGCTCCTGATAACGCTCCAGGACCCATCAGGCGGGGACAGGGACTGGATCCTGTCCCCCTGTGCATGTGCCGGGTCTCCCGGGCAGGTGGTCACTGGGAACCACTGCCACGCCACGCCACCCTGCACTGCCACTGCCGGGAGCTCATCCCGCTGTGCGGAGGGTCCTCGCTCCAAGCTGCGGCCCTGCTCAGAGACTGGCTGGGGGTCAGTGCCTGCTGCCTGCTACATGTGAGCTGCCGGGCCGGGCGCAGGCACCAAGGAGCTCCGGCAATGGAGCTGCAAGCTGCACAGAGCCCAGCACTGGCCCAGGGTGACTCTCGGGTCCTTTTCCTCTCTGACCCTCAGGCTCCCGTCACTGGGGAGGGGAGGGACAGCATTGCTCCTCCCACAAGGAGACGCCCTGAGATCCTGGATGTGGGCGACCCCCTTACGGGTCGGCTCACATCACAAGTAGCCGTCATGGCCGCTCCTGGCAGGGCACCGTCCCAGATCCCAGGGTTCCAGCAGTCGATGAGACCTCCCCCCAGAGCAGGTGTCTGGCCCAGGGGTTCAGACCCCAGCCTCCCGTGTGGGAGTCGTGGGTTCAATTCCTGGCTCCAGCTTCCTGCTCATGCAGATCCTGGGAGGCTCAAGTCATTGAGTCCCTGCCGCCCACGTGGGAGACCCAGTCTGAGTTTCCAGCCTCGGCCCAGCCCAGCCCCAGCCGCTGCTGCAGGCATCCAGGGAGAAAAGCCGTGGGCGGGGCTCCCTCTCTCTCTCTCTCTGAATGGCTGACTCTTTGCCTCTGGCAACAATAACAAATAAATATTGAAAACCATTCCTTTGGGAAGAGGTGGACGTTAAACAGGAGATATGGCCACTGACAGCTGCTCGGCTGGCACTCAGACACCAGGGCAGGGCCGGGGCGGAGCGGGGCCAGGAGCAGGTGTGGAGCCGATGAAACGCAGGAGCCAGCCCTGGGACACAGGAGGGAGCCAAGCGGGTTCTGGGACCGGGCAGCAGGGCAGAGTCTGGAGAGCCAGGAGGTGGGCAGGCCTGGGGAAAAACTGGGGGTCCTGGGGGCGGGGTGTGGGGACCCCAGAAAGTTGGGAGGAAACGCGTTCCATGAAAACACTCCTGTGTGGATTTCCATTTTTTTTCTTGCACCACGATAACTTTATCTTTGAATTCCTTTTTTTTTTTAAGATTTATTTATTTTTTACTTGAGGGTCAGAGTTACACAGAGAGAGGAGAGGCAGAGAGAGAGAGAGAGAGAGAGAGAGAGAGAGAGGAGAGAGAGAGAGAGAGAGGTCTTCCATCCAATGGTTCACTCCCCAATTGGCTGCAATGACCGGAACTGTGCCGATCCGAAGCCAGGAGCCAGGAGCTTCTTCTGGGTTTCCCACACAGGTGCAGGGGCCCAAGCGCTTGGGCCATCCTCCACTGTTATCCCAGGCCACAGCAGAGAGCTGGATCGGAAGTGGAGCATCCGGGACTAGAAGCGGCGCCCATATGGGATGCCGGCGCTTCAGGCCAGGGCATTAACCCGCTGCGCCACAGCACCGGGCCCCTTGAATTCCTTTTTGCACGAACTTTTTGAAGTGTGTGCATGTTTATTGAAGAAAAGTTTGAAAATGCAGCTAAGTACGAGTGCTTGCAGGATCCAGCGGTAATAAAAGGTTGACGTGTGTCCTAATGTCCCGAAGACACAAGAGTATTTCAAAAACATTCGTGGAAAATGGAATTAAAGGATTAGCTTGTTTTGGTGCGAAAGACTGCGATCCACGCACAGTTCTTTCCACGCACTCCCTGAAGACCCCTCCCGCGCCCTGAATGCAGGGTCTTATTTATCCGCTTCGTATCGCTGCCCTTCCACAGCTGCGGCTGGTCGGAGCGCACACCCAGCAGCGCCGGCCCCAGGCTCACGGCGCCGTGGGCACAGGATCACTGCGGGAGGCACCCTGGTGGGGAGGTCCCGGATTAAAACAGCAGAGCCGTGTCCCCAGCCGAGGACCTGCGCGAGCTTCCTCTGAAATCTTAGGCTTCACCTCCCGGGCAGGCTCGCTCACGGAGTTTAACGCTGGGTTCTCCTGAGGAGGCGGCTCAGGGGGCGTGCTCTCCTTGGGGGCGGGTCGCGGGCTGGGCTCTGGGTTAGACCCCGGGGGCACGCTGTCCTTTTTCCGCCCAGCGCAAGGGGCCCTGCAGATGCAGTGAGTCAGGGCCAGGGTGCTGTCCGCGCCTGGCTTGCCTCGGTCTCTCTGGGCGCGGGAGGGGAGGGGCTGGGCAGGACCCCATGTGATGTGGCGAGTCAGAGTTTCCTGCTGTATTTGAGGTGTCAGAAGAAAGCTGCCTTCCTGGAATGGAAGCTCAGGGCTGTCCCCGAGTTGGAACATTCCAGAAAGTTCTTTGACAGGTGCT
Source organism: Oryctolagus cuniculus (assembly GCF_051225735.1). Lineage (NCBI taxonomy): Eukaryota > Metazoa > Chordata > Mammalia > Lagomorpha > Leporidae > Oryctolagus > Oryctolagus cuniculus. The sequence continues at coordinate 235,246,878 of NC_142867.1, read as the reverse complement.
GGGAGGGCTGCAGGCCTCCGTGGCTCCACAGGGGACAGGGGTGTTGGGAGAAGGCAGAGGCGGTGCAGGCCCAGCCAGGCCTTGCGGGGAGGCAGGGGGAGGAGCGGCCACGGTAGGGAGCCACGCGTGGAGGGGCTCGGGGCCTCGCGCAGAATCACTCAGTGTCCGTCCCCACCGCGGGGAAGGGCGGGCGGAGGAGACTAGCTCCTGCGGGCACGTGCCCCGCCCCTTCCACAGCAGCCTCCAGGCTCCTGGTTCTTCTCGGTGGTCCTCAGCACAAGCCTACCCAGGGGCCGGCATCCCAAATCACAGTGCTGGTTCGAGTCCCGGCTGCTCCGCTTCTGATCCAGAGCCCCGCTCATGCACCTGGGAGGGCAGCAGCAGGTGGTCCAAGTGTTTGGGCCCCTGCATCCCCATGGGAGACCTAGATGAAGCTCCTGGCTCCTGGTTCCAGACTGACCAAGACCTGGCTGTTGTAGCCATTTGGGGAGTGAATCAGTGGATAGAAGACCCCCCCCATCTCTCTCCTCCCCTTTCTGTTACTCTGCCTTTCAAATAAATAAATGGCTATTTTTAAAAAAAGATTTTTATATATCTGAGTTACAGAGAGGCAGAGAGAGAGAGGTCTTCCATCTGCTGGTTCACTCCCCAGATGGCCACAATGGCTGGAGCTGCACTGATCTGCAGCCAGGAGCCAGGAGCTTCTTCCTGGTCTCCCACACAGGTGCAGGGGCCCAAGGACTTGGGCCATTCTCAGCTGCTTTCCCAGGTGCATTAGCAGGGAGCTAGGTGGGAAGTGGAGCAGCCAGGACTTGAACCAGTGCCCATATGGGATGCTGGCACTGCAGTCTGGGGCTTTAACCCACTGTGTCACAGCGCCAACCCCAAAAAATGGCTATTTAAAAAAAATCTACAAAACAAAACAAAAAACCCTCCCTCCCCCCTGAGGACAGGGTTACTGAGGACATTGTGCCTCAGTCACACTAACTGAGCACCCACTGGGTGCCAGGCTGACCCTGGAAGCTGACAGTAGAGCAGAGAACCACACGGACACACCATGTGCCTTTGGGACACTCCCGACCCACGTGGGATAGTCTCCTGGGGGACAGGGGCTGTAAGAGGTAGACACTAGGCTACTCTGCCGGGGTGGCCCTGCAGTGACCCGGGGGATGGATGTCCCAGGCCAAGGGGCAGCCTGCACAGCAAGTGGGCTCCAGGACAGCAAGGAGCCCTGGGAGTCAGGAGTGAGGGAGAGGGACAGCGGAGGGCACCAGGTGTGCCGGCAGCTGACCCCAGGGCCAGAGCTAAGTCTGAGGAAGGGTTCAGTCATTTCAAGTCCATCTGGAAAAATCTGTCTTCAGCAGCAGTCAGTGTGAGCCGGAACCTCAGAGAGACCCGGCTGGGATCTGGCTCTGTCCTGGACCAGCACGGCAGCCCTGGGCAAGCCGCCCCCCCGCCCCCCGCGGAGCTTCCGATTACTCATCTTTCTTTACTTCTTCTGGAGGTGCTAGGGAGAGGGGGATGCAGCTGGGGCTCAGCCCAGGCACTTGGGTGTGGAATACCGCTGGCTCACTCCCTAAATGCTGGAAAGAGCCATAGCTGGGCCAGGGCAAAGCCAGGAGACAGGAACCCCATGCAGGTCTACCACGTGGGTGGCAGGGACCCAAGGACCCGGGCCATCACCTGCTACCTCCTATGACCAGTAGCCAGATGCTGGATCAGCAGCAGAGGAGTGAGGACTTGAACCAGGCATTGCTACCCGGGATGCAGGCATCACCGGCAGTGGCTCCGTCCACTGTGCCACGACCCGCATCCCCTTTGCTCGTCTTTAGAGTGAGGCCAGTGGTAGACCTGGGGCCCCACACAGATCACAGCAGTGGGCGTGCTGCCTGCAGGGCAACCCACGGGGACAGGAGGCGGCCGGGGCGGCCGGGGCGACTGGGTAATGGGTGCGGGGTCCCCTCCTGGGGTGGTGACGGTGCTTTGGAGCCAGATAGCGACGGTCGCACAACACAGTGAGTGTACAGCTCACACACTTTCACAAAACACGAAACGTGGGGTGGAAAAACTCGTCTCGAGAAGCAGAGAAGCAAATGTAAGGGAGCAGGATGGCAGTGCAGTCAGCGCAGCCTGGTGGTCAGCACCTGTACTGGCCTGCGGCCGCTGCAGGGCCCAGGTCCACCTGGGGGCTCCCCGCTGGTAACCCCACGTGACCTGCCTGCAAAGTGGGGATGCAGCGAAGACTCAGTGGGGTGGCACCTGCGCATCGTCTGAGGAGTCTACAGAGCCAGAGACCCCCAGAGGAGCAGCCGGCAAGGCAGAGTGGCCCAATGGTTACGGCTCGACGCGCGATGCGACTTTGGGAGGCTCACCAAACACTGTGAGTGCGCCCCGTCCGCCATCCCCATCAGGTGGGAGCCGGTGGCTGCCCTTCCCTCCCACGGGGAGAGGCTTCAGGGAGTCCACGCTGTGTGACCTGCTTAGCCCACAGCACGTGCTGCAGGCTGTGGTTGATTTCCCGTGTCCGGGACCTTCGTGGGCGCCGCCCTGCTTTCCCAAACCGCACCCAGCAGACAGCTTGTGCGGCTCACCCTTGGAAGGCTGGGGCGGGCCCCTGCCCTGCGCACGTCCCACTCGTTTAACCTCGGATTGGCCCCGACGAGCAGGCGCGGGCACGCTGGTCGGGTGGTCCGTGCTCCTGGGCGAGGCAGGTGGGAGCAGTGCTGTCTGCCGCACTGGCCGGCCGGTGACCAGCACGTCCATGTGCAGATCTGTTGGGTGATGAATGAATGAATGAATGAATGAACCAGCCTAGGCTGCTTTTCCTAAGCCAGGGGCCTCGGTCCACGGTGAGGGCCTCACACTCCCTCCTCGGTCCCTCCTGCCCCCGGGCACCTGGGGTTCCGGCTGGGCTGTCCCGCCTTTCGTCCCCTCCAGCGGCCCCTGTCACTGTTTCCTTGGCTTCCGTCTGGCCGCTCCTGCTGAGATGAGGTGCCGACGCTGGAGCGACGCTGGGGGACCGTGTCGGAGACCGGGGAGACCGGGGCTGGCACTCGGACACACCGAACTCCCGCTCTGACCGTCGTGCGACCTGCGTGCGTCCAGCGTCCTCTGGACCCTTCCCTGGTACCTGATGCTTCTCCCTTTTAAAAAGGTGCCTGTCTTTGCGACTTTGTAATCAGAGTTTTTCCCAATTGTAGAACTGGTACAGTGTTACTGGTAGGGAAAAAGTACAGGCATGGATAAAGCAAAAGGCCCCTCTCCTCCCCCTCTCCCGGAATGGCTGCTCTGTTTGGTGTCTGACCAGGTTTACTTCTCTTGTTAAACACTCACAGGCTGGAACCACACACGTTATTATGTAACTTTTTTTTTGTAGCTTAAGGTTGTTTCTTGGACTTCTCTCCAGCGCCAACACCCTGGGTTGATCTGACCTCTCTGTATGGTTTTAAATGTATTTGCTGAGGGTCGGAAACAGGCAGAGCTCCCATCCACGGGTTCGCTCCCAGGTGTCCACGAGGGCCAGGCCTGGGCTCAGGCTGGACGTAATCGAGGTCCCTCCCCCAAGCATGGGCGGCAGGAACCCAATTGCTTAGGTCAGCACCACTGCCTCCCAGGGTCTTCACTGGCAGGAGGCTGGGGTCAGAGCCAGAGCCAGGACTCAAACGCAGGGACTTGATGTGGGGCGTGGGCGTCTTAACCACTAGGCCAGATGCCTGCCCCTTCCTTCAAGATAGATAGATAGATAGATAGATTTATTTATTTATTTATTTATTTATTTATTTATTTGAAAGGCAGAGTTAGAGAGAGAGACAGAGACAGAGAGAGAGGTCTTCCATCCACTGGTTCACTCCCTAGATGGCCACAACAGCCGGGGCTGGGCCAGGCTGAAGCCAGGAGCCAGGAGCTTCATCCAGGTCTGCCACGCAGGTGCAGGGCCCCGGCACTCAGGTCATCCTCCACTGCTGTCCCAGGCCATAGCAGAGAGCTGGATCAGCCAGGACTCAGATGGTGCCCATATGGGATGCTGGAGTCACAGGCACCGGCTTTACCTGCTATGCCACAGCGCCAGCCCCAAACACCCACCCCCCTTCTTTCTTTCTTCTTTTAGAGGTTTATTTTACTTATTTGAAAGACAGAGTTAACAGAAAGAGGTAAAGACAGAGAAAGAGGTATTGCATCTGCTGGTTCACTCCCCAAATGGCCGCAGCGGCCAGAGCTGAGCAGATCTGAAGCCAGGAGTTCCTTCCAGTTCTCCCACATGGGTGCTGGGGTCCAAGGCCTTGGGCCATCCTCCACCGCTTTCCCAGGTGCATTAGCAGAGAGCTAATGGTGTGTGTGCAAGTGGAGCAGCCGGGACTCCTACCGGTGCTCATATGGGATGCTGGCACTGCAGACGGCAGCTTTACCCAGTGCCGGCCCTGCTCCAGTTCTGATCCACCTCCCCGGTAATGGGCCTGTGGGAGACCCAGATGAAGCTGCTGGCTCCTGGCTTCAGCCTGGCCCAGCCCTGGCTATTGCGGCCATTCGGGGAGTGAACCGGTGGATGGACGATCTCTTCTCTCTCTCTCTTTCTTTATTGTTCTGCCTTTCAAATAAATAAATAAAATCTCAAACAAGCAAACAAACCTGAGCGTGTCTGCTGGCCCGAGCGTGTCTGCTGACCCGAGCATGTCTGCTGGCCCGAGCGTGTCTGCTGACCCGAGCATGTCTGCTGGCCCGAGCGTGTCTGCTGGCCGTAGCTATTCCTTTTGCCTTCACCTGTTGCTGAGTTTGACAGTGTCCATCATGCAGTTGAGGGTGGAGCTAAGCCCTACCACTGTGTGTGTTTGCGGAGACCAGTGATGATGTCGGCCATCGTCCGGGCAGTTATTCCACGCAGCCAAACACAGAGCCGCAGGCCCGCCCCTTTCATCCTCACCCTTTACTGCCCCCTCCACGCCTCCAGGCAGGGAAGTGGGGCTCGCCCCGGTCACACAGCTCTCAGAGGGAGACTGCGCACTGCGGGCCCAGAGCCCCTGCTGCTGGTGGCTGCCTGGCCCGCCGCACCGCCCTGGCTGTGAAGGTGGCAGCACGGTGGCACTGAAGACGGTGAACGTTTGTGGTTTGTGTCTCGCGTGCCTGTGCGATTGTAGCTCACGGGAAAGCCAGGCGAGCAGAGGGGACGCGTTTCCATGGACAGCCCGGCTGACCGCACGACTCCAGTGACCTGGACAGTGCTGGGGGAAGGCCGCCCTGGACAGGCATCTCCCCGAGCCCGGCCTCGCATGGCTCCTGGGCCCCCTCCGTCCTGCTCGGAGAATCGCGGGAGCCTTCTCTCCCATCCCGAGCGCTGGGTTAGTTGAACTCTTCTCTGGGGGACTGGTGGTGTGCATTTGCTCTTTGCTGATTTCCTTCTAAGCCCATTGCAAGGAGCTGGGGACACAGCTTCCAGCTTGGAGCCCCGAGTGGCCACCTGGTTTCAGTGGACGAGGTCCGGCCTGGAGGAGACCCTTAGCTTGGGAAACCCCCCAGGTGGGCTGCCCTCGGCTGCGTCTCCATGACCTGCAGGACCCCTGCGCTCTGGACACTGGGCTGGGGATGGCACAGAGGCTGGAGACCGACCCCCTCTGCCTCCCCGACAATAAAGGGGTTCATGAAGTCCGCTTCCAGAATGGGTGTCCCAGTGCAGGCAGTTAAAAAGGCCGTGGCTTTCTGAACCTTTTTAATCACCTAATGGCCCGGGACATCGGACCCCAGGGGCTTGGGTTTCCACAGGGGCCGCCAGCCGGGATGGGGGTGGGGTCACTGAGACACCCAGGCTTGGCCCGGCCTCTCCACGTTGCAGCCGCAACACCACGGGCGCCAACAACTGAGGTATTTGAGAACAATGAAAAATGCAGGGCTATCTGTGACAGCCTTAAAGTCGAGCAATTAGCGCCGTAATCCGAGAGAGGGAGCTGGCCCTGGGCAGCCCGCGGTTCCCCATTAGTTAAATGCGTTTTGTACGTCCTCATCCCATCAAATCAACTAACACTTGCTTTAATTGGTTCATGAATTATACAGCCGCCCCACATTATAATTTAATCGCCTGTAAACAGCCATAGAGCCCCGCCGTAAAGCGGCCGCGCTCATTAATTCGTTAATTTCAGCAGATGGAAGGGGAGACCCTATGAACGGTGGCAGAACACAGCGCCTTGGGCAATGGAAGAAGGAAAAAAAGGTGGGGGGCCGTTTAGGTTTTTTAAGGGCTGTCAGAAACTCAATCTGTGAGCTGTCAGCAGCCCGGCCATCCCCGCCCCCCCAGCCCGCAGCCGGGGAAGTGACTGGCGGATTCATACGGAGGCTTGTCAGCCATCTCTAAACATCAAGCCAGCGGGTAAACCGAGCCCGATGTAAATTAATTCTTGTCTGACGGCCCCCCTTCCTCCGCACCCATGAATATTTCATGGCGGGCAGCATAAATATTAATTGTAATAGCTGTGCACAGCAGTTATTATTTCTGTTTTATGACAAATATTCATAAAATATTCAGGACCCTTTTTTAGAACATTTACACACTTGATTGTGAACCGGCCCAGTTTCCCGGGGACCCTGTAAACATATTGGGGTTCTCTGGATGAACCTTCCCCCCCTTAATTAATACCGCCGGCTGTTAATATTTAATCCATCTGGGGCTCCTCCCAGAAGTCAAGGCTGCTCTCCAGGGCTGAAGGGCACTTTGCCCGTTCAGTCTGTAGAATGGGAGGCTTCTCCTGACCCGACATGCACTTCTCTGACACAGGGGCCAACTGACAAGCAGTGACCTCCCTGCCTTTTTATTTCCAAAGCAATCCCTCTCTCTCTCTCTCTCTCTCTCTCTCTCTCTCTCTACCCCGCACTCTTATTTTTTGCATGCGTCTGTTCTCCTCTTACTTTTTTAGCTGAAGTTCTGGCGACAGCCCAACTCCTGTAATGAAATTCTTCAGCAGACACCACTGCAATATTTGTGGGAGGATTTAGCATAATTTTGGAGAAATTAAAGTGCGGGTTTGACAAGCACCATGCTACATTCCTCGGGCCGGGCCGCTGTGATAGGGAGAAGGGTATTTTGACACCCGTGGTATCTGACCTTGGCCCTGAGCGGCAGCCGTGCTGTGTCCCCAGTGAGAGAGATGGAGGGCGAGTCCCACGCTGGGGTCTGGGGTGGCCCTTGCATAGCGGGAGCCACAGAGGAGCCTGGCACGGGGGACGGGGAGCTGGAGGGTGGGTGCATGAGCGGTGTCAGCCCAGCCCCCCCCACAAGCTAAGTGGCTTCAGGGACCCCGTCCTACCTGGGTTCTCACCAGAGGCTTCGGGAACAGGCTAGCAGCTTTAGGGAACAAAGCACACTTCTCCTACTCAGAGGAGCACAGCACAGCCCCCTGAGTCAGCCTGGAGACAGCCCCTAACCTCTGGGCCCTGCGCCCTTGGAATGGCTGGGGTCACAGTACCTGGGCCAGGACTTCAATGAGATGACATGTCTGTAGCAGGCTTAGTCCAAGTGCCCGGTGCAAAGGGTTGATGCAGCTCTGCCATGGCGATGGTGGTGGTGATGATGGTGATGGTGGTGATGGTGGTGGTGGTGATGGTGATGATGGTGGTGGTGATGGTGGCGATGGTGATGGTGGTGGTGATGGTGATGGCGATGGTGGTGGTGATGATGGTGATGGTGATGATGATGGTGGTGATGATGATGGTGATGATGGCGATGGTGGTGGTGATGGTGGTGATGGTGATGGTGGTGATGATGATGGTGATGGTGGTAGTGGTGGTTACTGAACAGATAAGGGCTGAAAGTGAAGCCTGTAGATGGAGAGATTGGTGGAAAAGCTGCCCCTGCGGAAAGGTTAAAATGAAGGCTTATCTGCAGCACTGTAAGAAACACAGGCAGCATCCAGGCAGCGATTCTGGCGGTGGGCAGAGACGGTGCCAGGCTCAGGGACGCTGGGGCGTGCTTACGTAACTGCACCAGAGACAGACGTGTGCTTTTTCTTTCTTTTTTTTTTTTTTGACAGGCAAAATTAGACAGTAAGAGAGAGAAAGACAGAGAGAAAGGTCTTCCTTCTGTTGGTTCACCCCCCAAATGGCTGCTACGACCAACGCATCGCACTGATCTGAAGCCAGGAGCCAGGTGCTTCCTCCTGGTCTCCCATGCGGGTGCAGGGCCCAAGCACTTGGGCCATCCTCCACTGCACTCCCTGGCCACAGCAGAGAGCTGGCCTGGAAGAGGAGCAACCGGGATAGAACCAGCACCCCAACCGGGACTAGAACCTGGGGTGCCGGTGCCGCAGGCAGAGGATTAGCCTAGTGAGCTGTGGCGCCAGCCTCTTTTCTTTCTTTTTTTTAAGATTTATTTATTTTATTTGAAAGTCAGAGTTACACAGAGAGATAGGCAGATAGAGAGAGAGGTCTCCCATCCTCTGGTTTAATCCCCAATTAGCAATAATGGCCGGAGCTGTGCTGATCAGAAGCCAGGAGCCAGGAGCTTCTTCCAGGTCTCCCACGTGGGTGCAGGGCCCAAGCCCTTGGGCCATCTTCCACTGCTTTCCCAGGCCACAGCAGAGAGCTGTATCGGAAGTGGAGCAGCCAGGTCTCAAATCGGTGCCCATATGGGATGCCGGCGCTTCAGGCCAGGGCTTTAACCTGCTGTACCACAGCGCCGGCCCCAGTGTGTTTTTTCTGTAACACACTGATTTATTTGTTTCTTTGTTTGATTGGAAAGAGAGAGGGAGAGCTCTTCCATCTACTGGTCCCCCCCCCCCCCCCAGATGCCCATGACAGCCAGGGCTGGGCCAGGCTGAAGCAGGAACTGGGAACTCCATCCTGGTCTCCCGTGTGGGTGGCAGGGGCCCGGGTACTTGAGCCATCACCTGCTGCCTCCCAGGGTGTGCACTGTTGGGGAGCTAGGATCAGCAGTGGATCCCCAGGCTCTGCAACGTGGGACTCAGGCATCCCGAGTGGCTTCATAACTGGTGTGCCAGACGCCGCCCGAGAGACCCTGGTGGAGAAAAGACACCTCGACATCGGTTCCCCTCCAGCCCTCGGCTTCCTGCTTCAGTGGCCAGTGGCAAAGAGATGTGCCTTCTCCTCGCAGCCCAGGGGCCCAGGTCCTGCACCCCGGCACCCTGACTGGCACCCAGGAAGTCCACCTGACTTCAGGTCAGCCGACCGCCCGGGCAGAGCTGTTTCTTGCCTTGAATCCCTTTCAGGAGATTCACTTCAAGTGGAGAAAGATGATGTTGACCCCTGCTCTGGGCCTTGGCCTTGAAGCACAGCCCCGGCGCTACAGCTGAACCACGTACCAGTCTCTGGGCGGTGTGGTGTGTGCTGGGCGAGGGCACGCCAGGCTCTCCCTCTGGCCTCATTCCCACAGGGCCGTGGACGCTGGAGCCAGCCACCCGGGCTCGGATCCTGGCTCTGTCCCTTCTGCCGGGACCCCTGGGCGAGTTTCAGTCTCCTTAGTTTATAAGCTTGTGGTGTGGATTAAATGCCTTCACAGAAGTCAAATCTCTCTCTCTAAAAAAGATTTATTTATTTGAAAGTCAGAGTTACAGAGAAAGGAGACACAGAAAGAGATGTGCCATCTACCGGTTCTCTGCCCTAAATGGCTACAACAGCCAGGACAGGGCCAAGCCGAAGCCAGGAGCCAGGAGCTCCGTCCGGTCTCCCACATGGTTGCAGGGGTCCAGGCACTGGGGCCATCGCCTGCTGCTTTCCCAGGAGCATCAGCAGCGAGCTGGATTGTAAGCAGAGCGCCCAGGACTTGGACCGACACCCATGTGGTATATTGGCGTCACAGGCAGTGGCTTAACCTGCTGTGCCTCAGCGCCGGCCCCACAACTCAAGAGACGAGGAGACTGGCTGTAGGCCTGCCTGGTCGTTCTATGTCATAATTCCACCCTAGACACGTCTGTGGGCAAGTTCTCTGGGAGAGATGCTGAGGCAGGATCGGGAGAGACAGAGGTTTCTTGAGGGGGCCACGCTTGCGCCAGGGGAAGGGGCTGACACAGAGTGGGGTGGGGGCACCACAATGATGGCACAGACCTGACCCAGTCCCCTGCAGCTCAGCAGGGAGCCCCTGAGCCGGGGGTGGTCCAAGCAAGGAGGGCTGACCCGGGCAGGCGTGGCCAGGCCCTGTCCTGCTGCTGTGTCCGGTGCCTGGGCAAGCACAGCCCTGTGAGAGCGAGACCGCGGCTCAGCAGCGAGGCCTGAAACGCCCACCAGCTGGTAAATGGACGCAGCGAATGTGTGTCCGCCCACTGCTTGTCGTGGAAACAATGGAGTGTGGACGCACGACGGCATTGATGAACCTTGAATGCGCGCAGCTGGGCGGGGGACGCCCAGTACGGGGCCCGCAGGGCGGTGCTGGTTGATCGCCCGCACCGAGGACTTTACACGGGCTGTTACGGTGAACCCTTAAACCAACTTGTGAGCGCGCTTCCCTCCTAACCCACGACTCAGAGCCACAGCTGAAATGCGCAGAATGGGGAAATCCGCACAGACGGAAAGCGTGCGGGACTTAGGGGCTGCCCCGGGCTGGAGCTGGGCGGAGCGGCGGCTCCTGGACCCGGTGCTTCCTTCTGTTTCCTGGTTAAGTGGCCGGCACAGTCATCATCTTTGCAGGCGCCCTGGGACGGCTGGCCGTGTGTGCTCCGTGGGAGATGATGGGGTGATTAGCACCGACTCCCCCTGCTCTGTGTTGGGGACCATTGGGCGCCCCTCTTCTGGTGCTTTGTCACACGTGGGACCCCTTGTTATGAGCCGTGGTCACGCGCACTGGGACTCCTGAGTTCCCAATCCCGTCTGACTGCACTTTGGGACCTGCCACCCAGCCCCCCTCTTTCCCCTCCCCCGGTCCCTAGCGCCCCCTGTTCTGGTGCCCGCATCTGGGAGAGCAGCCTCCGCAGGTGACAGTGGACACAGAGGGCTTGGCTGTCTGTGCCTGGCTTGTGTCACGCATCGTAATGACCCCCAGCTCCATCCACGGAGCCACAAACGACAGGGCTTCATTCTTCTCTACGGGCGAATCATACTCTATTGTTTTGGATGGTGAAAATATTCTTTTTAAGGTTTATTTGATTGATTTGAAAGGTAGAGTTACAGAGATAGAAACGGAGAGAGACCTTCCATTCGCTGGTCCACTCCCCAAATGGCTGCAATGGCCAGAGCTGGGCCAGGCTGAAGTCAAGAGCTTCATCTGGGTCTCCCACAAGGGTGGAGGGGACCTAGCACTTGGGCCATCTTTCACTGCCTTCCCAGGCCATTAGCAGGGAGCAGGATCGGAAGTGGAGCAGCCGGGACTCAAACCGCTGCCCTGAGATGCGATGCTGGCGTTGCAGTCAGCGCCTTCGCCTGCTGTGCCGCAGCGCCGGCCCCGGAAACATTCAGAACTTAGATCTGGTGGTGATGGCGCGACTCTAGGGAGAGAGTAAAAATCCCTGAATGGGGCCCATTGGAGGGTGAACCGCATCTCAGTAGAGGCGTTTTTTGAAACAAGGAGCCTTCAGGCCCCGGAGAGCCCTCCCCCAAGCAGGGAGCTGGATCGGAAGTGGAGCAGCTGGGACTGGAACTGGTGCCTGTGTGGGATGCCGGTGTCACAGCCAGCAGCTTTGCCGCTATGTCACAGTGCCAGCCCATAAAATAATCTCTTTTAAAAAGTGGGAGGAAGGGAGGGAGGGAGGGAGGGAGGGACTGCCCATGCTAAGGCTCCTGGGCCTTGAGGGCAGAGAGCAGGTCCTGCGTGTTGTTGGCCGGCCCTGGCCCTGGCCCTGGCCCTGGCCTCTCCCGCACAGACTGCTTCCTGACCCCAGGCCAGCTGGAGGCCTGGGCCTGCTTGCACGTGACTTCTGCTCCCGTCTCTGAGCGCTCTGCTCACCCCCAGGGTGGGCCACGGTCCCTTAGGTCCCCTGAGCACTTCCAGGGGTCCGGCCAGCTGTCCCATTTTGCACCTGCCTCTGCTGCCTTTCTCTTTAGGGAAGAGTTCGCGGAACTTTCCGGCCGGCAACCATCTGCATCTGCACTTCCGCCTTGTCTGGGGAGAGCCTGGCTGGCCTAGTGCCGAGCGGTGGTGGAGCAGGCAGACGTCTTACGAGGGCACTCAGGTGGAGCGGGGCACCCGGGGGGACGCCTGGACCCCCTCCTTCCACCGGGCGGCTGCGTTCTGCGTGGCACAGTGCGCTGCCAGGAGTGCCCGCTACCTTATGGTTAACAACAGTCAGGGAGGGCGCTTCTCCTGCCCCTGGGAGCCGCAGCCACTACCTGAGGGCAGGAGGCAACCGAGCCCCGGATTCTAAATGAAGCGGAGACGTTTGGCCTTCAGTCCTCAAACCCGGCTCTTGCCAGATGAATCCGCACCTGCTGAACACTGAACATTAAGTGGGTCCGGTCAGGGAGGCCCTGGGCCCCCGCTGTGTCCAACAGCGCCTCCTCCTGGGCACAGTCCTTTCCGACAGCTGATGCAGGCCTTTGCCACCAGGGGCACCTGCCTGATGTCAGGGAACTGGGCCTCCCCTGATGTCACTGTGGTTCCCCCTGGTGCCCACAGCCGCCAGCTCCGTCCCGGCAGACACAGGGAGCGCTGAGCCCCTGCCAGGCAAGAAGACACAGGGCAAGGCAGGCCCAGCTCCTGCCCACGGTCGCTCCGTCCAGTGCCCTCGGAGCTGTGAATCTGCCTTGAGTCGTGTAGTAGATGCTTGGTCCCCAGTGTGGAGCTGCTAAGAGGGTTGGGACTTGTAAGAGGTGGGACCTTGTGGCAGGTCCCTGGGGGTGTGCCCTGCAGGGGGTCAACAAAGTTCTCTCCGCGGCTTCCTGTCTCAAGCGCCGCCTCCCTCTCACACTCAGAAGCCGGCGCCCTGCCCCTGAACCTGCAGAGCCGGGGGCTGGCAAACCTCTTTTCTTTATAAAGTGCTTGTTATAGCAACAGCAAATGGACTTAGAGCGAAGGTACTTTCAGAAGTTCATGGAGAGTGGAGATTAAAATAGGAGATTAAAGTATAAGTTAAGGGGCTGGCGCTGGGGTGTAGCAGGTAAAGCCACTGCCGCAGTGCCGGCATCCCATATGGACACTGGTTCGAGTCCCGGCTGCTCCACTTCCAATCCAGCTCTCTGCTGTGGCCTGGGAAAGCAGTAGAAGATGGCCCAAGTCCTGGGGCCCCTGCACCCATGTGGGAGACCTGGAAGAAGCTCCTGGATCCTGGCTTTGGATTGGCCCAGCTCCGGCCGTTGCGGCCATGTGGGGAGTGAACCAGCTGATGGAAGACCTCTCTCTCTCTCTCTCTCTCTCTTTCTCTCTCTCTCTGCCTCTGCCTCTCTGTAACTCTGCCTTTCAAATAAATAAATAAATCTTTAAAAATATGTAAGTTCGTTTTGGCGCAAAAAGCCTTGCAATCCATGCAGAGCGTTTTCATAATTCGTGTTTTCCGGGAGCTACCTGGAGACTCCTCTAGGCTCGTTCTGCGGTGGCCTCGTCTTTACTGTCGTCTTTTGGCTTTCTCTGTGGAACCCACGCGCACCTTTGCCCTCCCGCTGGTCTCTCGGGGTCCCCTTGCCCCCCTCCTGCAGCTCCGTGCCGCTGTATTCCCCACCTGCTCCCTCCACCAGCGTGCCCAGGCTCACCACCATCCGCACACGCAGTCCCCTACACTCGTGGCCTCTGCTCTGTCTTTAGACCAGACAAGTCCTTGTGCTGACAAGTCTGTAAAAGTGGCCGCTCCAGGCCAGCGCTGCGACGTGGCGGGTAAAGCTGCAGCTTGCAAGGCCAGCATCCCGTGTGGGTACTGGTTGTGTCCGGCTGCTCTGCTTCTGCTCCAGCTCCCTGCTGATGCGCCTGGGAAAGCAGTGGAAGACGGGGCAAATGTTTGTGCCCCTGCACCCGCGTGGGAGACCTGGAAGAAGCTCCTGGCTCCTGGCATCCGCCTGGCTCAGCCCTTGGCCATTGCCACCCTTGGGGATTGAACCAGCAAATAAATAAATAAATCTTTTTTTAAATGGTTACTCTTGCCCCATGCCCTCTGAGTACCCAACAGGTGGCCAGGTTTTGTTTTGTTTTGTTTTTTTAAGATTTATTTCCTTGAAAGACAGAGTTGCAGACAGAGAGGAAGAGAGAGATCTTTCGTCTGCTGGTTTACTCCAAATGGCCTCAGTAGCTGGTGCTGGGCCAGGCTGAAGTAGGAGTCTGAAACTCCATCAGAGTCTCCTGTCCTAGCTGTGGGGGCCCAAGCACCCAGGCCGTCCTCTGCTGCTTTCCCAGGTGCCTTAGCAGGGAGCTGGACTGGAAATGGAGCAGCTGTTTTGGGACGCTGGCACCACAGGTGGAGGCTTAGCCCACTGCGCCACAGCGCCGGCCCAGGCTGCTGTCCTATGGGACTTTCTTTCCGCTGATACTCATTGCAAGTTCCCTTTTAGGGGAGACCCTGGCCTGCCTGGGGACAGTGCCTGAGGACGGCGCTCTTAGCGTGTGCGTGTCAGCCCCACAGGGAGGCTCCACAGGGCAGGGGACAGCGTCACTGCCTTGGACAGAGAGGGGAACTTGAGCCAGACTCTCCCAATTTGCGAACCAAGTCAGGGAGTGACCAGTGGGGAGGGGTAGGTGCGTGCCCTGAGTCTGTGCCCTGGTTGCCGGGGAGTTCCCACTGGTGTATGTCCTGGTACACATCTATCAGGTATGTGTTTTCCAAATATTTTCTCTGGGTTCTGGCTCATTTTTTATTTTCTTTTATTTTTTAAGATTTTATTTATTTATTTGAGAGGTAGAGTTACAGAGAGGGAGAGACAGAGAGAGAGGTCTTCCATCCGCTAGTTCACTCCTCAGATGGCCGCAATGGCTGGAGCTGGGATGATCTGAGGTCAGGAGCCAGGAGCCAGGAGCCAGGAGCTTCTTCTGGGTCTCCCACACAGATGCAGGAGCACAAGGACTTGGGACATCCTCCACTGCCTTCCCAGGCCATAGCAGAGAGCTGGATCAGAAGAGGAGCAACGGGGACTCGAACCAGTGCCCATGGGGATTAACCTGCGCCAGAGCGCCAGCCCCTCATCTTCCATTTTCTTAACTCCTTTAGGACCACAGAGGTCTTTAATTGTTAGACTTTTAATGACGTTCAGCCTATTTTTTTTTCTTTTATGGGTCATGATTTTGATGTCGTTGCTAGAGAAATCTTTAACCCAAAGTCACAAAGATTTTCTACCAGAAGTTTAATGATTTGGTGTTTTGCATTTAGGCCTAGGAAGATTTTGAGTTAAGTTTGTATACGGTGGGAGGTGCGGGTCAAGGCTCCTCTTATTTTTGCTGTTTTGTGTAGGATGTCCAGGTGTTCCAACGCCAGCATTCCCATCCCTCCGTGAGCGGCCCGGGCACCTCCGTGCCTGCCCCTGGCTGTATCTATTTGCAGACTTTGTATTTGTAGATATTTGCGGTTTTGTGATATCTGCTCTTTCACCATCAGTCTTGAAATAAGGTTTTTTTTTTTTCAAAATTGGCTTAATAATTCGAATTTCTTTTTCTTTCCATGTAAAGTTTAGAATTGGCCTGCGTAGCGTCTTCACGGGACCTTGTAGGGAGTCTGGAATCTTCAGACCTGGTGGAGGCGGGCGAGGTTTGGTAACTCCGGGCTCTGAGCCCACGGGCACGGCGTAGCCTGCGTGTTCTCAGCACACAGCCCTTGTCTGGTTTTGTTAGCTCTGCACCTACGAACGTCATTTTCACACTGCTGTGACGGCACCTCTGAATTTGGATTTCCAGATTTCTGCCGCTAGTGTCTAGAAAGCCCATTGCTTTGTGGATCCTGGTCTTCCGTCCGGCGGCTTCCTCCAGCCGACCCACTGGCCGTAGTGGCCGCTCTGATCACTGGGGCTTTGTTTGGGTGGTGACGTCCTCTGCAAACAGAGCCGTTTAGCAACCTCTCCTTCCGATTTCGCGGCTCCTCCTGGCTTTCCCTGTCACGCTGACAGGCCAGGGTTCCCGGGACGCCCCGAGAGGGGCAGCGCTCCGCCTCTCACTTTTACGGATGGCGCTCACTGTCGTTTTGGGGCATTTTGTTTTGCTTTTTTTGGGAGGAATCCCCTTTATTGGGTTGCAGTAGTTTTCTGAGAGCTTAAATCAGGAATTGATGTAAAATTTGCTCGAGATGAGGACCTCCTGTTTCTTCTTGGTGTGAGAGTATGTGAAACGCACTGAGTGGTCTTTCAGATCACTTAGTCCTGACGTGGTGTCCTTTTCGCCTGTCGCTGGCTTCCGTGTGCCAGTATCTCACTGTTGTGTCTGCACCCGTGCTCAGGGGAGACTGGTTTGTATTTGTATTTCAGTGTCTGGAATCTGCCTGATGAAGTCACGCCCCGTGTGTTTTCTGAGAGGGTTTGTGTGGCATTTGCGTTACAAGTTTGCAGAGTTAGTACCATCGGACGCTTCAGTATTTTGGGGTCAGGCGATGTGGATTCCTGTGAGTCTTCAGAAGCTCGTTAAATTATAAGTTTATGCGAGGCGTGGAAACCTTCCTCCAATCGCCTTTACCATAATGTCTAACACTGTAGTTTTTGTTGTTGTTGTTGTTTTTTTTTTTTTAGGTTTATTTATTTATTTGAGAGGCAGAGTCACAGAGAGGTCTTCCATCCGCTGGTTCACTCCCCAAATGGCCGCTACAGCCAGAGCTGCACCGATCCAAAGCCAGGAGCCAGGAGCTTCCTCCGGTCTCCCACATGGGTGCAGAGGTCCAAGCACGTGGGCCATCGTCTACTGCTTTCCCAGGCCACAGCAGAGAGCTGGTTCGGAAGTGGAGCAGCTGGGACTAGAACCAGCACCCATATGGGATGCTGGTGCTTCAGGCCAGGGCTTTAACCCACTGTGCCGCAGTGCCAGCCCCTATGTGTGCATCTAATTTCATTCTTCTACGTATATACATACATTTTTGCCAGCACCATTTGTTGAAGAGATTATCCTTATTCCCCTGTATGGTCTGAGCACTTTTGTCAAAAAGCAGTTGGCTGTATGCACATGGACTGATTTCTGGGCTCTCTCTTCTGTTCCATTGATCTATGTGGCAATTTTTATGCCAGTACCGTGCTGTTTTAATTACTATAGCTTTGCCGTATGCTTTGAGTCAGGATTGTGATGCCTGCAGCTTGACATGTCTTGCTCAGTATTGTTTTGGCTATTTGGGGTCTTTTGTGATTCCATATGAATTTCAGGATTTTTTCTAATTCTGTAAAGAATGCCACTGATATTTTTTAAAGATTTATTTTATTTATTTGAAAGACAGTTACAGAGAGAGGCAGAGACACACAGAGAGAGAGGGGTCTTCCATCCACTGGTTCACTCTCCAAATGGCTGCAACAGCCAGAGCTGTGCCGATCCAAAGCCAGGAGCCAGGAGCTTCCTCCAGGTCTCCCATGCAGGTGCAGGGGCCCAAAGGCCTGGGCCATCTTCTACTGCTTTCCCGGGTCATAGCAGAGAGCTGGATTGGAAGTGGAGCAGCCGGGACTAGAAGTGGCACCTATATGGGGTGGGATGCCAGCTCTGCAGGTGGCGGCTTTACCTGCTACCCCACAGCATTGGCCCCTCAACCATTTAAAATTATTTTCTTATTTAAGAGGCAGATAGACCAAAGAAGAGAGACAGAGTGCTCCCATTTGCTTGTTCACCCCCAAATGTATGCAATGGCCAGGTCTCAGCTGGGCTGAACCCAGGACCTGGGAGCTCAATGCAGGTCCCACCCATGGGTGGCAGGGACCCAGATGCCTCCTAGGGTGCACATTAGCAGGAAACTGGAACCTAAGTGGAGCTGGGACCGGAACCCAGGCACCTGTTTGAAGTGTAGAGTCGGGACCAGCCTTGTGGCGTAGTGGGCTTAGCCTCCACCTGCTGTGCTGGCATCCCATATGGGTGCCGGTTTGAGTCCTGGCTGCTCCACTTCTGATCCAGCTCTCTGCTATGGGCTGGGAAAGCAGTAGACGATGCCCCAAGTCCTGGGGCCCCTGCACCCATGTGGGAGACCTGGAAGAAGCTCCTGACTCCTGGCATCAGATAGGCGCAGCTCTGGCCGTTGTGGCCATCTGGGGAGTGAACCAGCAGATGGAAGACCTCTCTCTCTCTCTCTGTAACTCTACCTCTCAAACAAATAAATTATAAAAAAATAGGGGTACAGTCCTGTGACATTAAATAGCTTTCCATTGTTGGACAGCTTTGACCACGTGCATCTCCAAATCTTTCTCATCGCCCCAGACTGAAACTCAGAGCAGACCCAGCCCCGCGTTCCCCGGCCCCGGCCCTGGCATCCAGTGTCTGCCCTTGAGACACTGGGAACCCACACGACACAGCGCTTGTGCTTCTGTGTCTGGCTCAACCCCCCGCGCACCCTGTCCTCTAGGTTCAGCCCATGGGAGCGGCTGTCAGGTCTCCCTGCTTTGCAAGGCGGGGTAGAAGCCCATAAGGGTGGGCCACCTTCTGAGGACCCGTGCGTCAGCCTCCCACGTGGCCGTTACGAGCAGTGCTGCTCTGAGAGGGGCCTTTGGGCACCTCTTCAAGCCCTGCGTTCGGGTCTTAGGGCACAGACGTACCCCACTCCCGCCATTCTGTGCTAATTCCCAGGGAACAGCCGGACCACTTTCCACGCGGCTGCCTCCCTCTGCATTCGTTACCAGCAGCAGGGCACGGGGGTCCCAATGCCCGCCCTCCCCCACCGCCCACACTTGCTGTTTCCTCTTATCTGCAGCGGCCGCCCTGGGGTGGGAAGCGTCCCCTGTGGTGCTGTGCCTGGGTTTGCCACAGCGGAGGCTGGGGGGGGGGGATCCGGAGGTGGGGCCAGGGCGGGGGTCACACTCGAGGTCAGCTCCCAGGTTCCCACGCCGGCCATCGGGGAAAGCTGTCTCGAATCCAGAGCCGAGTCTGTCTGTCCCTTTCCAGCGCTCTAGGCCCTGGGACGGGGGCGCCGTCAGGCCTGGAGGGAGAAGCCTTCCTCCGCTCTCCAACAGAGCCACCAAGGCCTGGGGTGACAGAGGGCGAGCCCCTCCCCGCCGTGTGACTCAGTCTCCCCAGCTGGAGCACTAGGCAGGTGGGGTCGGAGCAGTGGTTCTCAGCGGGGCGCCGTGCAGGGAGCTTCCATGGGCAGCTCCTGTTTCCCAGAGCGCCTGGTGATCCCGATCAGCTGATTGACAGAGCTCTCCCAGCCCCCGCCCCGCCCCTCATCCCCAGTGCTGGGCTCTGTAGCTCCGGGGCAGAGGTGGGGGGGGGGTGAGGGGTGGGGGGGGTGTGTGTCTGGATTTCCGGGTTTCTCACGAGCCCCGCAGGTGATTCTGAACATCAGGCACATCTTGGAAAAACATGGATCAGAGCAGCCCGTCTCCGGCCTTGCTGTGCCTGCAAACCACCGCGGGTCTCATTAAAAGGCCCCCTCCGACCCAGCGGGCGGGCGGCAGGGTGCGAGCAGGCCCTGCTAATGAGCTCCCAGGCACCCCACCTGCAGGAGCCGGGGACCAGGGTGTCCCCAGGCCCCCTCCTCCCCTCCTGAGGCGTCCCCAAGGCTGGGGCCCGCCCGGCGGCACACACAGCCAGTGAGTCTGCCCGGCTGCCCGGCTTTAGTGCTCTCCCTCTCCTGGCTGTGCTGTTGCAAATAAATCGCAGAAAACTCCAGGAGGGGACGGGGCGGGAGATGGCAGCTGGGCCGTCACGTGAGCCCGGACAGCTCCCAGCCTGAAGGACGGAGCTCCTGGGCGGAGCTTTCCCGGGGCGTGTTCCAGTGTCCCTTGCCAGGTGGGCTTCCCCCTCTTGCCGTGCAGGTCCCTCCCTGTAGGTCCCTGGCCTTCCCCTCCATCAACTCCGCAGCCTCAACAGAAGTGAAGCTCCTGTCTCTGCAGGAAGTCCCCGGGGGCAGGCTCTGCGCATCAGCCCCGCATCCTGATCCAATTCCTGCAGCCGGGGCGGCCCTGGCTCGGTTTGGCTGCCTCTGCTCCTCCCTTGTGCCCCAGCCCTGCAGCCCTGGGGAGAGTTAGTTCCCACCAGGCCCCAGGGCTGGGAGGGGTCGGGGGGCTTCCCGGGGGAACATCCAGGCCAGGGAGACAGTGAGCGTGAGAGCGGAGCTGGGACCTGGGGCGGCCCTGCGCTGCTGCCTCCTGGCCACCCGCCTCGGCCAGGTTCTTCCCAAACGTGAGCTTTGGGCTGGGACCAGTGACTCACAACCACAATCTCACAGGTGTCACCATTTGCTCCTAAAGTCCCAGGGCCTCACAGGACCCACAGGGGTCCCTGGGTGCCAAGCCCCTCCCAGGCGTTCTCCAAGGCACCGGATTCCAGGGACAAGGGCACTTTTTGGGGTGCCGCTGTGGCTGGTCCCTGGGGAGTTGGGGTCTGGGATCCCATCCAGCTTCAGGGCTTTCCCGTCATGTTCCGTTCCCCCAGGGAGTTGACGTGTGTGTGTGTGTGTGTGTGTGTGTGTGTGTGTGTGTGTGATGGAAGCAGGCAGGCAGGAGGTGGGGGGCTCAAGCACCCACTGCTTCTCCTGCCTGGGTGTTTCCCGAGCACCGGCCAGGGTGGAGACACTGGCTGGGGGCTGGGATGTTCCAGCAGGGGCAGGTGGCTCCCGGGCCCTGGAGGCTGTCCCTGGGGGACCTGCGCAGTCACCCTCCCACAGCCTCTGGAGAATCCCCAGGCTGTCTGTGGGGGATGGGCTTTGCTCCGTGATGTTTCCAAGCAGTGCCCGCCTGGGAAGATGCCCGTCTGGAGGGGAGGTGGGCTTTCCTCACGCTGAGAGGGGCTCTGGCCCAAGTCTCCTGGAAAGTGGAACCAACACCAGGCTGTGGGCGCCCGGGGGTGTTTGCTGTCCGTGGTGCTGATGTCACCGCCATCACTGTCTGCGCTGTCCCAGAACCTTGATGTCAGTGAGGACGCCTCTGTGCCGACTCTGCCCGAGCTGTGAAGTGCTGTTCTGGCTGCTGGGCTCCAGGCACCAGGGGCGTCTCTGGTTGTCAGGGACGTGGCCCTGAGGACCTGTGGGCATGGGACATCTTGGCCTGCAGGTGGGGGTCTGGGCCTGGGCTGGCTTGGTTTCCACCGGAAGGGGTGTCCCCCAGCCTGAGCCCTGGGTGATGGTGTGTGTGTGGGGGGGTGCTGCAGAACCCCAGGTATGGGGGTCACAGGTGAGCTCTCGCCCCCTCCCCCTCAGGGTCTTCTTTCTGAACGTGCCCCTGGACTCCGTCATGGAGCGGCTGACACTGCGAAGAACGGACCCCGTCACAGGAGAGAGGTTGGTGCTGGGCTCCTGCCCCGGCTGGCCGCTGCCCTGGGGGACTGTGGCAGGGATGGCGCTGTGACCATGGCCAGGGCTCGTGGGGCTGGACTTCTGGGTAGTGCCTGCAAGAGTAACCAAGAATTGAATGTCCCAGGGCTGGGCAGCAAGCCCGGGGCACGGGCAGCCCACCCTGCGGTCACAGCCTTGCCCTGCTGGGGCGGGGGTCCCCAGAGTCTCTCTGTCCACCCCTGCAGCCTCTGTATTGGCGGGAAAACACCCTCCGAGGTCCCCATCAGCACGATGCGTCCTCTCCCCCGTCTGCCAGGGCCCTGTTTCTCAGCAGGAACTCTGGGGTGGGGTGGGGTGGGGGGCGAGAAGGAAGCCTCTGTAAGGTGCACGCCTGCACCTCCGTGTGGCCCTGAAGGCCCCCGCCTGCCCCTGCGTGAGGCTCTGAGGCCCCTCCTGCCACCTCCATGCGCATCAGTGGCTGTGATGCCCCCTCCCCCGTTGGACCACAGGCTCCGTAGAAACAGCTCAGCGCCCGCCTCGCCGACCCTGGTGCTGCCAAGAGCAGGGGATGCCAGCCCCAAGGCAGCCGTGTGTCACATGATGCTTGGGGGCTGAGAAGGGGAAGCAGAAGGGGTGGGGGAGGTGGGGAGGGAGCTGGCCGCCGAGTCCCTGGGCCCTGACAAGAGCGTGTGCACAGCCGGCCCCCAGCAGGCCCTTGCGGCCGCTGCCAGCGCCCACCGGAGCGCCCGCCTCTCCCGCAGGTACCACCTCATGCACAAGCCCCCCCCGACGCTGGAGATCCAGGAGCGCCTCTTGCAGAACCCCAGGGACTCCGAGGAGCGGGTGAAGCTCAAGATGGACCTGTTCTACCGGAACGCGGCCGAGCTGGAGCAGTTCTACGGGCAGGCCGTCACCATCAACGGCGACCAGGACCCCTACACCGTCTTCGAGTACATAGAGAGTGGCATCATCAACCCCCTGCCCAAGAAAGTCCCCTGAGGGGGCTCCGAACGGGCACCCCGAGAAACAAGTTACCCCCCACCCCGGCCCCGACCTTCTAGAAAGTTCCTCAGGCCAATAAAGTGCTTCGAGTGCAGTCTCGTCTCCTGGCAGGGGAGTCACAAGCTGCAGGCCCCCCCGGCGTCCGTTCCCTCCCCTCTCACCAGCTGGAGCGGCTGAGCGACCCTGGGCAAGCTCCTTCACCTCTCCAGGCCCCTGTCGAATGAGAACAAGACAGAAACTGCCTCCTGGGGCCGTGGTGACAGGAAGTGAGAGAGTCCACGCGTGGCTCTTCCTGATACGTTTCCCACGAGCTCTCTGAAGGCTAGGAGCAGGGCCGGGCACGCGGCAGACACGGTCGTCCCCCAGGTGCATCCGAGTCCGCAGGCCCCTCAGTGGACACAGCGTGGGCCTGGCTGTGCCAGGTAGGTGGGAGAGAGGGCAGCACCCAGGCCTTCCCACTGTCGCCATCCGGGTCTGGAGGCCGTCCCTGCTGGCTGGGTGCCGCCGGCCAAGCCAGGCCCCACCGCCTCCTGCAGCCGGTCAGGTTGTGCTTCTTTGGGATGTGCCTGGTGTGGTGGTCCCAGGTGACGTGACCGTGGGCTGGGCCGTCCTGGTCCGGGGAGGCCGGCTCCTGTGGCTGCAGGGCAGACATCTCGCTCCTTCCCCGATCAGCTGGCTGTGCGTGAAGTTCGCCAGCCAGGTTCCATGAACGTCAGCTCGCGAGAGAACAAATCGCTGCTGACGCCGGCATCGTTACCGGGCTCATTCAGCCTCTTTCGTCTGGAGCTGTCACCTCCCCCTCGCCCAGCTCCTGGCACAGCGCCTCGCTCACGCCTGCGTCTGCACCCCCCGCAGTGGGGAATCCACGCCGCCCTGGGGAGCAGCCGCCGCGGGTGTTCTACCCTGGCCCCCAACCCTGGGCTGCGCCTGCCCCAGGCTGGGCCCCACTGCTGTGCTCCTCCAGGAAGGGGCCGCGCTCTTCCTGCAGCCCGGGGAGACCACTGGGGTGGAGGAAGCTCGTGCCCTCCTGCTGCAGCCAGCAGGCTCCGAGGGAGCGCTGGCTCATGCCCTGCCCTGAGCAAGATGAGAGTCGGAGAGGGAGCGAGACCATCTTCCCGTGGGACGTGCCGACCCCTCCCCTCGTGGCCCAGGGGCTCAGCCCAGGCTCCCAAGTTGAGGTTGGAGTGGGTCCAGTGCTGAATCTGCAGAGGAGCAGGGCCTGCTTTTTGTCTTATTATTTGAGAGGCAGAGAGAGAGAGAGAGAGAGAGAGAGAGACAGAGAGAGGTTCACTCCCTAAGTGCCTGCAGCAGTGAGGGCGGGGCCAGGCTGGAGCTGGGAGTCAGGAACTCCAGCTGGGTCTCCTTAGTGGGAGGCAGGGACCCAGGTACTTGAGCCCTGCGTGAGCGGGGAGCTGGGGTCAGGAGCTGATCTGGGCACTGAGGCGGGACACCTGCCAGTCGCCTGGTGTTTGGAAAATTCCATGGTAGGAGCACTTACCCTAAGACCTCCTCACTTCCCGCGTCCTAAGTGTGGCCCCGCAGCCCCCCGCAGCCCCTGCTTCTCTGACGTGACTGTTCCAACCGGCCACGGCTGCAGGCTACAGCGTCCCTGCTCGTGGGGCTCACTCGCTGACCAGCCTGTCCCCGCTTAGGCCCAGTGGCGCGGACGGCGCCATGCCCTTCCTTCCTAAGGCCTCAGTTTGTTTACCCGTGCCCCCTGGGTTTACCCATCATCCCTTGGGTTGTTCCTCGCCTTGGCTTAGCCTTGCTTCTCCCAGGCTGTGCGCCCCAGGTGAAAGCCGCTGTGAGGTTCCCACCATGGGCGCCGGCTCGCTTCATCCACGCAAGAGTCGGGCAAAGCAGAAGCCCCTCACCCGCCTTGCACAGACGCGGGAACTGAGGCTGAGAGAGCAGTGGTTGCCTCTGGCCCCACAGGCACGCCCTCTTGCCATGTCCTACAGCTGTCACGGCCAAGGTCGCAGCCACAGTCCAGCCCCGGAGACCGAGCTCCAGAGGGGAGCCCACGGGGTTGGACCCCTCCTGCCGCAGAGGCCACAGGAGCTGGTTCTGCTCCGTGGAGGGCACCATAGCCGCCTCTCCCAAAAGGTGAACTGCACAGAACCGACGCTTCCCTCCACCCGTCCTGCGCTGGGGCAGTGCCACGCCCGCCTTTGGTTTTTTAATCTTCCATCTGCTGGTTTGCTCCCCAGACGGCCACAATGACTAGGGCTGGGCCAGGCCAAAGCCAGGAGCTCGGAACTCAACCTGGGTCTCCCACACGGGGCCCAAGTACCTGGGTCATCACCTGCTGCCTCCCAGGCGCATTAGCAGGGAGCTGGATCAGAAGTGGAGCAGCCAGGACTCGAACCAGCGAACCAGCGCTCCCACATGGGCGTGGGTGTTGCAGGCAGCTGCATTGCTCCCTGGGCCATAGTGCCAGCCCTGCCTTGCCTGGCCTTGAACGCACACACGTGCCTGGGAGACACACCCAAGCAGGTGGGGGGGGGGGGGACCAATCCTGGGTGTCCTTCGCCAGTGAGGCAGACCCTGACGGCCCACGCCTTGCCAGCCAGGAGTCCTCATGTCCCCCGGGGAGCACCTTGCTCACCAAGCAGACAGAGGGGAAGGAGGAGGGGTCACCTCCCGGGGCCTGCCTGCGCCGTGGTACACCGGCTGGAAAGCACTCCAGTGACGTCCTCCACCCTAGAGGGCTCGCGTGGGAGAAGGGAAGGTGGGCAGAACCCCCTTCTTCCCTCCCACAGCGGCCCGGGGGGAGGGACGAGGCCTCAGCCCCGGGGCCAGAGCGCCTCCCTGTCTCCCCGTCTCCCCGTCTCCCTGGGATGCCTGTTTCACAGCGGGAGACACCGAGGACACCCTGGTATATCAGCACCGGGGACCCGAGGACACCCTGGTATATCAGCACCGGGGACCCGGGGACACCCTGGTATATCAGCACCGGGGACCCGGGGTCACCGCTCAGGCCGTCCCCTCAGGGAGGGGCACAAGCTGACGCGTGCTCAGGTGCGCGCGCCCCAGCCAAGGCGGCTGCCGCCCACCCCGGGACCATGGCAGGTGAGAGGCAGCCGGGGCCTGCACGGGAGCCTTCAGGCAGAGCCCGGAGGGGCCGCCCTGGATGCCGAGGTGCACAGAGGACTTGGGCTCAAGACCTCACAGCAGACTCTGCTCTCTGGAGCAAAGCCAAGTGTTCCCAGGAGCAGCAGAGACGTGGTCACCTCCAGGTAGGCCCCACCCCGTTTCCCAGCTCTGTTTCCCAGTCCTGAAGGCTCTGAGGGTGGCGTGAAGCGTGGAGTCCTGGCCGTGTCCACCACTGCTGTTTCAGGGGCTTCCTCTCAGCCCTCTCTCCAAGGAGAGAACCAAGGCTCAGCTCGTCTGTCCCAGGAATAAGTACAGGGTCTGAGGAGGTGACCAGAGGTGGGTCACCCAGGCCCTGTGCAGACCAGCGTCAGTTGGCGGCGTAAGGTACCACTGGATCACACTGTGACCGAAAGCAGATGGGTGTGGGGTGGAGGGGAGGGGGAGGGGGAGGAGCAAAGGAACACAGCGGTGTGTAACACAGGGTCAACTCATGGGGCTGCTGAACAAGTGCTAAATGCATGCAGGGAGCCAGCAGGTGTCTGCTAAACGTGGGAGATTTTAGCTCCCGTCAAGCAGAACGAGAGGGGCCGTGGCTTAGTGGGTTTAAAGCACCACCTGTGGTGCCGGCATCCCACACGGGCGCCAGTTCGAGTCCCAGGTGCTCCACTTCCGATCCCGCTCCCTGCTAAGGCACCTGGGAAACGCAGTGGAAGATGGCCTGAGGGCTTGGGCCCCTGAACCCATGTGGGAGACCTGAGTTCTGAGCTCCGGGCTCCAGCTTGGCTGGGCCGACAGATGGGCCATTGCGGCCATTTGGGGAGAGAACCAGCGGATGGAAGGGCTCTCTCTCTCTGTAACTCCTCCTTTCAAATACAAAAATATTTTAAAAAGACATAAATGGAACAGCTGGTTGCTTCAGCTCACCCTAGTTTCGCTGAATTTGTGTTGGCGGCACAGGCAGTCCTGACAGTTCGTCGTCACCCTGCACCAGGTGTGCTCTGTGTATTCTTCCCCATCCGTCACAGATGTCCCTATGGGGTCCCCAGGAGGCCAGGCTAAGCCCCGCCTTCACAAGTCAGCAGAGCCCCCAAATGGGCAGCCGGTTGGGTCCTCTCCCCCCATCGGGGCCTGGTGGCGCCCCGTCGGGGCCCTCACCGTGCTGCTCCGCCCAGCACAGCGACGCACCTGCTGCTCAGATCAACGCCGCTCCCGAGAACCCGCACGTAGCTGTCGTGCCCCAGCAGGTCCTGTGTGAGGAGACCCCAGCCCCGTCCACCGCACAGGGTCGTTGGAAGGAGACTCCGGCTGCCCAGTCCTGAAGGCTCTGAGGGTGGCGTGAAGTGTGGAGTCCTGGCCGTGTCCGCCACTGCTGTTTCAGGGGCTTCCTCTCGGCCCTCTCCAAGGAGAGAACCAAGGCTCAGCAAGTCCGTCCCAGGAATAAGTACAGGGTCTGAGGAGGTGAGCAGAGGTGGGTCACCCAGGCCCTGGGCCTTCGTTTTTGGTGAGAAAAATCCCGGCCTGACTCCCGGCCCCAGTGCTCTGGAATGCGCACTGGCCACAGGAAGTCCTCTTCCTTGCCAGCCCCTCTTCTGTCAACCCTGGCCTTGGGACAGCCCCCCCCCAGCCTCTCGCTGTCGCCCCTTACAGGTGTGTCTGTTTTTCTAGAATAGTGTTTATTTGTCTGTTTATTTTTGAATAAGCAGCCGGAGGCACACTGAGCGGACTCCGGGGCAGCTGCCGGGGCCACCGTCCCCCATCCCGGACATCTGCTCTTCCCCGCTCCTCACCGGGCCTGGGTGTTGCCACGTGCGCACCTCGGGCTGGCAGAGGCTCCTGGGCTCTGCTGCAAGTCACGTGAACCCCACAAAATACACACACGATGTACAAACAATTCTGTTATTTATTTATTTTGAATAAAAAAAAGTGGCCAAAATAACAATACTAGTGGCTCTGCATACAAAACACAATGTATTATTTCACATTTACAAAACCGCCGTTATGTACAGCACTGCGTGTTCACAGAACTCGGCAGACTCCGGGGACAGGCGTGACGCAGCGAGGGGAGGGGAGGGGTCCAGAATGAGGAACAGCGACCGATGCTTCCCACTGCTTGGATCAAAGGCAAAGAACAGACGTGGAGCCTCTTGGGCCATGGACTAAACAAGGGGCCATCCCGCCCTCTCACCTCATTTCCTGGGTAGCCCTCCCCACGCCCCACTCTTCCAGAAGCTCAGCTCCAGCTCAGGTAAGAACCCGAGGCTGCTGTTATCTGTGGGAACAGAGGGCCAGAGTGCCACGGAGGGGGACGCGGGCTGGGTCAACCCAGGACACCCGGTCCCTGAGCTCTGGCCCCGGGGCGTGGGCGGCCTTGTAGGGAGGGACCACCGGAGAAGCGAAGCTCTCTGCATCCCGGAGGCGGGGACTCACTCACGCATGGCGCTGGGTGCTGCAGGGGTGACAGGGGTGAAATGGCCCCGGCCCTGGGAGCTGACAGTCTAGTGGCAAGCCCTGCGCACACACACACACACACACACACACACACGATGGGAGAAGCGGCCGCCCATCCCAGACTGCGGGATCCTCCAAGCACTACGAGGTGCTTTTTATTTAAACACTGAAAGTCTAAGACACACCACCTAATTAAATTAGATGATAAGGCTTTTTACAAATCTCCTTTCCATTTCAAAAACCGTCAGACATAAACCAACATCTAACCCAAGCCCAGCACAGAGGCCGGCCCGGGCCGGGGGACGGTGGGCCCACCCCAGGGCTGACCTTCCCGCGCACAGCGTGCTTGCCAAGCACTCGCCCTTCCTACGGCAACGCACAGGCCTGAGCCAGCGGCTCGCAGAAGCCGCGCTTTCTCGCACGCAGTTCTGCGCGGCGCAGGAGCCCCGGCTGGCGGTGCGCGGGTCGGGTCGGGTCGGGGAGGCCCGGGCCGTCACCCCCTCTCCCCTCACCCACTGGGCCATGTTGCAGGGTGCTCTCCGTTATGTAAAATACTCCTAGAAATGAACACCCGTGTCCAGGACCCCCAGCCTGCCCCTCGGACACGCGCTATCACAGGCGGACTGCCTCAGCCCATGCCGGGGGACCGTGGGGCACGGCTCCCACTGGCCACACCATTTCCTGCGTGGCCTCCCCTGGAGCACGGCCACGAGTGGAAGGAAATGCGGGCTAAGGGAAGGCGAGCTGTCTAATCAAAGGGGCTGGAGCGGGATGCCGGGCCACACAGAAGCTCTTCATCGGGCGTCTTTGGGAACAGCCCCCTCGTGTTGCGGCTGCTGACGGCCACGGCGAGTGTTCAGAAGCAGCACCGTCAGCGTGCCGGAGGGAGGCCAGGTCCCAGCCCCGACGGGGACGTGCATCCGCGCGTGCACGCGAGCCCGTGGCCTGGGAAGGGCCGGCTGCGGCAGCCCTAACCCGCGTTCGGGCACTAGAGGCCATCTGTCCTCTCTCAGCCCCAGGCTCTGGCCGAGGGCTGGGCAGCACACTGAAGCTTCCAGAAAGCACACTTCCCAGGTTTCGGAATCACGAGGGCCTCGGGCGCTGATTTCCTCCAACAACCACAATGAAAACGGCTCCCTTTGGGTAGCCCTTTAGAGGCATGTTAAAGCCAGGCAACCTTGAGGAGAGGGTGGGATCCCGAGCGTTCCCGTCTCCCTGGCTTGCTCGGCACCCCTGACAGAGGAGGAGCAGGGTGAGCGTCAGAGTGAATTCTAGAAGCCACAGAGGCTCAAAATAGCCCATGGGGGGCTGAAAGGAAAGACGCTCATTTATTTGGTTATTCACTGTCTGCGCCTTTTAATATGTATTATTTTTTAAAAGTCATTACTTATTTGAGAGGCAGACAGACCAGCACCTGCTGGTCACTCCCCAGAGGCCCGCAAAGGCTGGCGTGGGAGCTGGGAACCCCATCCGGGTCTCCCACGTGGGTGGCAGGGGCCCAACCGCTTGCGCCACCATCACTGCCTCTCGGGGTGCACATCAGCAGGGAGTCGGGGTCAGGAGCCGGAGCCGGAGCCGGAGCGGGAAGTGCACCGAGCACTCGGCTGTGGGGCCGGGGGGTCGCACCGCTAGGTCAAACGCCCACTCCTGTGTGTGCTAACCGCGGCTGTAACCCCTGCAGCTTAGCCTTAAGTGGAGTGTCTGCCTGTGATGAACCACTCTGGCTCGGGGGTAAGAGGTGGGGGTGGCAAGGAGCTAGAAGCCAGCCTGCCTTACTGCAGGCTCAACCAAGCGACAGGGAGACGCCAGCCAGGAGCTGCAGGGCACCCAGCTGCCGACAGCTACGACTCCTCCCGGTGGAAAGCAGCACTACTTAGCAGTTTCTGCTAGGAAGGGAAAGCCAGCACCCAATTTAGACAACGGAACCCACTCTCCTCTCAGAGCCATCGTAATGCTGAGGGGGCGCGAGGAGCAGGCCCCCAGCCCCTCTGTGGGCTGAGAGAGAGGGTGGCGGCAGCACGGAGAGACGGCCCCGCAGGAGCCAGCAGTGCCTCCACTTCCTGGGCCACCCCAGAGCGGCTGCGGGGCGCGGGGGCTCGCAAGACCACCACCACATTCCTCTTAACAAGCACCAGGAAGCCCACCTCCTTCGGGACTCATCTGATACCATTATCATCACAACAGAATATACTTTAATATTTAAACATTAACCTTTAACATTCTTTTAACCAAATTAACCTGTCAAACTCGCAAGTAGATCCAACCTACATACTTCAACATTAATATTCTCAAGAGCTTCTTAGAGGGAGAAGCAGACAAATGTCACCCTCAGCCCGGAGCTTCACTCGTGGTTCTAATAACTTCTGACATTGCAAAATAATTGGTAGTTTGGCAGCTGTAATAGTCGGTACGGATTGCTTGACGTCTGGGTGGTGGACACAGGAGGATTTCAGCTCGAATATCAGCGTAACAAGCTCTCAATCTCTTATCTGGAATAATAGGAACAAATTAACCCCAGGCGGAGAAAATGTGATACACACGTGGATACCAGACTCTCCAAATGCAACGGTGTTGTAGCTAAAAGGTTCAACTGCGCAGCCTCTGCAGCTGCACTTCAGTGCAGTCCAGCGACACTGCTTCTGCTAAGCCTCCCATTCCGCAGCTCTGCCTGAAGCCCACCGAACACCAGGCACAGCTCACGCTGGACATAAAGAGGCAAGCAGGAGTCCTGGTGTCGCCCCTCTGTCCAAGTAGCACTGACCACACCCTGTCACCAGGCAGGCGAATGCAAACATGCACTGTTGCTGGGCTGCGATGGACCCCAACGTCCTCTCACTTCCCCAGCTCCACGGCGGTGGGAGAGGCTAGGGGATGGACCCCAATGTCCTCTCACTTCCCCAGCTCCACGGCAGTGGGAGAGGCTAGGGGATGGACCCCAATGTCCTCTCACTTCCCCAGCTCCATGGCGGTGGGAGAGGCTAGGGGATGGACCCCAATGTCCTCTCACTTCCCCAGCTCCACGGCGGTGGGAGAGGCTAGGGGATGGACCCCAGGGTCCTCTCACTTCCCCAGCTCCACGGCAGTGGGAGAGGCTAGGGGATGGACCCCAATGTCCTCTCACTTCCCCAGCTCCATGGCGGTGGGAGAGGCTAGGGGATGGACCCCAATGTCCTCTCACTTCCCCAGCTCCACGGCGGTGGGAGAGGCTAGGGGATGGACCCCAATGTCCTCTCACTTCCCCAGCTCCATGGCGGTGGGAGGGGGTAGGGGAAGGCCTCCCAGTGGTGAGCAAGATCCCAGCAGACAGAATCTGTCCCAGCAAACGCAGTGCCACGGCCACTCCCACAGGCACCAGATACCTCTGGAGATCCCTTTCAGTTACTCTTGATAGTTACATTTCTCAAAAATGCACAACTGCTTTAAATAAAAACTTAATGTAAGTTTTAAACGGCAGCAGCACAAAATCCTGTACTCACTGCGATACCAAAGAAGTGGACCTAGGCTCACTAACTCCTGCAGATCTCCAGCGTCCCTGCTGCACCTGCTGTGAGGCGAGGAGCCAAGCACACAGGCGACCTCGACCACACCACGCTCTGCACTGCTGCACAAACACTGTTCTTGCAATTTCCTCCAAAATGAGAGGAAAAAAAAAAAGACAGAAGACCCCAGCAAGTAACAAAACACGCGAGACCAAACGACCACCTGAACTGGAACCCAGGCGTTCGAACATGCCTCCTGAGTGCCCACACGCGGTGTGTATGTGTGACACATCTGTGTCTCCACACGGTGAGGCCAAAATGCCATTCACTAAGTTGGAAATCGTGTTAGAGCGAGACAAGA
This sequence comes from Oryctolagus cuniculus, assembly GCF_051225735.1. NCBI lineage: Eukaryota > Metazoa > Chordata > Mammalia > Lagomorpha > Leporidae > Oryctolagus > Oryctolagus cuniculus. Next base: position 235,215,274 of record NC_142867.1, on the reverse strand, counting down.
GCGACAGCACGGACAGGAGCGAATCTCACCCTCGTCTCCACTTCACTCTGCGGAAACACGGGCCCCAGACGTCTCCTGAGGCCTGCACCAGCGCCAGTCCTTAGGAGGCTGAGCTAAGAGTCCAGAGCTCTGCGTTCCAGAACGTCTGTTTCAGTTTCTCATTAAGAGCAATTCACCAGAGTGCACGTCTGACATCTCCTCTTAGTAGTCCACAAAAAAAAAAAAAAAAAAGAAAAGAAAAAAATAGAAGCAGGCTGTGCCCCGGTGCCAGGCGGGGATTCCCAGGCTCTGTCCCGAGCTCACCACAGTGGCACCGAGCACAGGTCTCCACTTCTGAGCTGAGAGCCGTCTCTCCCCACAAGTCTCTGGACAGACTCTGACCTTGGACACTAAATGAAACGTCTAGAAATGCCAACACTAAGAACACTGAACGTTTTCAATTTAATACTAAAAACAGAGGTTTTCCTTCTTCTGTGTACAAGTATCTCATGCAGGCCACCACAGCTCAGTCTGAAGCAGGCTGGGACGTGGGCAGACTGGAGTACTTGACATCTTTCTATGTGTTAAGAAGCTGGGCCAGGCAATCTGACGACAGAGGAGAATTAAAAACAAGTCACTACAGTTAGTAATTAAAACCGTCACCTGATCAGTTGACACATTAGACCAATGTCAGTCTTGGCTTCAACTTCTTAAAAATACAGAATTTTTAGAAAATGTTTTCTGTATGCATGAAACACAAGAACAGACAGGACACCCACCGCAGCTGTTTATGGAGAGAAAGCTTGAGCGTGCAGACACTTTAATATCTGTCGGCACACGCACGCACGCACGCACCGGGGAGTCTGGCGCTCTGCAGCCAGGAGGCAGGAGTAAAGCCTCGCTCAGCCGGGCGAGACCCTCTCCACACACGCAGTGAGAGCGTTCTGCGCCTAGAGACGTCAGGACTTCTTTTTGTTCAAGCCACTCCGGTCCAGACACTGGGGAAAGGGGACCCCACGTGTGAGCCGCTGGGGGCCAATGTTCAACTCAGAACGGCCCAGACCCTGCACGCAGTGGCTCTGCAGCACATCCCAAGTCCCCGGGAGGGAGCCTGTGTCAGAACCGAGCTCCAGGGGCCTCTTACAGTCTCGCAGCGTCCACGCCAGGGGCAGGCTGCCTCCAGCACAGCCTCTCCTCACGCCACGGGGCATCTTCCACAGCAGAGTTCGTGCCCGTCCACCCGCCGCGCTCGGCACTCAGAAGACGGGGGAGTCACAGAAGGGGCAGGGGCTCTGCAGGAGCCTCTTGATCCAGTCAGGATCTGCAGAAGGGAGACAGGAGGGGTCGGCAGCCGCTCCAGAACACCCGCCAGGCCGGCGGTGCTCGCGGCAGCAGGGAGGGGGCAAGCAGGGCCCAGCTCTGCCGCCACAGCTCCGGGTTCTTGAGTACTCTGTTCTGGGGCCTGCGTGGCCACCATTCCAATGAGCGGTTTCCACAGACAATGTGTGATGAAACCAATGTAAAGAAAGGACCGGGGCAGAGCAGGTTAAGCCACCGCCTGAGACACCAGCACCCCGGCCACATTCCACAGAGGAGCACCAATCCACGTCCCTGCTCACGCTACCAGAAAGCAGTGGAAGACGGCCCAAATGCTCGGGTCCCTGCTACCTCAGTGGGAGACCCTGATGGAGTTGTAGGCTCCCCACTTTGGCCTGGCCCCGCCCTCTCTTCTGTCACTTTGCCTTTCAAATAAATGAAATCTCAAAAAAAAAAAAAAAAAAAAAAAAAAAAAAAAAAAAGACTAGACTTTATTCCGAGACCAGGATTTCACAGTGCCCCCTTGGTAACGTTTTAGAGCATGCGACACTGGGTTAACACCCCTCCCCGGAGCTGTGCCACGATCTCTGCCTCCCTCTCTCCTTCTTCCTCCCGAAAGCCACGAGTGGAAAAGTCGAAGTCAATGGGCGGGGCCCGGTGCTGTGGTGTAGCAGGTGAAGCCGATGCCTGCAGTGCTGGCACCCCATATGGGTGCTGGTTCTAGTCCCAGCTGCTGCACTTCCAATCCAGCGCTCTGCTGTGGCCTGGGAAAGCAGTAGAAGATGGCCCTAGTTCCTGGGCCCCTGCACCCACGTGGGAGACCCGGAAGAAGGTCCTGGCTCCTGGCTCTGGATCGGCACAGCTCTGGCCGTTATGGCCACCTGGGGAATGAACCAGCGGATGGAAGACCTCTCTCTTTCTTTCTCTGCCTCTGCCTCTCAAATGAAAAATAAATAAATCTTTAGAAAAACAAAAGCCAGTGGGCAGGTTTCACTATTTTTAAGCCTCAATCTTCTGTTTCCTGCCTAAATAGCGTATCAGTTCTCAACTGTAATGACTGTTTAAAAGTTCCCAAAATGTGTGTCAAAATAATCTCACAGGAGGAGGGGCTTATGGAAAAAACAAAAAAGGTTGTGAGTTGTAGAACTCTGAAGTTGGTGATGGAACGTGGGATTTAGTCTCTTTTTCTCTTGAATTCTGCGTATGATTCTAGTCTCTAACAATAAAAGAGCAGAACAAGGCTGATGCCACAGCTCCCGAGGATCAGAGTGGTCAGCTGCTCTCAGGCAAAACCAGGAATAAAGATGCGGTTCCCTGACGCATGCCTCTTGCTTCCACTGAGAACACGTTTCCCCAAACAGACCCATAACTGCACATGCTTCTGACTCTCAGGCCACAATCGGACACGCGTGTGATATCAAACAAACAGAGGCCGGCCCATGTCCAAGATCTTGTTTCCTGCTCATCTTCTCCTGTGCTATCAGGAGACAGTACTCAGATCAACTATTAGAAACCCATTGCGGGACCGGCACTGTGGCGCAGCAGGTTAACGCCCTGGCCTGAAGCACCGGCATCCCGTATAGGGGCTGGTCCTAGTCTCAGCTGCTCCTCTCCCAGCCCAGCTCTCTGCTGTGGCCTGGGAGAGCAGTAGACGATGGCCCAAGTCCTTGAGCCCCTGCACCCGCGTGGGAGACCTGGAGGAAGCTCTTGGCTCCGGATTGGCGCAGCTCCGGCCAATGCGGCCATCTGGGGGAGTGAACCAGCAGACGGAAGACCTCTCTCTCTGTCTCTACCTCTCTCTGTAACTCTGTCTTTCAAATAAATAAAATAAATCCTTCAATCAAATCTATCTAGATACCATCTAACAAATCTATCTAGGGACCACCTAATGAATCTATCTAGGGACCACCTAACAAATCTATCTAGGGACCACCTAACGAATCTATCTAGGGACCATCTAACAAGTCTATCTAGGGACCATCTAACGAATCTATCTAGGACCATCTAACGAATCTATCTAGGGACCACCTAACGAATCTATCTAGGGACCACCTAACAGATCTATCTAGGACCATCTAACGAATCTATCTAGGGACCACCTAACGAATCTATCTAGGGCCCATCTAACGAATCTATCTAGGACCATCTAACGAATCTATCTAGGGACCATCTAACAAGTCTATCTAGGGACCATCTAACGAATCTATCCAGGGCCATCTGGAACAAGCTGACCTTTAGGAAGGAGTCACGTGTCTGCAGTGACAGATGTCCGCAGACCATGAAGAGGCCGCGTGTACGTCAACACCACGCAGCCCCACAGCCGCAGGGTGGAGGTGACCTCCGCCATTGTCTGGGAACTGGCACGCTGCTAAGTGCCCCACACCCTGCGCAGAGCTGGGGAGGTGCTCACCTTCCGGGGCTGGATGCCGGGCGATGCTGTCATGGAGCAGACACCGTCTGTAGATCAGACTCTGGCAGGACTGGTAGGTCAGGAAGCACCTGGCGAAGACAGACCCACACTCAGGGCAGGCCGGCTCGGGTCTCCCACAGCTGGGGAGGCAGCACTGAGGTGGGGGAGCCACAGGGTAAGTAAACCCACACCTCCCTCAGGGGAAAGTGCTGCAAGACTTCACAGGTGCATGGCAACCATGTGTACTCTGCCCACCCAGGCAGGTGAGACCTACACTGACACACCTTAGCAAAGAGGAAGTGGCTACTTCATGTTACCAGGCAAAGAGATACAAAGTTTCTAACCCAGAGTCACTGCAGCCTTGTTCCCTCCTATTCCCAGCATCAGGAAAGAATTCAGTGTCTTCCTCTCTGACTGCATTTTGGACTCTCGGAATGTTAAAACAAAAAGATCATGTACTACATTGAAAATTCCTTTTGTGGTGACTTTAAAGATGAGGTACAAGCATTATCTTTAAGAAAATGACAATTTAGTGGGGGAAAACCTGAAAAAATCAAAGACAAAATTAATAGTGCAAAAACAAAGAAGGGCCATGAACAAGCCTCCACTCCGTGCAACGGCTGTTCACTGAGCACCTCCCGGGACCAGGCCAGCACACAATGGGATGGCAGGGTGCTGTTCAGGCTCTGTGCAGTCTTCCAAAAGACGCAGTTTTAAGTGGAGCAACTGAGGAACCGAAATTCAAATGGGAGGGAGGTGAGGAGGAGGAGCTCCAAGCAGGTTCACCTCAGTGAAGACTGGGTGTGGGGGTGCAGTAGTTATCATGTTGCTGTTAACCAGGTTGTCTGGGTCCTGCCACTGACCGCAGCTTCCCGGGCAAGAGGAAACGTGGCAGGGGCGAGTCCTGGGAGGGAAGGGGCAGGAGTCATAATTTCAGGTCACGTGGCCAGGAAGGCCTGATGACAAAGTGACCCTTGAGGAGAGGCCGTGTGGACACCCGCTAAAGGGCTCCAAGAGGAGACGGGCTGACACGAGAGGAACAGCCAGGCCACTCCACCTGGAAGGAGGTGGGGAGGGGATGAGGTCAGAGAGAGGATGAGCAGGAGGGGACCAGGCCGCGGGGTCTCACAGGCCACAGACAGGGTTTTTGCTTTGCCTCCTCAGAACTGGTGGCTTCTGGGTCTTGAGCACAGCGGTGAACAGGAGGGGGAGGAAGATCAGCTGAGAGGCGAATACAGCCTGGGCAAGAGACGAGGAGGAAGCGGCGGCAGCGGCTGGAGTCCGATCTGCAATGCTGTTGGACGTCCAGCAGGCTTACAGCAGGGGAGACAGGTGAGAGCTCCCCCTGAAGTCACCAGGGTCACCAGGCAGCGCTCAGAGAGAAAACCAGGCCCAGAGACGCGAGGAGACGAGGCAGAGCGAGCAGAGACGGGCGAGAACGGAGAGAAGGAGGCGTCGAGTCCTGGGGCGGGGTGACAGTGCTCTAAGGAGGGGACGAGCAGCCGCACCGCCCACAGCGAGGACACGCCACGTCTCCGCTCAGGGCGGGCACCCGCTACGATGTGAATTCATCTACTTTAACAGGCACTGCCCGGTGACAATATCCTCTAAAACACCAGCCCCGCCACAGCACACCAGGGAACCTCAAGCACCAGGCAGAGAGGACGGCCCTCCAAGGCCACTCTGCTCTGCACCGCGGCACAGCCGTGCGCACCAGGCTCCGACAGCGGCTTTTCTCCAACATGCTGGCGAGGCCAACGTGACCCGGGAAACACTGTGCAGCACCCTGCGCTACACAGAGCCCGGAGCCAGCAGTCGGGGCCGTCGGAAGGGCTTACCGGAGCCAAATGTGGCCGTTGGAGCAGACGGCCTGCTTGCGGTCTGTGAAGGGCAGGATCTCCTTGCACAAGCTGCAGTGCTCGGGGAAGGTCTGCTTGTTCATCTTCTTCGAGATGTGTCCAATCAGCACCTGGTCAGACAGAGCAGCCGGCAGTCAGCCGCTGAGCGCCGCGCCTTCTGAGGAGAAGGTCCACGGCACAAAGGAAAAAGGGAGAAAACGCAGTTCTGTGTACTCCCACACAGGCTGCCCACACTGCCTGAACGAGCAAAGTGAGCCGGCGAGCTGCACAAGTGAACCCATTAGGGACCCCGCGTCACCCTGGACAGCGCACTTCTGAAAACCACAATCTTAGGACCTGCCTTGTTTTCACTGCTTTTGAAACAGAACTTCAGGGTTCCATCAGAAGTCAAAGTGGTTAGCTGTGACGGACAGTACTGAGTTTCAGAAGGAGAAACATGACCTCTACAGGCAAAAGTATTATGAGCAATACTACGGAGTCCGCAGAACTGTCACAAAGTAGAGAGACTCGGGATTAAAAATAACTGCCCTTCTGATGGCCAAAGGCCCATCCCCCAATCCAGACCAGCAGTCTGCACCCGAGACCACCGAGCCCCACCGCAGAGGCCGTCAGACCCACCGTGGGAGACGAGACGGCGCAGGCTCTAGGCCTTGCCCCGCTTCAGATTTGCTTTTCTCTGCTGATTAAGATTACCTTTAAGCCGGCGCCATGGCTCACTAGGCTAATCCTCCGCCTTGCGGCGCCGGCACACCGGGTTCTAGTCCCGGTCGGGGCGCCGGATTCTGTCCCGGTTGCCCCTCTTCCAGGCCAGCTCTCTGCTGTGGCCAGGGAGTGCAGTGGTGGATGGCCCAAGTGCTTGGGCCCTGCACCCCATGGGAGACCAGGAGAAGCACCTGGCTCCTGCCTTCGGATCAGCGCGATGCGCCGGTTGTAGCGCGCCAGCCGCGGCGGCCATTGGAGGGTGAACCAACAGCAAAAGGAAGACCTTTCTCTCTGTCTCTCTCTCTCACTGTCCACTCTGCCTGTCAAAAAAAAAAAAAAAAAAAAAAAAGATTACCTTTAAAAATGAAAATCTGAAAAACACAAGTCTGCTTCATCATTGCTGAAAAAACCACTGGCCATGCTACGCAGGACACCTTTCTCTGGAGCAGCCGGTGCCCTTCAAAGCTTTAAGCCCGTGCACACGGAACTTCCTGTGGAAGCACTGACGAGGGTGCATCAATTCACTAAACTCATTACTCGGGTTATGAGGGGAATCTCAACAGCTCCGCCTACCTTCTGTATATAACTTACAAGTTTAAATCCCATTAGCTTTTGGCCTTTTTGGTTTTTAGCCGCACGAAATCCAATGCAGGTGCTGGAGTTGTGGTACAGCAGGTTAAGCCACGGCCCGCAATGCCATGCAGCAGTTCGTGTCTCTGCTGCTCCACTTTCGATCCAGTACCCTGCTAATGCGCTTGGAAAGCAGAGGCTGGCCCTACAACCTGGACCCTGCCACCCACGTGGGAGCCCTGGATGGAGTTTCTGGCTCCTGGCTTTGACCAAAGGTCCCAGCTGTTCCGACCACTTGAGGAGTGAAGCAGGGAAGGAAGTCCGTGCGCTTCCCTGACACCGATGCCCCCCCCCCCCCGGGAAGGGCTGCTTCTGGACCACGAGCCCACCTGCTCAGTTGGATTCCTAACTCTCATGGGGGTGATTCTCCTTCCAAGGGGCAAACAGTGGTTCTCAGAAGACAAAAACACTCTTACACTTTTATGTATAAAGCACAGACGTACATACAGTACATAAAAAGACAAAATGCGGGGCCGGCGCTGCGGCACAGCGGATTAACGCCCTGGCCTGGGGCACCGGCATCCAAGATGTGGGGGCCGGTTCAAGACCTGGCTGCTCCACTTCCTATCCAGCTCTCCGCCGTGGCCTGGGAAGGCAGTAGAGGATGGCCCGGGTCCTTGGGCCCCACACCCTCGTGGGAGACCTGGCAGAAGCTCCTGGATCCTGGCTGCGGATCAGCGCAGAGCTGGCTGTTGCGGCCAACTGGGGAGTGAACCATCGGATGGAAGACACCCTTTCTCTGCTTCTCCTCTCTCTGTGGAACTTGGTCTTTCAAATAAATAAATCAATCTTTAAAAAAAAGACAAAATGTACCTGTGGTAACATTTCATAGTTGGGCAATTAAGAACAAAACGTCTATATATATTCTCTAGGGGAAGTGATGATGAACAAAAGGCTGAGAAGTTCACTCTACCACACCAGGCACATTCTCAGAAACAATTTAGAACGACCACTGAATCAACATTCCAGGTTAAAAAGGCCTTCATTTTACACATACTGTTGGATCGAAGACATGCACTGTCTCCAATCAAAAGTGAGCTGCTGGGGCTGGCGCTGTGGAGCAGTGGGTGAAGCCACCACCTGCAGTGCCGCATCCCACATGGGCGCCGGTTAGAGACCCGGCTGCTGTACTTCTGATCCAGCTCTCGGCTGTGGCCTGGGAAAGCAGTAGAAGATGGCCAAATCCTTGGGCCCCTGCACCCGTGTGGGAGACCCAGAAGAAGCTGCTGGCTCCTGGCTTCAGATCAGCTCAGCTCCCACCGCTGTGGCCACCTGGGGAGTGAACCAGCAGATGGAAGACTCTCTCTCTCTCTCTCTCTGCCTCTCAAATAAATAAATAAATCTTTAAAAAAAAAAAAAAAAGGTCAGCTGACTGAACAAGGGTTGGGGTACAGTCTTCCATCTCTTTTACCTGTTCTGTTGGAGCCACAGAGCTACGCTAAACGTGGCTTCCCGAACTGATGCAGCCTCCAAACCAAAAGTCTAAACCATAAAGAACTTCCACTCTTTACTTTCTGGAATTTCTTTCCTAATTACTGAAAACCGGGAAATCTAGACACTTCGGGACACAGCAACCAGCTCTCCCTTGTGAAGCCGTCACCTGAACAACACATTCCAGTGATTCTTTTTTATTTTTTTAAGACTTCTATTTATTCGAGAGGTAGAGCTGCAGAGAGAGGGAGAGATAGCAAAAAAGTTCTTCCATCGCTGATTCACTCCCCAAATGGTCACAACGGCCACAGCTGGGCTGATCTGAAGCCAGGAGTCAGGAGCTTCTTCTGGGTGCCCCCATGCAGGTGTAGGGGCCCAAGGACTCTGGCCATCCTCTGCTGCCTTCCCAGCATGTTAGCAGGGAGCTGGATCAGAAGTGGAGCAGCCAGGTCATGACCGGCACCCGTGGGGGATGCTGGCGCCACTGGCAGAGGCCTAGCCTACAGCGCCACAGCGCCGGCCACCATTCTAACAATTCATAAGACCCGCACACATCCTATAAGAAAATATAACAAGCGATTTATGGATGACTTAACATTAGGGATGAAGACGTTTAAATGTATTCCTTTCAACCTGACATTTTAAATAAGACTTTAGGGAAAGAGAATATGTGCCAATTTTCAGAGTACAAAAGAACCGACTTTCATGATTCTGAGTATTTTAGTATACAGTATGTTCCCTGGAACCCAAGTTCGGCAGGATTTCAGCTGCTGAGAGCTGTGCAAACGATTCCCTGATCAAGAAGTCTGGCTACCACCGGAATTTTCAGAAGTCCCAGAATGATAACGTGCACTGAGAACCTGTCAGAGTACACACAGTATGGGGCCAGAATTGTGAGACTCAGTTAAGCTGCGACCTGCAACACTGGCATCCCGTATGACCGCAGGTTTGTGTCCTGGCTGCCCCACTTCTGATCCAGCTTCCTGCTGATGTGCCTGGGAAAAGTGGGAGAGGGTGGCCCAAGTGCGTAGGCCACGTGGGAGACACGAATAGAGTCCCAGGCTTCCGGATGCGCCTGGCCCAGACCTGGCTGTTGCAGCCATTTGGGGAGTGAACCAGCGGATGGAAGATCTCTGTCACTCTGCCATTCAAATACATAAATCTCAAAAACAATAAAAAGTACACGGTATGCAGTATTCCCAAGCTTGGAGTCTTTATAGCAGTAGGAAGCTTGGACTTTAGGAATTCCTAAAACTTAGATTATGCCCAGCTTCTGTAAAACAAACGAGGACAGCGTGGTACAGTGGGTTAAGCCGCAGCTTGCAATGCTGGCCTCCCATATCAAAGTGCCAGTCTGAGTCTCAGCTACTCCACTTCCAATCCAACTCCCTGACAATGTGCCTTGCAGGGCAGCAGACCATGGCTCAAGCGGGAAGGTCAGGATGGAGTTCCGGGTCCCGGATTTAGCCTGGCTCCGACCTAGCTGTTGCAGCCATCTGGGGAGGGAGCCAGTGGACAGGTGATGATCTCTCTCTTTGTCCCTCCCCTTTCTCTGTCACTGTCTTTCAAATAACATACACCTGCCCATCCTCCCCAGAACATGTGACCCTCAGGGAATGGAGCCTGAATGCTGAATTTCCCCCGCTGTGGCTGCCCACCACACACTTCCTGCTAACGCAGCCGCAGCGGGGGATCTCACCTTGCAATCCTGCACACCAAGCCCACGCTGAGACAGCATCGCAGCGGCCCTGCGCTAGGCCCGTGTCCTCTGCACTGACCCTGTGACCTATTCATTCCCCCGCACCCGTGCCAATCAACGCCAACGGTCAGCCTGAGAGAGTCAAGCCAGGTCCCTGCGCGCCTCGCGGGGGGCGGTGAACACCTACCCGGGCCGTCCTGTCGTCATACTCCTCGTCCGACATCAGGAAGTTGCAGAGCCCTCTGGTGGGGATGCTGGTGTTCTCGGTGATCCAGGTGTGCAGGTACACCTCCCCCAGGACTCGCTTCATGTGCTCCCTGGTCAGGTGCATCTCCACAGCCTCGATCTTCCCTTGGATTTCCAGGAGCTTCTCCTCCATGGGCTCGCGGCCTCCGCCCTCCCCGGCCGGCACAAGCGCGTCCTCGGCGGCCTCCTCCGCGTCGCCCTCCCGGCTCCTCTCCTGCAGGCCCTGCTTCCCCGCCTGCTTGGAGGAGCCGCCTTCCTCCTGCTGCTCGTCCTCGGCATTGCCCGCCCCGGGGGAGTCGGCCAGCAAGATTTTTGAGTCCTCGTGGGTGGGCTTCCACAAGGCTTCTGAGGGGGTTTTCTGCATCGACTGATACAAAATCCTCAGCAGGAAAAGCTTAAAGCGCCAGAAGTAGGTGACTCCACTGCTTTCGATCTTTTTCTCCAAAGCCTCTTGCAGAAACTGCGGGATGTGCTTATCCTTTAAAATCTTCCAGCGCACAAGGTCAATCAGATCTACCTGCTTGAAGAGATTCTGAACCGAGGATTCCAGGAGCTGAGCTGCCGCCTCTTCAAAGGTTTTCAGGGTGACAAACTGGACCTGGTAGTTTTTGTTCACGGGATGGAGGCCATTGACCATGCCCTCCGTCGTGATGATGGCCAGATACGCCCCGCAGGGGCTCACTGCTATCCCGTGAGTCCTCACGGAGCCAAACACATCTGAGAGCTTGATCAGCTGGTGTTCAAACTTGAGTGCAACATCTGTGAAGATGGGGATCAGCTGCCTCACCTTCCCGTCACTTGAACACGTGTACACTGTCCCGTTCTGTCTGTCGGCCGTCATGGAGACGATCGGCAGCGAGTGCAGGCCCGTGACGTGGGAATTGTGAACGTTGAGGCCTGCTTTGGAGATCAGAAGGAGACACCAAAACACATAGGAGCCCCTGGCCGCCACCACCAGGCTGCAGCTGCACTTCTGGTAGGGGTGGTAGAGGGGCACGCACTTGATGCTGTGCACTGGCAACTGGTCCATCTCCTTCCACAAGACGACAGGCTGCCTCAGCGTGAAATAGCCTTTCACTGCTTTGAGGTTGACAGGAAGAATTTTCACAGGTCCAAAAGCACTCCCTACAATAAGGCCGCTCATTTTCCGGTTATTGTGCTCATATTCCCACCAAAACAAGACGCTGGGAGAGTTGATTCCCGACTCGATGGTGTTGCAGGAGGAGATGGACTCCTTTCCCACAAACGGCAGCTGGAACTGCCACACAGCAATGTTGCCGTTCTCAAAGAGGACGGCCAGGAGCACGCTGCCCACGTCTCGGCACTCGTTATTGTGCTTGACCTGCTGGGTGGTGCAGATGCCTGACCACTCCATTCTCACTGGAGTCTGCATGCTGTGTCTCCTCTGAAACTCAGCAAAATCCCCCAGATTTCCCTGTGGAGCATCATTCTTGGAGAGCCTGTAACTGGTCTCATAAAGACGTTCCCCATAAATCTCCGTCAGGTCGACCAGCTGGACCCACTGCAGTCTGTTGAGGTTAGCCTGGATGGTCAGGCGGTTGTCCATGGTCAGTGCTGCCAAGAGGCACCTGCCATTGGCATCGCAGCCCATGGGGGACCAGCTAGTGTATTTGAATCCTCTCAGCGGCGGCAAAGCCTTCCCCTCGGGGTTGAACACCCTATCCAACATGAAAGTCTGGCTGATTGTGGGGTCTTTCGAGGTGGCAAACCTCTCCTTGCATTCTGCAACTTCTGCTTTTGAGCCCACCTGGAAAGTAAGATATAAAACCGTTAGCTATTTATCTATATAACTGATCCACACTAATATAGATGAAAATTTTCTTATGGATTCTATTCATTTTGGCAGCACACACATAAAGATTAAATGAGCATTCACTCAAGAAAACGGCATTTCCTCAGAAGGGTCAGGATGAACAGTCATTGCTCAGAGACTGGCTCTCACACTCTTCTGGCTGACTTAAGCAATCGGGGTACAGATTTTTAAAGAGTCAACGGAGGGGCTGGTGCTGTGGCATAGTGGGTGAAGCCCACGCCTCATCTCTTTTGGGTGCCAGTTCCAGTCCTGGTTGTTCTTCTGATCCGGCTCCTTGATAACAGGTCTGGGAAGGCAGAAGATGACTCAAGTGCTAGGGCCCCAGCACTCACGTGGGAGACCTGGAAGAAGCTCCAGGCTCCTGACTTTAGATCAGCGCAGCTCTGGCTGTTGTGGCCATCTTGGGGGAGAACCAGCAGATGGACGATCTCTCTCTCTCTCTCTCTGCCTCTCTATAACTCTTCCTTTCAAATAAATAAATAAATATTTTTAAAAAGTCAACACGGCCCTTAATTCACAAAATGATAAAGGTATTAAAAATATATGAAAATAGGGGCTGGTGTTATTGGTGCAGTGGGTTAAGCCCACCTGTGATGCCAACATCAGAACAATTTGAGTATCCAGTGCTCTGCTTCCAATCCAGCTCCCTGCCATTGTGCGTGGGAAGACAGTGGAAGATGGCCCAAGCGCTCGGGCTCCTGCCACACACATGGGAGACCTGGGGAATGAACTAGCGAATGGATGGTATCTCCCTCTCTGTATCTCCCTGATAGTCTACCTTTCAAATAAATAAATCATCTTTAAAAATGTATGGAAATAACTATATATATATCTTTCACACAGCTCTATTTTATAATACTCTTGATTACAATAGATTTAGCTTTTATAATCTGAATTTTGCATTTGCAAATTACGCTGACAGCCACCTCCAGCTGCGCTGTCTGCAGCTCCGCTCTCCTGCCCTGCTGCCCAGCCCTCCCCTAGGTGAAGTCTCTCTCACCACAGGTCTCCTGTGACTATCCCAGCTTTCATTCATCGCTCCTTCTTCCAAGTTCATGGCATTTATCAACAGTGCCTAGTTTTATGATGGTGAGTTCTTAGAAAGATTTTAAAGGGACATTAAAGATGGAGGAAGAGATAAACGGCCAAAAGAAAGTAGTCTAGAATCATTAAAAAATAGCTGAGAAGGCTAAAGTCAAAAAAAGAGCAGAGGTCAAAACAACAGACGGTTTCTGTTATGATGGAAGCAGGAAGGACTTGATCTTCTGCCTTCAGAGAAACGGATCAAAGAGAGAGAAAACTGCAGCTTCCCATTCCTTTCTAGTGTCAATCGCCCTTTTCAAAGAGGCTGATCTTCAAAATGGAAAAGGCAGAATGTGATGAAAAGGGAATTCAAGCCCAAGACATTCATGGATGTAACGTTCCGTCACTTTAAATAAGTTTAACTTCCCAAGCACGGAGGAATCACACCCCAGCAGAGAACTCTGGAGATGCTAACTCAGAGCCACCATGTCCTAGACAAAGCCTAGACAACTGGGGATGTGTCAGAAAAAAACACAGCCCGTACTGACCAGATACTATTAAGCCTAATTGGGAATAAAATTCCTCAGTATATTAACAAACGAATGGCTTCTGAGACAGCAGCGATCGTTAGAAACCAACAAAAGATACTGTATAATCTAGTCGTAGTCTATTTTCCACCAAAACTGCCAGATGACATAATGAGCAAGCATACAAAATGAAAAGTGACAGAAAGATGTCTACCACGCCAATCAGTGGCTAACTTCCCTGAAGTGATCTACACAACACTAAGGACCGCGACCGCGACCGTCCCCGAGCAGGAGCCGTGTGGTGACGTTCTGGAAACATCAAGTGTTTTACACTATTTCCTGAAAAGTCACAGGGAACACAGCAAAGACGGACTCAACCAGAATTATCCAAACTCTCTCTTCTACACTGCAATAGCGTCTTAAGAGTTGTTACTGGAGCTAAGTGCTGGCATCCTATATGGGTGCTGGTGGTTCAAGTCCCGGCTGCTCCACTTCCGATCCAGCTCCCTGCTAATGCCTTGTAAAACAGTGGAAGACGGCCCAAGTCCTTGGGCCCCTGCAACAGTGTGGGAGACACGGAAGAAGCTCCTGGCTTCAGATCGGCTCAGCCCTGGCTGTTGCGGTGATTTGGGGAGTGAACCAGTGGATGGAAGATTTTCTCTGCCTCTCTGTAACTCTGCCTTTCAAATAAATAAATAAAATAAATCTTAGAAAAAGGAGGGGGGATTTAAGGGCAGGTGCTAGAGCTGCTGGAGAAAACTCCAGCTGAACGAGGTGTAGGCTGCTGGCCTGACAGCACAACGCCACAGCGAAGCAATCCACCAAGAGTGAAGAGCTGTGCTACGGTGCCAGACGACACACCAGCTCCACCACCACGCACAAGCTGCTTAAATCTCCTGGCCTTAATTTCCTTATTTATAAAAGAGAATCATACACGTTTCAGAGTTAGGAAGGTTAATTAAAAATACATGAAGCAGGGGCCAGCAATGTGGCATGATGGGTAAAACTGCCACCTGCAGGGCCAACATCCCATATGGGCACTGGTTCAAGTCCCTGATGCTCCACTTCCCACCCAGCTCTCTGCTCTGGCCTGGGAAAGCAGTAGAAAATGGCCCAAGTCCTTGGGCCCCTGCCCCCGCGTAGGAGTCCTGGAAGAAGCTCCTGGCTCCTGGCTTTGGAATGGCGCAGCTCTGGCCATTGCAGCCATCTGGGGAGTGAACCAACAGGCGGAAGGAAGACCCCTCTCTCTCTCTGCCTCTCTGTAACTCTTCCTTTCAAATAAATAAATCAATCTTTAAAAAAATGTAAAGTGTTAATAAATGTTCCAAAAAATGTTAGGTATGTTTTTACTTAAAAATTTATGTATTCAGTTGGAAGTCACAGCAAGAGAGCAAGAGCGACAGCGAGAGGCCTGGAGACCCCAGGCACTGGCTCTCTCCCTTAGAGCCAGGAGCCCTGAGTCTCCAAGCGAGTGGCAGGGCCCAAGGACTTGAGCTGTCGTTTGCTGCCTCTGAGGTGGAATGAGCAGAGAGCTGGATCCGAAGTGGAGGTGGGACCTGAGCCCAGGCACTCCGGTATGGGATGCAAGCGTCCCCCAGATGGCAGCATCACTGATTCTCTGAGTAAGTAAATGCCAATGGGACTTAATAAAAGTATTTAAAGTACACTATGGATACAAAGTGGCCCACTAGATGAAGGGTAGACACAAATGAAAAGCTAAAGTAGTACAAAAAGTAAACAGATTTTGCTACCCACAGCAGCAGTGGGATGCAAGAGAGGAAGTTCAAACCAGCTTTGGTCCCCACTCACTGGGAAGACCCTGCTGAGGTGGAGTAGCATGGACGCTGACTGGCAGGGAACAGCCCTACGGAATGGTACACTGTTTGTAACACAACAGGTCTGAGTTAGCCTACTGCACCCGTCCCCAACTCTCCCCATCACAGAACCAGTTAACAAAACAAGCACTCAGGTGCCCAAGGACACACCACTTACAGTCCAGCTCTCAGACGGCTGCCTAAAGCAGTCACTGAATCAGACTCTGACAGTGCTAACTGCTAAGCACTCTGTGAAAATTCATTAGAAGCTGTGGGACAGTGAGCTTCTTGAGGTCCAAGAATATGGTCGCAAAGACATACAAAAGTGTCTCACTGCAGTAGACGCAGTTACCACTTACTAGGGCATCTGACAGTTGACACACAATACAATTAGGGACCCAAATAGAATTCGGAACCGAACGCAAGTATAACATCCACTTCATCTACAGTCCAATGGTAAGAAAAAATTGCAATGTACTCCTTTTTTTCCCTTACAAATATGCCTGCAACAGCCAGAGCCTGGTCAGGCCAAATCAGGAGCCTGGAATTCAATCTGAGTGTCCCACGTGGGCTGCAAGGACCCCAGGAACTGAGCCGTCTCCTCTGCCTGCAGGTGGGATTAGAGGAAGTGGGGCTGGAGCTCGAACCCGGCCACGCTGAACGGGGATGCAGCTGTGCTGAGCAGCATCCCACCACTGTGTCAAACGCCCACCCCGGGGCTTCTCTGGGGCTTCTCGTCACTGCCTCCTGCTTTTCAGATTAAATCACTCATCTGTTTATCACGTATACATCAGTGCCCAGGAGAGTGACTTGCAACTAGCTGATAATTAACATTTAGACTGTTATATAACTATATATTTTTCCTAAAAGAGACTCTTAATCTAAATGACAATCCCAGAGCAAAAGCCTCGAAGGGGGTCAGCACCTAGCTCTCCAGTGTGCTGCACACTAGGTCGCAGGCTGCCCCCATGTCGGGGGAGCAAAGGCACACTGGACAGTCCCGAGTGGCTACGTAGCCCTGGAGACCGTCGACGGGCAGAGCCGTCGCAGTGCCAACACGGGCTTCTTCACGCTCCCCTCACGCGATCTACCCCGCAGAGCCCTCACTGAGAACTTGGGGGCGCCCTCACGCGTTCTACCCCGCAGAGCCCTCACTGAGAGCTCGGGGCGCCCTCACGCGATCTACCCCGCAGAGCCCTCACTGAGAACTTGGGGGCGCCCTCACACGTTCTGCCCCGCAGAGCCCTCACTGAGAGCTCGGGGCGCAGTCTCATGGGAGAGCTGAGAGGTGCACACCCAGCGACAGTGAGGGGCGGAGACGCCACTCATTTCACGCAAGCTACTTATCAACTATTAGAAGGCCACGTAAGAGCTCCTGTTACTGAATGAATGTGGCACCTGTGGCAAAACCAGAGTCCATATTTTATCGGAACACTAGGACTACCTGCACATCCACACTCAGGACGTCAACCCAGACTTCTTCAGACTGCCATGACTGGAGTACCTTTTTAGCTTGAGCATTTATCTGTTCCACAAACTACTAAATGATACTGTGTATTTAGTCTTCCCAAAGGCTAAACAAGGTAGGCTTTAGGAGCCCCCTTTTATAGCTATGCCAATGCTGTTACCTCGTGCCGAAGCCCCATCCCTTAAGCCCTGTTTGTACTGATCATCTGCTTGCCTCTGGTCCACCAGCCATATTCCTGATCACTCCGTGCTCATGAACTCAGCGGTACCCTAGGGCTTCCTCCACTTAGCCAACTTCCTCAGGCTGATCTCCCAAGTTCCCACGCTGGCCTCACCCCACTTTCCTGACTCCCGGGAAGAGCTACTTGAGCTCATCTGTTGATCCGCCATCACCCAAGCAGTGGCAAATTAGGACTTAAGCACGTGTGCACGAGATGGGTGCCTCCTTCCTCTCTTCCCCTCCTCTTACAAACCAGACAGGACCGCTGCAGACCCACCCAGACGACTCCCTGAAAGCAGCCTCCCTGGTCTTTCCCTGAAGTCCTCTCAGTCCCGACCCCACCATAACGACACACGGCCCCAGCTGGTGTGCCCGTGAACACACCCTGTGCACCCCGACACCTTCCTTCCACTGCACGGCACTGCTGCGTCTGCCTGGTTTGTTTACACCTGAACCGATCTGCTCACGTGATCCCCAGATCCTGGAGGAAAGTCAGCCATGCAGGTTTAGCAGTGATCTGATGTAACGCCAAGTTATGCACGTGTGGGCGGTACAGTCTGGGAGGCCCGGATTCCAGCCCCAGCTTCCTGCCGGTGCGCACCCTGGACCCGTCACCCACAGGACAGATTCAAATGGCGATTCCAGCTCCTGGATCCGGCCTGGCCCAACCCCAGCTGTTGCGGGCATTTGAGGAGTAAACCAGCAGATGGAAGCGCTCTCTCCACCTGCCTCTGCCCCTCCCTGCCTTTCAAATAAACAAACATAAACACTGTACATTGCACATCCCAAACTGACATTAAATATGGGAAGAGTGAGGAGGGCTTTCACCACCCTACCCACAGCTGGCGGCTGACGCTTTAGAGTACCAAAGTACAGAAAACCCTCACTTGAGAAAGAGACAAGTCTCCGCACACGAACTCCTATTTGCACAGCGCTTCCAGCGACCTGACAGCACAGAGTGTTTGGTGCACTGCTTCACTCCAGAACGTGGGCCAGCACCGAGCACACGCGCTGTGCAAGTCTCTGTTCACCGACACCGGGCAGCCATCCGCACGCGTGCGCGGCGACAATGAAAACACGCAAAGTTCTTACACTTCTGAAATGAACAACACGGCTTCCTACATAGAAAACCAAAAAACAAAACACCTGAATGCGGGAACCGGCGCCGTAAGCACGGTCAACTTCAGGCACCCTGCGGTTCCCAAAGCGAACTCGGGTTACACGAAGCCGAGCGCACGAGACGCACGCGCTTGGAGACGCTCAAAGTTTGAGAACCGCAACCGCGGCCGGAGGTTTAATTTTCCCAGCCCGCATCCCTCGGTCTTGCTAGCCAAGAAAAGCCAGAGCGCGACCCCCGACACGCAGTCTACACCCACCCACCCACCCGCCCCAGGTGGGCCAGTCGCAACCAAGTCGCAGGACGCGGTCAGGCGATGCAAAGCACCCCAGAGGCGCGAGGGCAGGGCGCGACGCGGGCAACAAAGCCAGCCGAGGGCCCCGGGGAGCGGGCCCCAGACAATGGGCGCGGCGGCGGAGGCAGGGCCGGGGCCGCTCGGGCGGAGCCGCCGCAGCCATCCGCGCCGGCCACCGGGCCAGGGCCCCTCGGGGGCGCCGCGGGGCGCCGGGGGGCCCGAGTGTGGCCCGGGAACCGGGGCGCACGCAGCTCCAGGGCGCGCGCGCACGCTCTCGCCCCGCACGCGCGGCGGCTGGGCAGCGAGGGGGAGACCCCGGGGCCGCGCGGGACTCACTTTGAGGAGGCAGCTGTTGAGCGGGGCGGGCACCGAGGTGCGGTGGATCACCAGGTCCTGGCCCGGGTTGTGCACGTCGCAGATGAGCTCCAACACCGCGACGCTGCGCGCCGTGGACACCGACACGCGGTGGTCCTCGGACCAGGCCAGCGGCTCCAGGCCGCTCACCGCATACTGCAGCTTCACGGCCGGTTCCCGCCGAGTCACCAGCAGGCGGAACGCAGCGCTGGGCCCGGGGGCCGCCGGCTCCTTCCCGCCCGCCTCGCCGGCCCCCTCGCCCTCCTCCTCCCCGGGCGGCGCAGGCCCGGCCACCGCGGGCCCCACCCGGGCCTTGTCGGCCGCGCTCATCCTCGCTCAGCAGCCGAGGTCCGAGGCCGCGGCGCGCCAGGCCCGCGTCGCCGTCGTCCCGCGCGCACGGCCGCCACCGCCCCCAGCGCCCTCCGCGGCGGTCCTCTCCCCGCAGGCCCCGAGCGCCGCCGAGCCTGGAAGGACCCCGCCGTTGCCAGGCGACGCAGCCCTGCCGGGTGGCCGCGCAGCTGCCTGACTGGAAAGCGCGCCTGCCCGCGCCCGGCCGCGGCGGACCCTCGGGGAGACCGAGCCTCAGGCGCGCTCCTCCGCGCTCGTTCCTACCGGGCGGCGGCCCGGGAGCGCGGCCTCCTCTGGCTCCTCAGGGCGGACAACCCCGTCGCCCACGAGCCAGGCCGCGGGGCTCGCGGAGCGCAGCGGCCGCCGCCGCCGCCGCCGCCGGCCGCAGTCGCCGAGCGCTTGGCCGCGGCCGCGGGCCATCCCCGGGCCGGCGCGGAGGCTTGGCCGAGCCGTTCCGGACGCGGAAGGGGCGGCGACACAGGACTCGGCGGGGCAGCCGTGCGGGGTCCTCGCGCGCCTTCCACGTGGGGTCCCGGTCCCGAGCGGCCCGTCCCCCGCCCCGGCCGGCCATGGTGGCCACCCACAGCTCGCGCGGTGAGGGGTCCCGGGCTGCCGCGCGCAGGACTTTGTCCGGAGCCGGCCGGGCGCAGGCGAGGCGGGTGAGTTCCGACGGCGCTGCGGCCTCCGCGCGGGTTCCGAGCCGTGGACGGGGTTGAGGGGGCGGGAGCGGGAACACGTGCGCGAGGCCGCCGCCCCACGCGCGGGGGTGGTCGCGGCTGGCGGGGAGGGGGCGGGGGGCCGCAGGCCGAGTTTCTGGGGCTCCACGGACAGGCCGGTTTGTTTCGCGGGTGAGGACGGAAATGCCAGGGGCTTCCCGGCAGGTGCCGTGGGCTGGGGCGTGTTGGCGACCACGGTGCCCCCACGCCTGCAAAGGAGCCCGCCCGGAGCCGAAGCCGGTCGCCGGGGTGGCGGGCTGCAGGGTGGGAAGTCGCTGCGGAGTCGTGGGTTAGCGCGCAGATTCGCGCGCGGGGAGGGCTGGTGTTTCTTTTTCCGTAAGAAGTGACGCGTGGTTCCACTGAGAAGTCGCCGCCGCAGACAGCCGGGTTCCGCGAGTGGGAGATAAAATTCCCGAACAGCGTGCAAAAGCTCGGACCGGCCTGGCCCGGTTCTCTTGGGGATTTTTTTTTTCTTTTTTTTTTTTGTGATAAGGAGGTTTAGGATTGGGGTGTTTGAGGGTAGCCGAGGGTGTGGGTGAAGCTGCGGGCGAGGAATGATAAAAAGCGTGCAGCAGCCATTGGGAGCGTGGGAGGGGAGATGGGCTTCGGTGCTGACCTGGCAGTGCCCTCGCCGTGCGGTGCTGGAGGAGGCGTGTAACCTCCCTAATTCATGCCGTGTATAAGGGGGGGGGGGCAGTAATCTCTACTCCATGCTGGAGGAGGCGTGTAACCTCCCTGGCCCTAATTCATGCCGTGTATAAGGGGGGGGGGGCAGTAATCTCTACTCCATGCTGGAGGAGGTGTGTAACCTCCCTAATTCATGCCGTGTATAAAGGGGGGGGGGGTGTCAGTAATCTCTACTCCATGCTGGAGGAGGCGTGTAACCTCCCTAATTCATGCCGTGTATAAAGTGGGGGCAGTAATCTCTACTCCATGCTGGAGGAGGCGTGTAACCTCCCTGGTCCTAATTCATGCCGTGTATAAGGGGGGGGGGCAGTAATCTCTACTCCATGCTGGAGGAGGTGTGTAACCTCCCTGGCCCTAATTCATGCCGTGTATGGGGGGGGGCAGTAATTTCTACTCCATGTAACGTTACCATGAGGATTCAGCGGGACTATGCGCCTAAAGATGCTGCCCGTGGTCTGGCCACAGAGGCACTTACTAAGGCCAGTGGTGACCAGAGCGGTGTCCACACCGCTTGGAGTGATGGATCGCTACCCCGCGACGTCTCCGATGCTTGAGTTGCGCACCACACGCAGGAAGCACTTGCTGAAGCCTTGAGAGAACCGCGGGTGTGCGAGGTGTGAATGCTGGGACCAGCCTCCCGAGGGTGTGCGAGGTGTGAATGCTGGGACCAGCCTCCCGAGGGTGTGCGAGGTGTGAATGCTGGGACCAGCATCAGCAGGGGATTGGTTGAGAGAGAGCTGACAAGTCTGCAGTGGCCTTTTCTGCATCCACATTTGTATGGCTTTTCTGTTTTAAAGTGATTTATTAATTTATTTGAAAGGCAGAGCTACAGTTTTTTTTTTAAATGTCTTCCATGGGAATGATGGATGTGTCGATCAGATTTGCCAGTAGGATGAGTAGCTAATACCTTGGATTTGGAAAAACCTTGGCAACGTATATCTGTCTTACACTGTACAAAATATTCTCTTTGTAACATTGGTTTCGGATTATTAAACTGACACCAATTTATTGTAACAAACTTGGAAACATTTAAAAACCCAGCCATAATTAGATGGGCTCAGAGATAGCTACCACTGTTAGCATTTTGATATATATTGTTCTAGAAAATAACAGCTTAAAACAGGAGTCAGACAGCACAGGTCTCCTGAACAGCTTAGATACGGTTACTGCCTCGTCCTTGTCAGGATGGGGGTGTGGGATGGACATGCCCGGCCAGACCTCACAGCTGCGCTCAGCGTTCCTGGGTGGAAAGAGCCCCGTCTCAGTCCCCGTCCTGACGGGTGGGGTGACGTGTGTGTGTGTGCCTACCATGCAGTCTGGCAGGGAGCAGCCGCTCCGTGCGTTTTCAATGTCAAAGTCATGGCATGGCATCTCAGAGTCTGGGGGCCAGATGGGCTCTGGGGATCTTGTGCCATAATCCCGCTCCCCTGGCGGGGGGGGGGAGCGGAGACTCGGAGGGGAGGGACTTGCTGAACGCCACGTGGCTGATTTTCAGTGGAGCCTGGTTGTGTCCTCGCGCCCTCTGCTCACCTGCCGCCTCGCCGTGCCTTGGCCTCTCTGTCTGCTGTTTAGTGCTCCCACAGCCCTTTGGACGTGCCTCTCTTGTGCCCGTACAGGTTGGGATTTATGTTTGCACCAGTCTGTCTTCCACCTGTCTGACTTCTTCAGGGGCCTGGCCAGTCTTTCAGCTTCGCCTCATCAGGACCAGGCCGCCACACGAATGTGCTGTGTGTGCGGGGAGAAGCGCTAACGAGTCGGGTGGCCTCCAGGCTGCAGAAAGGACTCCGCGCGCTCACACGTGTCCACTGAGCACTGACAGGCCTGTGCAGGGAGTTCAGTGCTGTGCCGGAGAGACGGAGTCTCCGGTCCAGCAACGAGTCGCATACAACGCTTGTTTGTGGCCAGTGCTGCAAGGGAGAGGGGGATACGGGTGCCAGGAGGGCCAACAGGAACAGGGAACCGTGACTTTGCTGGGTGGAGAAAGGAGGCGGGAAGGCTCTTGGCTGATAGGCAAGCCTCAGTCCCAAGGGTGCGTGTGGGTTAGCCGGCCAGCGGGAGGGTTGGAGTCCCTAGGGGTGGGGGTAGCACGTGCAAAGGCCCGCAGCAGGGGGACAAAGAGGCCAGATTCTGGAAGGCTTTGTGGATCTTGTTACACTTATTATTTTGGTCTGAGAGCAGTGGGAAACCTGTCTAAACTATTTCACTTTGCTTGCCTTTCAAGAGATGTTGACAGGGATTCAGGGTGGTAGGGAGGTGCGGGGTGTAAGGGTTTGGGGTCTGTCGTCCGAAGAAGAGGGGAAAGGGAGTTCTCTGTAGGAGGGCTCGTCCCGCACCAGAGGAAGGAGGCTGATTGTGTGAGGCTCTAGAGCGCACACCTCAGACCACAGGTGAACACTGAAGGAGGCAGCTCTCGGCCGAACGTCTGAAACAGCCCCGCATCCCTGGGATTGGTCAGGAGCGCAGCAGGCTTCCCACTGGTAAAGAGGGGTGCAGGCTGGGCTGCAAGGCCCCCGTAACTGGTGCTGTGAGTGGTGGGTGTGGCCTTCAGACCGCTGGGTGCCCTGCAGGTCTGTGGGCCTTTGAAGCTGGAGGGACTGCAGGGTTCCTGCCATTTCGTGCTGTCTTGGAGAGGAGGCCACTGATGTGAAACTCGACTTTCTGTTTCTTTAATCTGGAAATTCGTAACCTTGGGACTCTTAAGGTTATGCTAAAAGATGAAATCCGTCAATACTGGCTTTATTAATACTAAATGTTTGAAGGTGTACATATTGATTTACTTTTGTAAGGAATCCTTATGGTTGGGGGCGGGCTGTCACTACTGGTCGCTTAGTCTGAAGTTGACAGTCACGGCCGAGACAAGCCAATGGGTGAAGACGCCACGATTCCAGGCAGACAGGAAAGTAGAGTAGCAAGTGCTGGCCACCGAGGGGTGCTGTCGTGTCCACGTGAAGGCTGGAAGAGACGGCCGGCCAAGGAATAGAGGAACTGGCCATTTCTTCTCCCAGGGGAAGTTTGGACGTCTTGCGTTGAACCACGTGGGTGTCGTGGAAATCAGAAGCAACAGGCAAGAAAGGCCCAGTGGCGCACGGCCTGTAGCCAGGCGGCAGTCAGGCAGGGAGGGCTGTGGGTAACTGTGGTAGAGGTGACGGATGGAGCAGAACTCCCGTTTGGAAGGGGAGCAGCGAGCAGGACTGTCTCCAGGGCATCGAGTCTGCGGAGCAGCGGGAGGGGCGGCTGTGGAGCCAGGGCCTGGGCCGAGCCCTGACGAAGGCGTCCGCTTCTGGCAGGGGCTGGGACGCCGCCTCCTGCTCCTCGCTGCTTCCGTAGGAAGGGGCAGGCGAGGGAGCATCCTGCCCCTGCCCTCCTGTTCCTGTGCACATGGAGACCGGGAGGGTGGGGATTGACTTAGAGCCACACTGCACACGGGTGGCTTCACCTTTCCTTTAAAACAGACCCCACTGGCCGCCACGGCAGCTCAAACAGTGTTTCCCCTCCTCCATCGTCACCCTCGTCCTGGTGGTTTAGCAGTTAAGATGGATGACGAGGTCTGGCAGATGAATGAGCTGAGGTGTTTCCTTTTTTTTTTTTTTTCTTCCTTTTGGAAGAGGCTGACTCAGAATCTGGTTGCGAGCCCTCAACTGTTGCTTGGCATGTGGGGCCTGATGATCCCGGTGGGAAGAGATGCAGTTCTGTGGGCAGTCAGGCTTCACGCGGAGGCCTGTCTGCATGGACTGATGCACCTCTCGTTATCTTTCCTTGGGGACACGCAGCAAGCAAAGGCTACCAAGAGGAAGCAGCAAGCGTCCAGCGCGGCTCCCCCAGCAAAACGGAGGAACGAAACATCGCTGCTCCCAGCCGGGAAGACTGCTGTCAGAGACACTGAACGGGCTTTCAGGAGGCGTGCACAGAAGGTGTTTTCTCCCAGGAAGTGTTCAGTTAGCGCGGGTGATGGGAGCCGAGAGGAGAAACCGTGCATTAAGACTTCGTCATTGTTTAAAAACAACCCTGAGATCCCAGAGCTGCCCAGGTATGTGCAGGGGCAGGCGGGCCTCGGGGCGCAGGGAGCCCTGTGTTCCGCCTTCCTCACTGCTGGCTTGGAGCTCACGCCTGGCTTGGTTCACTTTGCAGACCTCGGGTGGAGCAGGCGTGTGAGACGGTGTTCACTCCCGACGCGTTCCAGGAGCTGGGCCTCCACCCACACCTGGTGAGTGTCTTGCGGCATTCTGCGGGCCAGGTTTGTCGGGGTGTTTGTTCATTCAGAAAGTCTGAGACAACAGTCCTAGAAGAAGAAATTGCGGGGTGTTTCTCCTGCCTCTGGTCAGCGTACGGGGAGCTCTGCCAGTGCACAGTCACTCGTCACTGTCTCCTGCGCCCAGGGCCTCCCGTACCTAACGCAGTGCAGCGCAAGACTTTGCTGCCTGAACTTACTACAGTTTCTGGATGGGTGTCTGGTTGGAGCCAGGGGTGCTGGCAGATGGCACAGTGACCACAGGAGAGAGAAGTGAGCTGGCGTCTTGCTAGTGAGGGACGTGTGCAACGTTTAAAAAAAGGAAGAAGCAGCTATTTAAATGCATTTTCTACAGACAGACACTTTTAAAAAAAGAAGCATGAGTGAGTTTTCCAGACTTACGAGCAAGGAGAGAAAAGAGCCTGTTAGTGTTGAGAAAAATCTGCTTGCTTCGGCTCACAGGGTCCCAGCTGCCCTGCCCTTTCTCTAAGGGTGGGTTCGAGGGCTGGTGTTCTCACTAGAGGTTCAAGCGGGTTTCTCAGCCTGGGGCAGCAGCCGCTGGGGCTGCACAGCTCCTCGCTGTGGCCCTGCTCTGTGTGTTACAGGAGGTTTCACAGCGCCCCGGGCCTGTTCCCCACTCAGTGCCAGTTCACCCCTCCCCTGGTTGCAACAACCAAAGATCTCTCCAGATATTGCCACCAGTGCTCTGGGGCAGGGACCAGAACCACCCCCAGTTGCGAATCCCTCAATTGGAAGAACTTAATTTGATCCTGATAATCACTGTCATCCCAATACTTTCTTCTTTTTTGCATCATTTCCATTAAGTATGTTTATATAAAAAAATTGGTCATCAAAGAAAAATGCTTTTTGTTTTCTCTTTCAGATTTCCACAATAAATACGGTTTTTAAAATGTCTAGTATGACCAGGTAAGTGTTCAAGGCTACTCTTGGTTTTCCTGGGGCTGAAGTGGGTGTAACCAGATGACAGGCGGTTATCTGTGGCGGGCGCGGTGGATCTGGGTCTTGGTGTTAGAAAACAGTGCCAGGTTATCGTATCGGCAGTTGTGAGCTGCACGCAGCTCTTAGCCTCTCGGCTTCCTGCCTGTGGAGAGGAGAGAGGGGTTTCCTCCAGTCTGTTCCCTGCTCTACCCTGTGTGGGTGTTTGGCTCGGAGGATCCGCTGTTGTCTGCTTCCCTGAAAAGAACTGGCCAGAAGACAGAATTTGGTCACGTTATTTCTTAGTTTGGGAATTGGGGTCAGCCAAAAGGCAGGAGGGAATATTTGGCTGGAGGTAGTGGAATACCAAAGATCGTTTGAGATGTTTGTTAGTGATGAGTCCTGGAAAGCAGAGAGAAGGTGTGGGGGAGACGAGGGTCCCCACTTGGTGCACGAAGGCTTTATTAATGCTCACTCTTCAGAAGTTAGGTCAGGAAGAACACTGAAGACTGTGGAGCCCCCAGCAGTTGCTTTTGTTTGTTGTATCAACCAAGTTTAAGAGATTTCTGTGGAAACAAATCGCAGTGTGTCCTTAACATGTCTTGGAGTAAGCTGATGGCTGCCTGGGTCTGCCTGCTTCCCTTTGCTGTTCACAGGGAGATCCCAGTATTGCACTGGGCTGTGCTCCCTGCTCCTGGTAGAAGGCAAGAGAGCATCTGGTACATTTTTACGATAATTCTGGTTTTTCTCTCTTGTCTGATTTTTAATTTTTTAGAAATTTATTTGAGGGACTGAGAGAGCTCCCATCCTCTGGTTTACTCTCCAAATGCCCACAACAGCCAGGGCTGGGCCAGAGCCTCAGCCTCCTGGCAGGAATGCAGTGCCCGTCTCCCACCTGGGTGACAGGAAGCCAATTACTTGGGCCGTCACTGCCGCCTCCCAGGGTCTGCTTGGAGAGCTGGAGTCAGACGCCAGAGCCGGGCACTCTGGATTGGACGCGGGTGTTGTAACCCCCAGACCAAGTGCTTGGTCCTTGTCCAGTTTTCTCAAAAATGAGCTTAATGAAATGGCCAGTCTCTGTCTTGCGTCACTATTTTCAGCTACGTTCCAGAAACTTAGCTAGCATTTTATCAAACGTTCCTTAGCACCGTTGCTTGAATGTTTGAGTAACTCGTAGGGTGGGAGTTGCTGGGGAGTCAGCATGGGGCTGTTGCGTTGTGCGTACCCTGTGTGTCTGTCTGTACCCTGTATGTCTGTCTGTGAACACAACCGGGTAACCTGTTTTATGTAAGATGTGCTTTTTCTTTTGGGCGGCCCAAGTGTTCAGAAGCGCAGTATCCCTGTGTTGCTAGAAGGCAGAGATGCTCTGGTGAGATCCCAGACGGGCTCAGGTGAGTGATCGTTTGGTCTGCCCTTCGTCCTGTGGTTCCCAGGACCCCGGTCTTGCCGTAGAATCCACAGTGTGGTGGTGGTGGTGCTGGGTGTTGTGTTTTGTCTGGGCGAGGAAGGCCATGCTTACTCTCGATGAGTGCCCTGAATTTGTTCCCACAGAAAAATGAAGGGACCCCAGCGGTGCCATGATCAGGACTGGTTAGGAAGTGGTCACTTGTGCTGTTGGCTCCCGGGCCTCGCTCCAGCGGGCAATGGCTGTTCCTTCTGGTGCGAAGCAGAGCTCTGGCATGAGTGTGTGCTGGCTGGGGGCTAGGGTGAGCTCGAGGATGGAGCGCTAGGTTCCAGACCCCTGTGGGCTTGCCCTCTGCCTGACCGGCACGCTCAGCGGCAGCCCACCTGTTTTCCACTCCCGCCAGGGTGCACACCCAACGGTTTTTGCCTTCTGCTGGCCGTTAGAGGCCGGCTCCAGGATCCAACTTGAGTGTGATCCCATCAGTGCCACAGAGGACATTTAACTGACCACTGAAGCTTGACTTGGTCATTAAGGAAGATTGTAGAGGAGGAATTGCCTTTTTGTTTTTGTTTTTGTTTAAATATTTATTTATTTATTTGAAAGGCAGAGTTACAGAGAAGCAGAAGCAGAGAAAGAGAGAGGTCTTCCATCCGCTGGTTCACTCCCCAGATGGTCACAACAGCTGGAGTTGTACCAATCCAAAGCCAGGAGCCAGGAATTTCTCCTGGGTCTCCCACATGAGTACAGGGGCCCAAGGACCTGGGCCATCTTCGACAGCTTTCCAAGGCCACAGAATAGAGCTGGATCAGAAGTGGAGCAGCCGGGACTCGAACCCGTGCCCATATGGGATGCCAGCACTGTAGACGGTGGCTTTACCCACTTCACTCACTATAGCACCGGCCCCCAATTTTTTTTTTTTTTTTTAAAGATCTGTTTACTTGAAGGACAAAGTGGCAGAGAGAGAGAGAGATCTTCTGTCAGCTGGTTTACTCCCTCAGTGGCCATGACAGCCAAGTCTGGGCCAGGTCAAAACCAGGAGCAAGGAACTCCATCCAGGTCTCATACATGGGTGGCAGGAACTCCTTCCCAGGGGCATTAACAGGGAGCTGGATCAGAAGCCGAGTAGCCAGGACTAAAGCTGTCTTCTGCAGACAAACACCAAGTTGACCTGTTGTGTGTTGTTGATCTCCTCTGTTAGATGGATAAAGGGGCTGAAAGCTAGATTTTTGAGGAGCCTGACTTCACGAGTTAAGTTGGGCGCCAGGAGCAGCAGGTGAAGGCCCTTGTTCCCTCTGCTGCATGTGTGATGTGCAGGTTTTCCCTATCCCCAGAATCTGGTGCCGTCCTGAGCTAGAAGAGCCCGCTTCCTTTATGACCTTGACTCTTCCTAGATCTGCAGGGTGTGCGATTTTACTGATTTTGCTCTTTTTTAAAAGGGAAAACTCTTGCTTATTGCATCCCTGTGGTCCAGTCTCTTCAAGCAATGCCGTCAAAAATACAGGTGAATGTAAACATGTTTTTCTGTTTCTGTTTATAGTGCATTAGCAACCATCACACTGAGCTGTGGAGTGGCGTCAGAAATGAGAGAATGTGTTTTCATTTACCATTGTTTTCTTTCCTTTTTGTGTTTCTTTTAAACATTTATTTATTTATTTGAGAGGCAGAGATACAGAGAGAAGGAGGGGGAGAGACAGAGATCTTCCATCTGCTGATTTACTCCCCATGTGACCACAGCAGCTGGGTCTGGGCCAGGTCGGAGCCAGGAGCCAGGACCCGTGAGCTTCTTCCTGGTCTCCCACGTGGGTGCAGAGGCCCAAGCACTTGGGCCATCTTCCACTGCACATCAGCAGGGAGCTGGATCAGAAGTGGAGCAGCCGGGACTCAAGCTGGCATCCATATGGGATGCTGGCAACATGAGCAGAGGCTTAACCTTCTGTGTCACAGTTCCAGTCCCCTAATGTTGTTTTCTTAATATATTTATTCATTGACTGCATCTAAAGACTGGGTTGCAGAATTAGAAGTCTATTAAGGGGCTGGCACTGTGGTGTAGCAGGTGAAGCCACCACCTGCAGAGCCAGCATCCCATGTGGGCATCATTTCGAATCCCAGCTGCTCCACTTCCAATCCAAGTCTGCCATGGCCTGGGAAAGCAGTAGAAGATGGCCCAAGTCCTTGGGCCTCTGCACCCATGTGGGAAACTCAGAAGAGGCTCCTGGCTTTGGATTGGCCCAGCTTCAGCTGTTGCAGCCATTTGGAGAGTGAACCAGCAATGGAAGAATTTTTCTCTCTCTCTTTCTCTCTTCTCTCTCTCTGCCTCTCTGTAACTCTGCCTTTCAAGTAAATAAATGAATCTTTAAGAAAAAGAAGTATATTAAGCCTACCTGAGATGTGAATGACAAATATCATCCATGAACTAAAATATCCATGAGTCTAGCTTGCCATAAATATAATCAAATGAACAAATGGGGATGAATTCCAGCAAGTAAATGTGAAGTGATGTCGAGAGAAAATCACCGTTTGGCAGATGCCACAATGAAACTGTTTCAGGCATGAATCATCATAGATACTGAAATAAAATGGATGGAATCACAGCGAAAGGTGGAATGATCTTATAGTCTCAAGGGGTTTCCATGTAGGACGCTTCTTGGTTACAAAGGGAAGCCAGCGGCTTGCAGCTGGGAGGCCAGCCTGCTCCCGCGGCCTTCACCGAGTGCTCACAGTGGGCGTCCCCGGTGCTGAGCCTCCTGGTAGGCAGTGCTGAGGAGGACACTGCCTCTCTGTTTCCTTGCAAAAAATGCAGACCAGAATGCACCTGCAGGGGAGCACCTGACAAACCTCGATCAAGGAGCACTCTGCAGAATAGCCGGGCAGGGGTCTTCGAAGTGTTGAGTCCTAAATTCAGACAAGAAATACTGACAAACTGCTCCAGACTGAGATGAGAGACAACAGCGAGATGCAGTGCGCTGGACCTAGAGTGCACTGATCTGGAAATAGGGCATGCGTAGGTCAGTGGATATTTGATGAAGATCTACAGATTAGGCCGGCGCCGCGGCTCACTAGGCTAATCCTCTGCCTGACGCGCTGGCACTCCGGGTTCTAGTCCTGGTTGGGGCACCGGTTCCGTCCTGGTTGCTCCTCTTCCAGTCCAGCTCTATGCTGTGGCCTGGGAAGGATGGCCACAAGTGCTTGGGCCCTGCACCTGTGTGGAAGATCAGGAGGAAGAACCTGGCTCCTGGCTTCGGATTGGCGCAGCGCCGTCCATAGCGGCCATTTCGGGGGTGAACCAACGGAAGGAAGACCTTTCTCTCTCTCTCTCTCTCTCTCACCCTCACTCTCCCTCTCACTAACTCTGCCTGTCAAAAAAAAAAAAAAAAGCTCTATAGATTAGTAATATGGATCAATGTTAATGTCCTGGTTTTGATAATTACAATATAGTTTTCATAATTTCTGACATGCGTGGAGACTAGAGTGAGAGTATTTAAGAATTCCTTGTACTATTTTTGGCAATTTCTTACAAGTCTGAAATTATTTCAAAGTGAGTAGGTTGAGGCATTTTAAAAATCAATCTTCTTTTTTTTTTTTTTTTAAGATGTGTTTGTTTATTTGAAAGGTAGAAATGCAGAGAGATGAGAGAGAGATCTTCCATCTGCTGGTTCATTCCCCCAGATGGCTGCAACAGCCAGGGCTGGGCCAGGTTGAAGCCAGGAGCAGGAGCTTCTTCCAAGTCTCCCAGCTGGGTGCAGGGGCCCAGCACTTGGGCAATCTTCCACTGCTTCCCCAGGCACACTAAAAGGGAGCAGGATCAGAAGTGGAGCAGCGGGACTCGACTCGGAGCCGTGTGGGATGCCAGCACTGCAGGCGGATGCTTAACCTTCTGTGCCGCAGTGCCAGCCCCCTAAAAATCAGCTTTCAAAAGCCCTACACAAGCCGGCGCCGTGGCTCAATAGGCTAATCCTCCACCTTGCGGCGCCGGCACACCGGGTTCTAGTCCCGGTTGGGGCGCCGGATTCTGTCCCGGTTGCCCCTCTTCCAGGCCAGCTCTCTGCTATGGCCAGGGAGTGCAGTGGAGGATGGCCCAGGTGCTTGGGCCCTGCACCCCATGGGAGACCAGGAAAAGCACCTGGCTCCTGGCTCCTGCCAGGATCAGCGCGGTGCGCCGGCTGCAGCGGCGGCCATTGGAGGGTGAACCAACGGCAAAGGAAGACCTTTCTCTCTGTCTCTCTCTCTCACTGTCCACTCTGCCTGTCAAAAAAAAAAAAAAAAAAAAAAAAGCCCTACACAGTCATCCAGATGATGGAGATCCACACAGCCGTTAAAAGTGGCATTTTGAACTGGGTTTGGCACAGCAGTGACGTCACTGTTTGGGATACCTGTATCCCTGATCAGGACCGGATTGAATCTCAGCTGCTCCGCTTCTATCCAGCTTCCTGCTAGTGTGCATTCCGAGGCAGCAGTGACGGCTGAAGTGCCTGGTCCTGCCACCCACAGAGGAGCTCAGACTGCGGTCCCGGCTCCTGGCTTTGGTCTGGTCCAGCTGTGCTGTTGCCAGCTTCAGGGAGTGAGCTAGCAGGTGGAAGATCTGTCTCTCTGTCTCTGCCTTTCAGGTAAAAACAGTGAAAGTAAATAAAATTTAAACGTGAAGTTTTTTTTCAGTTATTACTTGCAAACTTGAGCTTCTGTTCTTGCCACGTTAATTAAAGAAAGGCAGATTACAAAACAGTGTGATCCTATTAACTCCGGTTTCATAAATAATAGTTTATGTCTATATAGACATAAAGAAGTAGAATACTTGGCAAATTGTTAATATTGGTTTTCCCTGAGGTGGATAAATGAGGAATTTTATTTCCTGGAGGAAACTGATTTACTTTCTCATTACACACTTTACAGTGAGATAATTCATGTAAAGTGTTTAGCATTGTCCCTGGCACATAGTTAGAGAAGAATAAATGTGAGTTATTGTCATCACGCAGTGAAGTCTCATCCACGCACACACTCCAGAAGAACTTGTTGCCAGTGGAGGTTTTTCTTCACTCCAGGCTGGAGAGTCTGGGCTAGAATGGGAGTATCTGAGCTAGAATGGGAGTATCTGAGCTGGAATGGGAGTATCTGAGCTAGAATGGGAGTATCTGAGCTAGAATGGGTCCTACAGTTGTAGCCCGACTCTGCCTGGCTCATCACCATTACCATCATCACCACCACCAGCACCACCAGTACCATTACCACCATCACCATCACCACCACCACCACCACCAGTACCACCAGTACCACCACCACCACCATTACCATTACCATCATCACCAGCACCACCATCACCACCATTACCACCATCACCACCACCAGTACCATCACCACCACCACCAGCACCACCATCACCACCATCACCACCACCAGCACCACCATCACCACCATACCATCATCACCAGCACCACCATCACCACCATACCATCATCACCAGCACCACCATCACCACCAGCACCACCATCACCACCACCACCACCACCAGCACCACCACCACCATCACCACCATCACCACCACCATCACCACCACCACCACCACCACCACCACCACCACCAGCACCACCAGCACCCAGCAGCAGCAGCAGCAGCAGGGTCTTGTGGCTGCTCTGAACAACAGTAATTTGATTTATTTTGCTGAAAACCATTGATCATGTCGTGTTTTATTTGTGGAATTAGGAGGGTATTTCATTCAGAGAGTTAATGGAAAATAGAATTAAAAGATAACGCACATCTTCCATGAACTTTGTGAAGACGCCTTGTGTCTTTGGACATCAGTAACGGGCCGTCTGTCAAAGACCGCGTGTTCTGCAGAGCCCTGGTCCCAGCCCCAGGTGGCTCCCTTACTTCCAGCTGTGCTCAGTGCAGTCCTCGGAGTCCCAGGAGGAGCGTCCCTGGGGGAGCAGCACGTCCAGGCGCTCGAGGGCAGTCGAGTCCCGCGTCTGCGTCCGCAGGCCTGCAGCTGCGTGGGCCCTGGTTTCTTCAGCAGCGCGTCCTCCCTTCCCTCTCTCGGGCCCTGTGAGGCACCGACTTTCCTTCCTCCTCCTCCGTGTTGTGACAGCTCTTGAAATGTCAGAGTCCCCTCGCGTCACACAGCGGCATGTTGGTAGCGCTGTGCTAACATGTTTACCGTTCCTGGCTGGGGCTCCTGTGTAGTCTCACAAGTTGGTGTTGGGTACAGACTGAATTTCAAATCTCTCTCTCCTTTTGGGTAAATATTTCCCATGCAAAACATGAACACCACGCGAGTAATTGGATTTGCTGCTGAGTCTGCCCCCGCCTTCACACGCTCATCTGTGCACCGGCGATGTGCAAGGCACTGTTGACCCAGGGGCCTGCGTCAGAGTGCTTGGGTTTCTCTTTCTTTAATTATTATTTGTTACATACAGTTGTATGTGGTTTAAAAATTGAGAGTACCAAACATACGCGTGGTGAAAGTGAGTCATTCTGCTCTCCCTTACCCCGTGGCCTCGGGTGCCCGTGTGGACCTGCGTGCGCGCAGTTCCTCTCCCCGCTTTGCCGTGACGCTTGCTTTCTGAGACTCACAGTACGCGCGGTGTCCTCTGCCTCGCCCTCCGCCATCTAGCGCTGCCTGGTGGTTTTGAGTGGCTGCTTAGTGGGAGTCCATTGCGTGTTTGTGCCGTGACTTACTGAGTCATTCCCTCCTGAGTAGGTGGGATTTTCATCGTGTCCATTATTTTGCCACAAACAAGACTGCTACAAATACAATCTGTAGATATTCTACAGCTTGCTTTGTTCACACATACGTATCTGCAGTATAGTTTACATTTTCATTTTAGTAGGTAATGCCAGGTTTGACTTTTAAATCATTGTACAGGCCTGCACTCCCACCAACCGTGTATAGGAGTTCCTGGTTGCTCATGCCCTCATCAACACTCTCAGCCATTTTATTTTTGCTCATTTAATGGCAAAAGGGAAAAATACTTTATCATAGTTTCAGTTTGAATATCTCTTAGGAGCAAAATTGAACTTCTTTTCTTGTGTGAAAGTGTGTGTAGTAACCAGTGTTTTGAATTCTTATTTCCGTAGATCTGCTGTTAATGGGTTTTATCCTTCTTTCTCGAATTTTCGCTTGGGTTGTAGACTTTGTAAGTTGGAAGATTAGCCCTTCTGTCTAAGACTGCTTTGTTTGCCCCCAGTGTCATTTGACTCATGCTTTGGTTTTAGTTATTATTTTTCCATAGTAAAATTTTCAATTTTTATGGGACAAAACGTGTTGGTGTTTCTTTTACGGTTTCTGAGTGTTGTGTGCTCTATAAAAAAGGTCATTTTAGTTCCAGCTTTATTTTTCTAGCTTTTTCCTCAAAGCTCTTTTGAATAATCCATCTCTCTCCTACTAATACAAAATGGCCCTTACATTATTCCATAAATTTGCCTGTCTTTGATTCTGTTCTCGATTCTGTTTGCTGTTGAGATCTCTATTTATGTGCCAGTATCATTTTTTAAACTACCAAAGCTTTAAATTATTTTGATATCTAATATGCTTTTCATAAATGTCTTGATTATGTTTGCAAATTTTTTAAAGAAATTAAAGCCTTTTTTTAAAGATTTTATTTATTTATTTAAAAGGCAGAGTTACAGAGAGGCAGAGAGAGAGAGAGAGAGGTCTTCCATCCACTGGTTCACTCCCCAGATGGCCATAATGGCTGCAACTGCGCCAATCCGAAGCCAGGAACTGCTTCTGGGTCTCCTACATGGGTACAGGGGCCCAAGCACTTGGGCCATCTTCTGCTTTCCCAGGCCATAGTAGAGAGCTGGATTAAAAGTGGAGCAGCTGGGACTCAAACCAGTGCCCATATGGGATGCTGGCTTTACTGACATCAAGTGGCGGCTTTACCCGCTATGCCACAGCGCTGGCCCCAATGTTTTTGCCAATTTATTTTTTTCTTAGGAACTTTGAAATCAGCTTGTCTAGTTACATATTTTATATGTGTCGTGTACATGTGTACATACTTACGGTGTCTCGTTAGAATTGTACAATATTCATGGATTGGTTTAAAATAATTAGTTCATTTTTAATATTGATGTAGGCCACATCATTCCATTTACTCAGATTTTATTTTATGCTCCTCAGAGGTGTTTTAAAAGTTTCCTCGTATAGAATTTGTACACTTTGGCTAAGCTTTTTTTTTTATCTTTTTTGTTGCTGTTAGAACTGTGGGTTCTTCTCTCGCTGCATTTTCTGGCATTCTGTGCTAGAAGACTGTTGATGTCTTAGGTTAATGTTGCGTTCAGCCACCTGACTGCAGTCTCTTACCTGTGGTAGATTTTCAGCTGAGGTCGTATCGTGCTGTCTGCTAACGTGAGTTTGTGTGTCTCCACTGTTGCACGGCTTGTTTCTTTGTCTTGCCTGATTACATGGTCCAGGACCTCCACAACAGTGTTCTGTGGTGCTGAGGGTGCCGGGCGTTCTTGTCTCCTGATGTCTACAGCCAGCTGCCTGCAGCTCCGTCATCTGGAGTCTGTGGCCTTCATTCACCCACTCACCGTGTGTCTGTTTTTGTCAGCAGCGCAGCGATGGCCCCTATGCTCTGGTGATAGTGCCGACGCGAGAGGTAAGCAGGCCCGCCTTCCTGGGCCTCGTGTGCGCCAGTGACGTCCTGTGGACTTTAGGTGTTACCTGTGTGCTCTTCTCCTTTCCCTTGCTGGTTCCTCGTAGGATGAAACTTTAGGTGTTACCTGGCATGCTCCTCTCCTTTGCTTTGCTGGTTCCTCGTAGGATGAAAACTCAAGTACTCGTGGAAAATAATAAGTGCAGAAAAGCATTTCCTTGTCAAAGAAACCACTGATGGCACTATTAAATTTCTGTCCCTTGAAAAGGGATGAAAGGGGCCAGTGCTGTGGCGCAGCTGGGTTAGGCCGCTGCCTGTGACACCCTCGCTGCTCCACTTCTGAGCCAGCTCCCTGCTGTGCTCTGGGGAAAGCAGGGGAAGATGACCTGGGTGCTTGGGCCCCCGCACCCACGTGAGAGACTCAGAGGGAGCTGCTGACTCCTGGCTTTGACCTGGCCCAGCCTGGTCGTTGTGGCCATTTGGGGAGCAGCAGTTGGAAGACCTGTCCATCTGCCTCTCTCTGTGCAACTCTCCCTTTGAAAGAAATAAATCTTTAAAAATAAATAAAATTTATGTTTTTTACTTATTTTCATTTTATTCGAAAGGAAGGGAGAGAAATCTTTCATCTGCTGATTCATTCCCCAGAAGGTTGTGGTAGCCAGGGCTGGCCAGGCTGAAGCAGGAGCCCAGAACTCAATCCACGTGTCCCATGGAGGTGGCCGGAAACTGGCTGCAGACGCAGAGCTGGGTCGTGAGCCCCGGTACTGCGATGCGGGATGCAGGCATCCCAGGTGGTGGCCTAACTGCTGCACCAAACACCGCCCTCAGAGTGTTTTTGTCTTTTTTAACAAGTTAATTCAAACTCAAGAGCATTGGCTCTGAAACTGAACTTTGATTTTTTAAAGAAACTATTACTACAAAAACTTCCCTTTTTCCTGAACGTTAAATTTCTCCACGTTTTTCTTTCTTGGTGGAAATCTCTGCTGTCTGACCTGTTTTATTTGCCTACAGAGGCAGTTTCAGACTGGGTGTCTGTTTTCTGCATCAGATGCTAATCAGTCTGTTGCAGAAAATTGATTATGAGGTGGAGGTTTTGAGCAGCCATTTTAGAGCCTGCAGCGCCCGAGCTCAGCTCTGCCCCCGAGAACAGGCAGCGGCTCTGAATTTCTACAGCAGCAAACTTGCTCCTTGCTGGGGATGTCTCATGAACACTAATTAATAAGTGCTGTGTGTGTGTATATATTCTATATATGCATGTATATATGTGTGTGTGT
This sequence comes from Oryctolagus cuniculus, assembly GCF_051225735.1. NCBI lineage: Eukaryota > Metazoa > Chordata > Mammalia > Lagomorpha > Leporidae > Oryctolagus > Oryctolagus cuniculus. Next base: position 235,178,168 of record NC_142867.1, on the reverse strand, counting down.
GCTTGGATAACAGGGTACTGTAGAGAATTTTTGACGGTGGTTAATGTTACACCATTAACTTTTATTCGTCTGGTTTCCGCTGGGCATGTGGGTTTTGCCTTGTTTTTGTTTTTGTAGACTTGGGAACGAGCATCTGCCAGTCTGAGACGCCCTGGGCTGGTCTCCTTCAAAGGCTAGGCTGTGCGTCACCATTCTGCTCTGCCCCTCATCCGCCAGCGATTTGCTCTCTCTCTCAGGAGCGCTAGATTAGGGGGTGACTTTCCCCTTTTTTCCAACTTTGTGCACCAAAGACTTGAACTTCTGTGTGACGCTCTGGGAATTTGAGCCAGCAGAGGGAGCACAAAACACTATTTTTGTGTATGTCAAAGAACTAGATGTGTTACCTTTACGCTCGGTTGCGGAACCAGCCCAAGAGCGAGGCGCGTTTCTGGGGCAGATTCTGTGCACATAGGGTCTTTCTTCCCTTGAGCTTTGCCTCGAGGTGGAAGTCTCCGTCCCAGTCAGTCACAGTGCCTGGGGAGGAAGGGCGCGCTGCTCACGATTCTCTGTCACCCTTCACAGCTGGCTCTGCAGAGCTTTGACACCATCCAGAAACTGCTTAAGGTAAGGCAGGCGTGCGTTCAGCCTTGTCCTCTTGGGCTGGCTTGTGAGGGAAGATTACCCCCAGTCTCCTTGTTTTCGCTGGGGTAGGAATTCCTCTTTGCCCCTTCCTTGATGTCCCCACTTTCGCTGGCACAGTGTCTGAGGCTGTGCTGATCTCGGCCTTGCTCCCCGTCAGTTTGCAGCCCAGCCGAGTCACCGTGCTTCCTGGCGCTGGAGGTTGTGTGCTCTGTCCATCCCGTCACTAGCAGCCGTGGGCTGAGACCCCTGGCACAACCTCAGGAAAGCGGCTTCAGAGCTGGAGTGGGGTGGTAAAGACAGTGGGAAGGCTTCAGACCCAGAGCCTGCCGGCCCCGCGAGTTAGCGCGTGATTGCTCTGTCCTGCCCCTGCCCAGGCAGGGAGAGGGCACTCAGCTTGCTGGAATGCGTTTTCAGTGCAGGCTCAGCGGGGAAGGCGGGGCGGCTGCTGGGACCAGCGCAAGCGCTCCCGCGTCCCGCCCACGGCGCCGGGAGCTGGCTGTCGCTGTCGTTCTGGTCACTGCCGCTCGCGACCGTGTGTGCAGCCCCTCCCGCGGTGAAAAGCCCGAGTCCTCCCGCTCTGCCTGCTCGTTTAAGGGGTCGGAATCTAGAATCAGTCCTGTTTTCAGCGAAGGAGCGTTGCGCTGATTTTGGTCTGTGTCTTTCTCTAGCCTTTTACCTGGATTGTGCCCGGAGTGTTAATGGGAGGAGAGAAGAGAAAGTCAGAAAAAGCCAGGTAGGAGGAGGTCCACTCACTGCTGACTCCTTTTTGAATCTGGCTTCCCTTCTGTTCGATAAAACTTGGTCCTTCCAAACCTGGGGAGACCCTGTCTCCAACCAAGCTTCCTATCCCCGTATGTGGACGGCCCGAGCCGGCCGAGAACCGTCACCTGCAGACAGCGCTGCAGTTTGAAATATTGATGAACCTCCCAGCAGGTTCCCGTCTGATGTGGTTGGCAGCAGCGCTCACGTCTTCCTGACCGCAGCCCCACGAAGGCCCACAGACGCGCCCCGCCCCCACCTCCAGGGTGGGCGCCTTCTGTGTGGCTTTGCTGCTCGGTGTTATAAAAGTAAGATCACAAACATAGCGCCTCGCGGTTCACTTTTTATATCCAGATACATTGGTCCCTCACTTAAAATTGGTGTCAGTGAAAATTGTTCAACAAGTATATGCCAAATTGCCTGCATTCTTTCTAAAATTCTTTTAAAGCATTCATTCATTTATTTATTTACTTATTGGAAAGGCAGCGTTACAAGAGAGGGGAGGAAAGAGACAAAGAGAAAGGTCTGCCTTCCACTGATTCACCCCTCAAAGGGCTGCACTAAGCTGGGCCAGCCTGAAGCCAGGGGTGTGGGGCCGTCCACTGCTGCTTTCCCGGGCACATTAACAGGAAGCTGGATGGGAAGTGGAGCGGCCAGGACTCGAACCCGGGGCCTATACGTTATGCTGGCGTTACAGGCAGGTGGCAGCTTTAGCTGCTGTGCCACAACACTGACCTAAAATACTTTTATTGTATGACAGCTTATTAATTAGTAGTTACCGCCAGCCAGCAAAACGAGCCTGAAAGCTGTAGGCATCGCTCAGGGTTGAATTCTGCTGTGGAAACACAAACAACGTGGTGGTTTTCCTCTCACCACAGTCTGATGCATCCAGTCCAGGACTGGCAGTGTGCTCTGTGTCTTTCTCTGCCGTTGTAGGAGGCGCCCATGCATGATTACCTCATGGTTTCAGTTAGTAGCTGGAGCTCCAGCCATTACATGTTCCTGCCAGCAGGAACAAAGATGGCCATCCCTCTTCCCTCTAAAGGTCCTTGAATGATCTGTGCACTCCCTTCATCTGTCTCTCTCATTGCTAGCACATAAGCAGATAGCCATACTTAACTGCAAGGAAAGCTGGAAAATACAACCAACTAAAAATGTTATTCTGGGGGCCGGTGCTGTGGCGTAGTAGGTTAAGCCTCCTCCTGAGGCACCAGCACCCCATAGGGTATCAGTTCGAGTCCCGGCTGCTCCACTTCCAGTCCAGCTGCCTGCTAACAGCCAGGGGAAGCAGTGGAGGAGGGCCCAAGTGCTTGAGCCCCTGCACCCATGTGGGAGACTAAGAAGAAGCTCCTGGCTTCTGGCTCAGATCAACCTAGCTCCTGCCATTGTGGCCACGTGGGGAGTAAACCAGCGGATGGAAGATCTCTCAATCTCTATCTCTCCCTGTCTCTCTGTAACTCTGCCTTTTGAATAAAATAAAGAATCTTTTTTAAAAAAAAAAAATGCTGTTCTGTCTGTTACTGTGAAATGATGGGGTAGTGGTTGCCTGGGAGGAAGTTGTCCCTGCTCTTCGAAGGCCCTAGGGCACAGTGCAGGCAGTTGTCAGGCGTCTGGAGCACCTGACCTGCTCCGGGAACAGGGTCCATGGCATAGAGCCTCTGAGAGCAGGTTGGAGAACCGTCCACCTGGAATGTCCTCTAAAGAGTCTGCATTGGCTAAAGAACATTGACTTTATAGATAAGATTCCTCTCAGTTAGGGTTTCATGATGCTGGCAGTTTCTGACCTTAGCAGGTAGGTGCTGTGGGAGTGGGGGGCACGCGGTGTCTGTTTACCTGCTTGCCCCTGTGTGCTCCGTGAGTCAGGCCTGGCAGGCGAAGGGAAGCTGTCCTCCTCTTCCTCGTGTTTCTGTTGAGGTAGCCCTGTTTGGCTTTTATGGTGTATAATTTTTCTGCAGACTTCGCAAAGGAATAAATATCCTTATCTCAACCCCCGGCCGCCTGGTGGATCACATCAGATCCACAAAGAACATTCATTTTAGTCGGATCTGCTGGCTGGTTTTGGATGAAGCAGACAGGTGAGCCTCGGCCGGGAAACACGAAAGGTGGAAGGGGAGGGCCGTGCCTGCCGCCTTCACTGTGACTTCCGCAGCCCCGTGTCACCACGTCTGTTCTGCATGCGGATCAAACTTCTTCTCTGACCGCAGAATCTTGGATCTGGGTTTTGAGAAGGATATCACAGTGATACTCAACGCTGTAAATGCCGAGTGCCGGAAGCGACAGAACGTCTTGCTGTCGGCAACACTCACAGAAGGTGGGTTGGGAAGTAGAAGGAGAACCCGGATGTCCCTGAGTCTTTGCCAGACAGGTCGCTCTGCTAGGAAGAAAGTGCCCCAAGAGGCCAGTGTGCAGACTCCAGTCCCACACACCCGAGACTGATCCCCATGGCACAGGGCAGGGGAGAGGTCGTCTCGGCGCTCGGGCAGGGGCACCTGTGCCCAGATGTTGCGGGAAGATTTCACTGCAGGTACCACCCACCGTGGGGCCCGGGCTCAGAGGACGCTGCCCTCTCTCCGCCGTGCACTGTTGAGTGTAGTCCTCACACCTTTTCCCAAGGGGCACCGCTCTTAGAAGAGGTTGCTGAAGCTCCTTCTGTCTTCTGCCCTCTCGAGGTGGGGATTCTTAGTTCTCTTCACAGATGGGACACCGAGGCCCGGAAGGCTTCAGAATCGCCCCACACGATGAGTCAGGCTGAACGGCGGCTCAGCGTTCGGGCGCTTGTGCCTGACTTACTTGATTTCCTGGGCCTTGTGATCCGAAACACACGCAGGGCCATTCATGCGACCCACAGCAGTTCCAAGAGTGTATCCTAGGGAGCATGAATTTAGACAGGATCCACGGAAAAGAGATTCTGTGGTCAGAAAACTGGGAACTGTCCCGTCCCCTCCCTCCTCCTTGTAGCTTGATGGTGCATGTCAACGGCAAAGCCGCCTGGGAAGCCTGTTTAACCCTGGACCCCTTTGGAGGGTGGGGGCGGGGACACCTCTGATGGTCTTCCATAGATGACAGAGTTGAGAAAACGAACGTGATGGCTTGGTGGGGCTGTGGGGAGTCCAGGGAGTCTGCCTCCACCAGGCTGATGGTAGGACACATTCATGCCAGGACCCTGTTAATGAGCTGATGGTGTGTGTGGGTGTGCGTATGTATCTGTTTTGCTCTTTGCACTCTCTCCAAGGTGTGACACGGCTGGCTGACATCAGTTTGCACAATCCAGTCAGCGTTTCTGTCCTGGATGAAAGCCGTGACCAGTGTAACCCAGAGGGCAAAGCAGTGCAGGAAGTCGGTCCTCCACAGCCTGGTTCCCGGCCGGATGGCTTTGCGATCCCAGAGAGTCTGGATCAGCACGTGACACTGGTTCCCAGCAAACTGAGGCTTGTCTGCCTGGCAGCCTTCATCCTACAGAAGTGCAAGGTGGGACTGCAGCTCAGGCCTCGCCTGTCTGGGGAGGAGGAGCCGCTGTTCTGCCTGTGTCCGGCATTGGCAGCAGTGGGCTGATGGCGAACTGGAAGTTCTCTAATCTGTCTCTGACTCTGAGTCCATAGCTGTCTGTCTGTACGTGGAGCTAGATGTGTATATTGTGTGTGTCCTTTCTGCCGGAGGATGGAGAGCGGGTAAGGGACCCCAGGTCGGGGAGAGTCGTGACGTTCACCCCGAGATCTGTGTGGAGTATCTGAGGAGGAACGCACAGGGGCGCTCCCACTCGTGGGTTTTTTTATTTCATTTTTAAATGTAAAATTTTTTTATATGTATGTGTTTATTTACTGGCTAGCATGCATGTGACTATAAGCTCCACAGAGGAGGAACCTTGCCGTTTTCTTTTTAAAGAAGTACTTATCCATTCTCTTCAAAGAGAGAAAGAAAGATCTTCCATCTGCTGGTTCACTCCCTGGGCCAAGCCAAAGCTGGCTTGCTTTGGAACCCCATCGGGTCTCCCGTTTAGGTAACAGGGGCCCAAGCACTTGGGCTACCTGCTGCTGCTTTCCCAGGTGCACTGGCAGGGAGCTGAATCAGAAGTGGAGCAGCTGGGGCTGGCACCGTGGTGCAGTAGGTTAATCCTCCCCCTGCGGCGCCGGCATCCCCTATGGGGGCCGGTTCTAGTCCCAGCTGCTCCACTTGCGATCCAGCTCTCTGCTATGGCCTGGGAAAGCAGTAGAAGATGGCCCAAGTGCTTGGGGCCCTGTACCCACGTGGGAGACCAGGAAAAAGCTCCTGGGTCCTGGCTTCGTATCGGTGCAGCTCCGACCATTGCAGCCATCTGGGGAGTGAACCAGCAGAAGGAAGACCTCTCTCTTGCTCACTGTCTGTAACTAACTCTCAAATAAAATAAATAAAATCTTTAAAAAAAATAGAAATAGAGCAGCCAGGACTCAAACCAGCGCTCCCACGGGATGCTGGCATCACAAACCAAGGGTTGACCTGCGGCCCCACACCAGCCCCACAGGTGTGTGTTGAGGCCTCCTCGTATCTGTGTTTGCTCAGTAGACTCAGATGTTGGGGGAGCAGCAGGTGGGAGGGCTTGAGAGCTGGAGGGTCTGCCAGGCCCGCACGGTGAGCCCTGAGGGGGAGGGGGAGAGGGAGAGAGCGCGGACACCCTCCTCTGCGGGGTGCTCTCCCTCTCCAGTACCGAGACGCGAGCACGTCCATGTCTACCTTCTTTGTGGAGGGGAATAGCAGTTTTTAGAAGAAAAAAATAATCAGAATCATCTGTTTGAACTCAGAGCCAGTGTGAATATGTACATTGGAGAAACACTCATTTTTAGCGTCACCTAACCTTAGAAACTTACGGTGTCTCCCCCGCCCCGTGTCGCTGTAGTTTGAGAAAGACCAGAAGATGATCGTCTTTTTCTCCAGTTGCGAGCTGGTGGAGTTCCACTACCACCTCTTCCTCCAGACCCTGGCGAGCGGCTCGGGGGCCCGGGCCTCGGGGCCGTCACCATCTGCCTGCACGCGATTAAAATTCCTGCGGCTTCATGGCAACATGGAACAGGAGGTGAGCACAACCCCTTGGCCAGGTGGCCCAGGCCCTGCATGAGTGGCCCTGCGTGTGGCCCTCGTGAGCCGCGCCGGGCTAGGGCAGGCACTGCTGGGTTGAGCTGGGCAGGGGCAGCCTGTCGTCCCGGCTGGGTTGAGCTGGTCAGGGGCAGCCTGTCGTCCCGGCTGGGTTGGGCTGGTCAGGGGCAGCCTGTCGTCCCGGCTGGGTTGGGCTGGTCAGGGGCAGCCTGTCGTCCCGGCTGGGTTGGGCTGGTCAGGGGCAGCCTGTCGTCCTGGTGCTCTCGCTCGCGCGCAGGGCTTTTCCACCCGAGAGAGCTCGCGAGCCCCGCTTGGCCCGAGTCTGCCTCAAGCAGCTGTTGAGGCAACAGAGCACCACTAAGGAGCTGGCACCAGGGAAGGCTTTTGCCTTTTTAGTACCCAGTGTGTAATTAGGGCTTGATGTCTTCAAATTAAGAGCATTAATGGAGCTAAATTGTGGATCCCATATGGTACTGCTGAGCGCGGCTGCTGTCATTGTCAACAAGACACAGCGCTGCACTTGGAGCACTTTTGGTGGGGAGCGGGCACCGGGCACGGAAGGGGCTGCAGGCTCCAGCTCTTTCTCAGCGGAGCGACGTGTGTGTCAGGAAGGAGTGTCACGTTTCCCTCTTTCTGCAGCACTCAGCCCTCGCTCCTAACCAGGCTGCCCGGCAGGGCGTGAGGCTCACACCATGGAATTGGGAGAGGAAGGGCGGACGGGCATGGGAGGAGGAGCCATCTTGTCCTAGAGGAGAGGTGAAAGCAAGGCAGAAACCGGTGAGAGTGGAGCAGAACCTGCTGCTACAGCGGACGTTTTAGAGCTAACAGAGACATTGGAGGTGCGACGTGATCCTAGACGGGGCCGGCCCCTGTCGGCTTTGCTTGTTTGTTTTAGTAATTAAGGAGATGGAGGCCCAGAAAAGAGACTTTACTCAAGGTCATTCAAGGACACAGCTTATTACCACAAGATTGCATGGAGTCTCCGAATGTTCCAGCCTGTCCGAATTTCATAAGCCTGATTCGATCGAGGTGGTTGATTTCATTCCTCAAAGCCGTCTGGGGCCTGGGGTTCTGTTTTAAGCTTGGTTCATCAGTCCGCAGGCCTGTTTCACAAGGCACTGGCAGGACAGCCCTGAGGACTCTGGAGAGGGAGGGGCTTGGTCAAGTCCAGGAAGTGTAACAGTGAGGCACAAAATTGTGCAGTTGGATTGTTCCCACTGAGAGCCCAGCGTGGTGGTTATGGCCGTGCCCTCTGGGGGGCAGACTCCCTGTGTCCCAGTCCTGGCCCGTCGGTTACTGGCTGTGTGGACTCCGCCTCGGGCTCAGGGTCCCTGTCTACGACGAGGATGAGGATGGTGACAGCGCTTACTTCCCAGGGCTTCCTGCAGGTGAAGCTCTGAGTGCCTAGGGAACGGGCCGCGCCACAGTTGCCCTGTCTTTCAGGGTGATCCAGCTTTGATTAAGAATCTAGTTGTTGTTTTTTTTAAGATTTATTTTATTTATTTGCGAATGTTGAGTTCTAACATCTTCTGCAGGAGACAGGCAGAGGCAGGAGGCAGCACCCCGCCTTTCATTTTGCCAGTATCGGGGTGCAGTGTCTCACTCCAGGCCAAGCTGAGACGGCCCCAGGTCCGTCGTCCCTGCTGCTTGCCCTGTGCGCTGCCGGCAGAACCTCAGAACGTTCTCCCGAGCTGACCGCGTGGCAGGCGAGTTCTCAGCGCTGGTTGTGACGAGCTGCATGCTCTGTGGAGGGAGACGTTTGGCCCTCGCCTGGCCTCCCCACGTCGGTCTCCCCAGCGCCGTGCCCTCTGTACCGGGTCACCTTAGAAGACAGAGTCCACGGCCTCCCCGCGTCGGTCTCCCCAGCGCCGTGCCCTCTGTACCGGGTCACCTTAGAAGACAGAGTCCACTGCTTTCCCGGCGAGCCGCTCTGTGCCTGTGAACGGCCGTCGCGGTAGGAAATCGGGAGAATGAGGGAACTCTTAGCTTCCCTGGCTGGAGCTTTAACTGAGTTACAAGGCCCGCCCCCTTCTCTTTGCAGGAACGGACAGCGGTGTTCCAGGAATTCGCCCGATCCAGGACAGGCGTCCTCCTCTGCACGGTGCGTAGCAGTGTTTCCTCTCGACAGTCTGTGGCCAACCCTGCGGGGAGCGGAAGCACCCCTACAAGGGGCCCTTGCTGTGGCTGGTCTCTGCCGCTGGCTTGTCACCTGACTGCCACACATAGCTGGCTACCACCGGGCAGAAGACTTGGCAATTTGCTCACTAATAGTGGCAGCTGTTGGCCTGAAAATGTGTGAATCTTGGCGATTTCCATCCACCAAAAACTTGTAAATTACAGCTATCGGGAGTGATTAGAGCTGAGAAAGTCTGCCCACAACAACATACTCCGCTCGCCTCTGCGCCCCTTTCCTTAAAGGGGAAGCACACGCCTGGACAGAGCTTGTCCGCTGCTGCCACTGGCCCTCGACTCCCGGGGCCTCCGTCTTTGCTGTCTTGCGCAGCTGCAGGCGCAGCACTGACCTTTCTAGTGCGCGTCTCCCGTGCTCCTTGGAGACTGGCACCTCGCCCTTTACGGTTTCCTCTGAGAAGTCTCTGCGCCGTAGTTGTTGCCCCCTCTCTGCCATCTTGGACGATATAATTTCATCTCCAGTGGGCTGGTGGGAAAGCTGTGTGTACAGTGAGGAAGTCCACTGTACATCCAGTAGGTCCAGGGAGCATGTGCCAGGCAGCCGTGTGAATGCCCCGCAGAGCCTTACGTAACGTGGGTACTTCCTAAGGCGCGCCGTGGCTCTTAGCATGTTTGGGGAGCGCCGTGGCTCCCAGCATGCTCAAGGCAGTTGAGACAGTTTCTCTGTAGATTTAGAGGTTGTGGGTGAGTGCAGCCTTGTTTCTGGGGAGGGAATGGGGGTGTGCGGGTGTGAGTGTGGGCACTCATCTACGAGGCCTGTCTGGCCTCCTTATCAGGGGCCGAGTCTCCCATGGTGTGAGACACTGTGGCCGTGACAGTGTCTTGGAATGCTTGGCTCTAGGGAGTTCCGTGTCTGACCAGGCAGCCCTTCCCTTTAGACACCAGTCCATAAGTCAGGCGCTTCTGTCTGCTCTAGACCCCATCTCTAAGTGCCTGGTCTAGAGTGAAGATTGATGAATTGTGCCACAAACCTTCATCTTGTCCAGTAATGCTTTGTGGGACCAGACCTCAGCCCACTGCTCCCCGCCCTGTAGCCAACAGGCCCCTGTTTCGGTTCCTTGAATGTGTCATTCCTCTTGTTCTGGCCTTGAGGCCATGTCCATGCTCTTCTGTCTGCGTGGAACACTCACTGTGGCCTCTGCTCGGCTCCCAGCTTCAGTTTCACTTCAGGAAGTGAACCCCAGGAGCCCCGGTTCTTCCCGCTGCTCACTCCCACTGTGCCCCCTGTTCTCCATCATGCTGTCATACCTGGCGAGGTGTCGTGCTGCCAGGTCGTAAGCTCTGTGAAGACAGGGAGTGCCCTGCTCGGCTGCCTCAGGCACTTGGTATGTGTGAGTTGAATTGGCTGGACGTTCAGAGAACCGCCAGTGTGGGTGCCTTTTCCTGGAGCCCGAGGGAGGCGGAGGTGATGCGCTTTTCCACATGTGGGTGTTACCTGAGGCCTGAGTGTCACAGACCGTCTGTAAATGGAACAGAAAGCAGTGGTGAGCTTTGTTAGGACTTGAGTTAGGTAAGAGCAGAACCTTTCCCTTCCACCCGAAGATGCTGGTTTCCTAGCGTGCTGGGGCCGCCATACATACAGACACGGGGCAGCTGTCAGTCTCCGAGCCAACTCCGTGTATCTAAGGTGAGATTTTGGTTTGGTTAGCAGCTCTGCCTGGGAGGGGAGATGGTTCTTCTGAAACACGCATAATTGTCAGTGGGTCAAAGCAGTGATCACATCCCTGTTCTTTGTGGCCGCTGCTTGCAAGTGGTCCTGTTGGCCAGACAGAGCCCTGAGGTGGGCCGTCCACTGTCCTGCTGAAGCACAGCACCTGCTCGCCCCCGCGTGCCCTGCCAGGCCGGGTGCCGCGTGCGGGGAAATCTCTCCAGTTCCTCTGAAGCCTTCTGGGTTGTGGTCGTTGGCTCGTCCAGGTCACGTCCCGTGTGCTAGCCTTCTGCCACGGCCTCCGCTTGTCTTCAGCACGCCCTGAAGAGGACTGGAGAGCGGCTAGCTGGAGGGGCTGGCTCGGTCTCCGCTCCAAGCCGGCTGTGAGCACGGGTTTAACGTCGTCGACACGTTCTTTGGTTTGCTCGGTGTTCTGCTCCTTCTACCCTGCTTGTTCAGTTCGTCCTGACACTTCTGGTGTCAGAGAGCTGTGGGCACAGGAGATGTGCTCACGCCGGGCCCAGGGAGATCCTGTCACTCGGCGTCCTTGGAAGCCGCCTGTTGCTTGCCAGGCTATCTGAACGCTCTCCAGGAGGCGCCTTGGTGTTAATGAGGACTGAGGGCCACGTCAGGACGAGGCAGATGGAGACCTGGCTTCCTTCGATAAGGAGGAATCATGTTGCACACTGAGGGGAGGTTCCTCCCCATTTACTCTTAACTTTCGCCATTTTAGTTTATAACCCCAAGGTTTCTTTCGTGGAGGCCTGCAACAACTGAATGAATGCCTTCTGGAGACTGTGTGCACAGTTACGCTGTTTCCTTTACTGTTAGAAAAAATGCCTCCCCTCCCCCCCCCATGCCCCGTGTCTTTCTTCCTGCTAGGAACAGCTACGGATATGTATGTGTGGGTATTTTTCATCTTGATTGTAAACATCGTAAAAACAAGGGTCTTGGCCAGTGCCGCGGCTCACTAGGCTAATCCTCCGCCTGCGGCGTCGGCACCCTGGGTTCTAGTCCCGGTCGGGGTGCCGGATTCTGTCCCGGTTGCCCCTCTTCCAGGCCAGCTCTCTGCTGTGGCCCGGGAGGGCAGTGGAGGATGGCCCAAGTGCTTGGACCCTGCACCCCATGGGAAACCAGGAGGAGGCACCTGGCTCCTGGCTTCAAATCAGCGTAGCGCACCGGCCGTGGCGGCCATTGGAGGGTGAACCAACGGAAAAGGAAGACCTTTCTCTCTGTCTCTCTCTCTCTCTCACTGTCTAACTCTGCCTGTCAAAACAAAACAGGGGTCTCTCTGGACCAGCTTTGAGTGCTGTTGCCATTGCAGACGTGTTTGCCCGGGGGGAGGTGAAGTCTGGGCAGAAGTGATGGGTGTGGGGGCTGCAGAGACCAGTCTGTAGAAGAAGAGACGTATTCACAGCCAGGTTAACAAGGACGTAGGGATTTGTAGGAGGGAGTCATTGCAAAGCCTGAAGCCCACTTTCTCAACGGAATTGAGAAACCAGAGGAATCGGATGGAAGACAAAATACAAAATATCATCCCCTCCTGCTTATGGTGAGGAGTCGTGCTAAGCCATAGGAGAGGAGTGTGGTTTGTACCTCGGAGTCCTGTCGGTGAGGGGACCCTGAGATTTCCTGGGGCCGCTGGTTCTCCGGCCGGCCAGAGGCTTTCTGCTGGGGTCCCTGCTCTCCGTGCTGGTCCCTGGCAGGTGGAAACTGTCCCACAGAGCAGGGTCACCTCCAGCTCTGCGCAGCCCTGCTGCCCGCTGCTCCCCCAGCAGAGCTGGGGTCCTGCCTGGGCCTTCTCCAGAAGGTGCCCATGAGTCCCCCGCGCCGCCTGCCCCAGCTCCGGCTCTTCTCGAAGTACTGCCGTCCGCGCGGCCCTTCGTTTCCTCTCTCCTGGGGAGCGGCCGGCCCAGGGGACAAAGGCGGCGAGGTCGCCAGACGCACGTGTCGGTCCGGCACCTCACTTTTCACCGGGTCCCGTCTTCTAAGTAAAGTTTCTCTCCTCCATGGTGTTCCGTGTGTGTCCGTGGGGAGGTGGTTTGGAGATTGTTTGCTGTTTACTCTGTTACGCTAACTCATGTTGCCAGTTTTTTGGCGGCTCCAGCCAAGATCTCTCGCCTCTGACAGCTTCTGCACTCTCTCCTTCCTCCTCTGATTACGCAGCCCAATCTGTCACCCGGACAACGGGGGCCTGTACCCTGCTGATGGCTTTCCACACACGGCAGTAATGACTTTTGGCAGGCCGGGAAGGCGTCAGAGGCGAGTTCGCTGCGTCCCTTCTCAGAGAGACGGCAGGCCCCTCTCCCTGTTCGTAAAAGCACTTTGTGAGGTGCTTGGGTAAATAAATGAGTCATTTTAATCCAACTGACAGGCTGGCACCTGAGCAAGCTGCCTTCCATCTGTACTCCCAGGTCTCATGGAGGCAGCCAATTGTCAAGCCCGGGGCCTGCAAGGCCTCGCCGTGGAGTGTCTTTCAGAACTGACTTCAGCGAGTCTTTTGCCCTAATTAGGTTAGAGGAATGGAGCTGGGCTGTGTCTGTTCAGGAGCGGCGGAGACGCGAAGTCTTGTGGGTCTGCAGCAGGTCAGTTTCCGGCCGGCCCGGTGCTGCCGCTGACAGCGCTCCACAGAGATGGTGCCGCTTCTGGCTTCTCGGTGGTGCCCTGCCCAGGGAGGTGCGAGGGGTGCAGCGGGGAGAGGAGGGGATTCGGGGCGCCCTGTCTGCCGCAGTCCCACTGTGACATCATCAGGCTGTGGGGTGCTTGAAGCATAGTTCGTGGTATTTTCCACGTGTGCTCTCCTTTGCTCCTCAAAGTGCCCCCGTGAACTAAGTGGGACGGTCCCCCAGCCGTCGTCTTGGGGGTCAGCTGAGGCAGAGCGCCGCCCTGACCTGCCCGCACTCTAGAGCTACCGTGAGGTAGTCCGTCCAGGCCTGCCCTGCCTTTGCTCATTCCCTGGAAGCCTGGACTGGGACTAGAAGGAAGAACCTAAAGCAATGGCTGGATCAGGTCTGCGTGAACGAAACCAAGAGGAGGAGGAGATGGCGGTGGCTGTGGGAGAGAGTCCCCAGTGCAGGAAGTAGCTAGAGACAGGGAGGTTGTGTCCCGTGCATTTGCCCAGAGCTGGGTCACCCACGCAGGAGGTAGTTTCATCTGGTTGAATTTATTAAACCACTGTGCATTAAATTTTTTACAAAGCTTGTCCGCAGTGCTCAGGCAGCCCACTGTCGCCGATAGTCACTTCTCACCGAGAGCTTAGCAGACTGAAAAACCATCAGTTTTCTGAAGATGTCGGGTGTGGTTAGTATAGCGGGCGGTTGTGGGACGGCAGCAGCAGGTGGAAACCCTTGGTCGGTGGTACCTCCCCTTCTGCTTGCACACTTTCGGATGCAGCCAGCCACCATTCGGAGGAAACCAGCAGACCCCAGGGCTGAGTAGGGCAGACAGGTCCTGAGCTGTCTTGGTGGTCTGGACAAAAGATGGTGGGACGGCGCCTGGGAGCTGGGAGCATGCTTCTTACGGAAGCTGTGCTAGAATTGTTGTTCCAGGATAGTGTGCATCTGGCAGGCATGTCAACGTCCAGGCCTGAGTTCTGCTCCGCTTCTGACTCCAGCTTCCGCCTGTGCTCACGCTGAGACGGCTCCAGCACGTGGGTCCCTGACCCTGCGCGGAAGACCCTGACCCTGATTGGGTCGGGCTCCTGCTTCAGCCTGGTCCAGCCCCAGCTGTTCCAGGCATTTGGGGAGTAAACCAGACAATAGGAGATCTTTGTCTCTCTTTTCCTTTTCCTTTCAAACAAAAATGAAAATTAGAATGTATATCCGAACCCTTAGTGATGCTTGGGGCGCGGGGGGCGGCTGTTCTTTACCCCAGAATTCACAGCTGCGAGTGAAGGATGCAGCGATGGACCAGGACGGTCACCGTTTGCAGCTGCGGGGTAAACATACGAGGAGCATCAGCAGATGCAGAACCCTTTGGGAACAGGGCATTCGCGTGGTCTGAGTTCCACTCTCCACTCACTCACCGTGAAGGAGAGAGACATCTTCACAGTGGAGAGAGCTGCTGGCTCCCACTTTACCCCGGGGACTGAACCCAGGACACGCTGCCTAGGGGCCTCCCGGTGTGGAACCGTGGGCAGCACACCTCCCTGAACCCGCGTGCAGGAGGGCACCTCAGAGGGTCCATAGGAAATTGAATTAAACCGTAAGCTATTGTGGCACGGAAACCTGTTGAAGCCATGCGTAGTTTTCTCATGGGCTTCTTGAAGCACTCTCAACCCCAGAATGCCTACCTTGAACCCCACCCCCACCCTCAGGAAGCCGGTAGAGCAAACCCAGACTGGGGGAGCCTGTCAAGTCGTCTGGACTCTGCGGAAGTGACGGTCGTCAGAAAACGGCTGATGAAAGGCAGAGGTGCCGTCGTGGCGTGAGTCTCGAGTCCCGGCAGTAGGATGCATGAGAGAGAAACGACTATAAAAAGCATGCTAGGTGCAGTTGGAGAAATTTAAACATAGGTGTTCAGTAGAAAATAATGGTTTTTAATATTAAATTTCTTAGTGTGATAGTGGTGTGCTTATATAGAATGCCTTTTTACTTAGGAGATACTTGCCAAAGTATGTAAGACTGACGTATCATGATGTTCGCAACTTAGCTTCAGATGGTTCCAAAGTGTGTGTGTGTGTGTGTGTACATGTGCACACACCCACACCAAGAAAGAAAAAGAGGAAGCAGGGGCCGGCATCGTGGTGCAGTGGGTTAAGTTGCTGCTTGTGAGGCCAACATCCCATATCAGAATGCCATTTTGAGTCCTGGCTCCTCTGTTTCCTGTTCAGGTCCCTGCCAGTTTGGGAAGGCAGTGGAGGATGGCTCATGTGCGTGGGCCCCCGCACCCATGTGGGAGACCAGGATGGAGTTCCTGGCTCCTGGCTTCAGCCTGGCCCAGCCCTGGATGTTGTGGACATTTGGGGAGTGAACCAGCAGATGGAAGATTTCTCCTCTGTTTGTCCCTCTCTCTCTGATGTTCTGCCTTTCAAATAAATAAATCAATTTTTAAAAAGAAAAAGTAAACAGCACAGGAAAATACAAAAAAAAGTAAAAATCGGCCAAGTCTCCCTGTCTAGAGATAAACCATAATGGACAGATTTTTTAAAAATTATTTATATATTTGAAAGGCAGAGATACAGAGAGAGAAGGAGAGAGAGCGCTTCCATCTGCTGGTTCACTCCCCAAATGGCCACAATGGCTGGGGCTGGGCCAAGCCGGAGCCAGGAGCCAGGAACTTCTTCTGGGTTTTCCACGTGGGTACAGGGGCCCAAGGACTTGCCATCCTCCACTATTTTCCCAGACACATTAGTGGGGAGCTGGATCAGAAGTGGAGCAACCAGAACTCAAACTGGTGTCCATAGGGGATGCAGGCGCTGCAGGCGGGGGCTTAACCTTCCACAGCACAGGGCCAGCCCCGTGGTTTACAGTTTTGTGAGCCTCCTTCAGGGTGTCGCTTACTGATTTATCCATCAGTTGGTCCATCAATCTGTCCAGCTGCCTGGTTGATGTTTCTGGGTTTTGTTACTCTTTCTTCATGCCCCTGAATTTTCTGAAGAAACCAGATGTTTGGTTGTTTCGAATTCTACATTTGGATTTGGCTGATTATGTCTTCCTGGTGTGGTTTGACATTTTCCTTTTTTCTCTCATATTTCCTGTAAACTGGTAGTTGGATCCAGACACCTGATTCAACTTGGGTTCAAAATGCAACAAGAAGACATCATAGATGACCCTCTGTTTCCTATTGTAGGACTTTTTAATTACGTCAAAGCATTGCGTGATCTCAGTCAAAAGTGTAAAGGTTGGGTAAAGGAAGTCTAGCTCTTTCTGTCCAGAACTCCAACACTGACTGGGCAGGACTTGGCCACATCTGCTGCTGGCGGACGGTGGGTTCTCTCCAGGTTGCAGGCACACACAGAGCGGAAGCGTGTCATCTCCTGCGTCCGTTACTCTCTGCCGTGCTGGTGCATCTTTGGGTGGATTTCTAGGTGGGAGCTTGTTCTGGGTTGAAGGGCAAGTGCAAATGTGATTTCGCTGGACATTACCAGGCTCACCACCACAGGGCCCTGTACCGCTTTCCATGCTGGCCAGCAGCGTGTGAGGCACACGGCGCCTTTTTTTGATGGTGGGGTGCAGTACTGTGGGTTTGAGGGCTGCCTCCACTTCTTAGCTGTCTGCGGGTGAGTAGCTTCGTCTCACTGAGCTTGCTCCCCTCCTCTGTCCGATGGGAGCAGGCGTTGTTGGGAGGAGTTGTTTTGAGGATTCGTCCAGATCATGCAGGTGGAGTGTTCGTGCAGGGTCTGGTCTGAGTGCGCAGTGCCAGCTGGGGACAGTCTCCTTCTGACAGTGGCTCCTGAGTCAATGCTGAGTGCGTATTTCTGCGAAACATCCAGAGATTGCCATTTGCCCAGTCTTCTCAGAATGGAGAGACGCTAGAGCGCGGAGAATTTTTGCTCTTCAGGTATTGACTAGTTGAAAAGGAACACATGACTCGCCATTGCTTTATAGTTTCCAGCTGTCTGGGTGAGTCTTTGAGGTGATCAGCAGCCCTGGCCTGCTTTCTGACATGGCTGGCTCTCAGAGGGGCAGGACTTGGTCTCCTGCTCTCTGGGGCTAACAGGCGGAGTCCCGAGTCGCTGTTTGGCAGCTCCTGTCTGCCACCGAGACCTTGAGGGGTGGAAGAGCAGGCGCAGACCTGGATGCCATGCGGTGTGAGGTGTGCTGACAGAGATAACCCATGAGTGGGTTCATCGTGAAGTGGCTTTCTGGATTAGATGTAGGCCAGCAAAGCATGCTGCAGGTTTCCAAGGCCTCCCTCACTCACAGAGGTCACATTGAAGTTCTTGGACTGCCCTGTGGAATCCATTCCCTTGCCCCTACCCAGAGTTTGCAAACACAGGTGAACCCGGATGTGTTACGGGCCCCTGCAGTTGTTTGCAGAGTTGGGGTGTGTGTGTGTATGTGTGTGTGAGTGTGCGTGTGTGTGTGTGAGCGTGCGTGTGTGTACGTGTCCTGGGGAGGGGGCCGATGAGCACTAGATTATCAGATGTTTCCATGACCCAAAAGAGGTTCAGAAACCCGGTTCTAAAGCCATCTTCTCTTCTGTTTTGAAGGATGTTGCAGCCCGAGGCTTAGATCTCCCTCAGGTCACGTGGATTGTTCAGGTAATTTTTTAGTTGTTAAGGTGTGAGCTTGAGGCAGGCCTATATGATCGTGAGCGGATGCATTGGCTTTAACCAGAATAATTATTATTACCCTCTTGGGTGTTGCCCTGGTAACCAGGCGGCAACGAGTCTTATCTGCACAATTCTGACATCCGGCCCACCGGCCCGCCGCAGAAAGCAGCCGGAATGCGGTGTCGGGAGGAGGCGGCAGGCGCTCCTGCTCCCACACTGATTGATGTCACCAACTGAAGTTCCCACAATCTGAAAATAACGGGAATTATGCGGGCCCCTGGGAGGCCTCATTGTGACCAGAAGGAGACGGCTCAGCTGTCCTGAGAACTGTGTCCTGCCCATTGACCTGGGGAGCCCTTAAGTTCCTGACAGTCTCTCACACACCTCTAGCCTTAGCACGTAGCCAGAGGGTCCTGGTGTTAGCATTACAGTTTAGTGGGTCTGGTTTTGTTTTTTCTTTTCCTTCGTCTCCACGATGGTATTTTTAAGCCCTTCCGTGTGGACCAGGGAACAGCTGCCTGCTTATTCAGTTTAAGTGGAGCTGCGTGCCTCCCTCTGTCTAGGAAGTCTGATCTGCTCGCCAGAGATGATCACACTGGAACTGGTCTCCCTGCAGGCCGCAGAGCCACCTGGAGATCAGAGCTAGGGACAGTGCTAACTGCAGGAGACCAGAGACCACGCTGACCACTTAGGGCCTTCTCACATGCGAATGTTGATTAGTTTCCTGCACTGGAGTGACCTCGGTCATGTTTGGCCTCTGGAAGACAGAGTGATTGCCAGAGGTCACAGGAAATGCTTCGGGAGCGCCCGTGGCCCGCGTCAGAAGTTCCCTCAGCGGGAGCAGAGGCACCTCCTGCCCGCACATGCCCTGCACCTCTGCCGCAGGGGTGCGGATGCAGCTGCTCCCGGGGCCCAGCAGTGCAGGTGGACTCCGCCAGCAGAGCAGTCGACCCCTTCCCCGTCCAGGGTCCTGTGTTCCTCATCTCTGCTGCTCGGTCTGCGGGAGAAGTGGCCAAGGTCATGTGGGCAGTCCTGGAGACATTCACCCCCACCTGCCTACATTTTCCCCTTGAAGTCACCTCAGTGAAAAGATGCAGATAGGAAAATGAAGAGACCTGTGGAGAAGTAAAATTAAAACGGAGATACTGGGACGGGAAGACATGGCGTTGTTCTGAAACTTGGCCACTGCTCTCGTTTGCGTGTCAGAGCCTTGTTACTTCCAATGAAGCCGGGAGTTTCAGGGTTGAGTGACTTCTCCTTGTGATTGTGTTAGGGTAACCATAGCACCAGAATTTAATTCTTGGGCTACCTGGAGGCAGGTGAGGGGTATTGCACTTCCAATTAATGGCAGTCCCTTGATGTATGAATGCCTTCATTTTTGTTACCCTTTTTAGTACAACGCTCCGTCTTCACCTGCAGAATACATCCACCGCGTTGGAAGAACCGCCCGGATTGGCTGCCACGGGAGCAGCCTGCTCATTTTGGCTCCTTCGGAGGCAGAATATGTCAACTCCTTGGCTTCTCACAAAATCAAGTGAGTCAGAAACCTGAACAGTTTCGGCTGATCTCACCTAATTAACTTTCTGTCGCTTTTTGCAGTGGATGGGCTTTGTATGCTGACAAAGAGCCATTAACCCTTGTGATCCCTAAGTGAGTCCCAGAATAGCCAGTGGCAAGAATTAAAACCCTTCCTACCGTCGGCACATGGCAGGCTTCCCCGTGTCGCAGGGCTCCGCTGCGGGGCGATCCGCTGCACGCCACTCTCTCTAAGGTGGAGGTCTGAGTTCTCTCCCCTGCACAGCGAGGGCCCAGCACACCCACACAGCAGCTCACGGAGCTTTTTCACAGCAGGTTCCATTTCTTGGAA
Source organism: Oryctolagus cuniculus (assembly GCF_051225735.1). NCBI lineage: Eukaryota > Metazoa > Chordata > Mammalia > Lagomorpha > Leporidae > Oryctolagus > Oryctolagus cuniculus. The sequence continues at coordinate 235,158,800 of NC_142867.1, read as the reverse complement.
TTAACAAATTGATTTGTCTCCTAGTAAATAAGTATGCCTGTGTGCCTTGTGCTCCTCACACGGTTCCTCTCCTCCCTCCCCGCAGACAAACCAGGGAGGAAATGGTTTCAGGGTGGATGGACCGCAGAGGGCCCATCTGCAGCCAGGACGTTGCTGGTGCCGTCTTGTGTGTAACACAGTCAGATGGCAGCTCCTCACGTCCCCCAGGTGACAGATTCTAACCCTAGGCCCACAGACCCCGCGGGTGCAGCAGGGGAGCTGACGCGGAAATAATTCACTTGGGCCACGGAAGTGGATTTGTTTTGTTTTCTGTAAAGTCTGTAACCCCAGAAATAGCAGACCCTGATAGTGAGCAGGCACCTAAAGCCATGAGCAGTTTTTGACACCGACCTGCTTTAAAGAATTTCTTCTGCTTGGCCGTAGCACGATGATGGGAAACGCAGGCACAGCCCTGTGTCTGTCTAGGGTGGTGGGCACGGTACACACCGCGCCCAGAAGCGGCCACGGCTGCCCAGGTGCCACTGAGCACCAGGCTGTGCTGTGGGCATAGGTCTCAGCCATGCTGCAGGGTGGGGCCGGCCGATTTCTTGTGTTTTCTTTGCCCACCCCTGTATTTTGTGTAAAACATCAAATAAAATAGACCTTTTCCCCTTAAAGTACAAAACTGGAAAAATCCTTGCATTATACATCCAGGCAGACAGGGCCCTGCTACGGGGAGCCCACAGGAGCAGGGGCAGACTTAGACCCACCAGCGAGAGGCGGGCGCACCTGTCCCCAGCTGTGCCTGCCAGGCTTCCTGCCCGCAGAGCCCTCCCTCACGCTGATTCTGACTTTTCAGAACTCCTTCCGGGTTGTTAGCACGGGCGTCTGTGCGCCAAGGCTTCTCCGAGATGTGCCCCCATCCTTCAGCACCGGGGCAGGCAGGAGGCCAGTCCGCAGCAGCAGTCTCAGACTGGAAGAGACTGATGGATGAACACTTTACCCAGGGCTGCTTCTCCAGCTGAGGGCCAAGGCCCCAGAGGCTGGAGGCCGACTGGCACCTCTCTTTGTGGCCTTTCCACTGTCTGGGCCACAGCCCACCACCACCACCCTGACAGGTGCTCTCCAGGAAGGGGCTGGCTGCCTTCCTCCCTTCCCCGTTCTCAAAGGCTGGAAGCTCAGCCGCAACACGTGGTCTTCCTGTCAGAGGAACTCGGGACCTGGGAAAGCACTTTGGGAATCTTGAGTGGTAGCTGCACGGTAGCCTGTCCGTCACTCCGCGGCTGCTTCTCCTCCTCCCGGGCTAGACCCACAGTCCCTTCTCCCACCCTTTTCCATCAACAGCTGTCTGGATGCCCTCCTGTGCCCGGTCACTTGGATGTGATCACCCCCAGAAAAAGAGTGATCCCAGTTCCGCAGGCAGATGATATCGTCTAACACCAGAGATAGCGGTAGATGCCGCACCTGCTTCTTACTTTTTTCTCTAATAAACACGCTCAGGTTGATGGCATCTAAAACTGAAAGGAAAATCAGTAGTTAGCACAGGTAAATCTCGGCAAAGCAAAGACAGCAAGTGCAGCCATCGCCGTGCTGGCTTTGTCTGTGCAGTAGTGCAGGCATTCCTGTCAGACTTGACACAGTGTCCACTTCACAAAGGAGACATCTGGAGGACCCTGAGGACGCGGCCGTGGTGAGGACAGAGGGGCAATGCCAGGAGGAGGAGACTTGGGCCTTTGGGGGCAGGTGGGATCACTGATCCCGTGAGCCCACCTCGCTGGGGTCTGCCCTGGAGACTGCCCGCCCAGCAGGAGATCTGGGTGGTTAGTCGTAGCCGAGCCTTGTACCTGGCAGTTTCTGTTTGAGGAAAGAGTGCTTCGTATATCTGTATGAGCTGTTTCTTTGACTTAATGTAAAAGAATATCTTGGGGCCACTGCTTGCCACACTGTTGGCATCCCACAGGGGAGCAGCCAGTTGAGTCCTGCCTGCTCTGCTTGCAGTCCGACCTCCTGCTGATAGCGCACCTAGGGGGGTCCTGGTCGGTGGTCCCCCCAGTGCTAGGGCCCCTGCCACCCAGGAGAGAGCCCCAGATGGAGTCCCTGGCTCCTGGTCTGGCCCAGCGCTAGCTGTTGCAGCCGTCTGGGGAGTGAACCAACAGAGAGAAGACTTCTTTCTGTCTCTGTTCTGCCTTTCGAATAATGAAGTGTTTTTCGAAAATCTAGTAAGAACTAGTTAACAAAAACATACAGTGAGAAACAGCAGACTGGAACGTTTTTAGAACACGAAAGGTACACTCCTAAATACGAAAAAAGGAGGAGGAAGAAGAAAACATGTATGTTTGTGCCTGAAAATCTGAGAGGCGGGCGGCGGGGTCCTGGGCCGAAGCACAGAGCGTGGCCGCCTGCCTCTGGGTGAAGGACGCCCTCACGTACAGGCCAGGAGAGCAGCTGCTCTGGGCCTCGCCACCTCTGCACGCTCAGAACTCCACCTCTGCACGCTCAGAACTCCGCCTCTGCACGCTCAGAACGCCACCTCTGCACGCTCAGAACGCCACCTCTGCACGCTCAGAACTCCACCTCTGCACGCTCAGAACTCCACCTCTGCACGCTCAGAACGCCACCTCTGCACGCTCAGAACTCCACCTCTGCATGCTGGCTGCTTTGCGTTCGCCAACTTCTTGACTCTCCCAGTTCTCCTTTCAGTGCGTTTCTAATGAAAGTCATCACTGGTTTATTAAAATGTAAATGCTTCCTCAAAACGTGTATTTCTTAGATCAGGCGTGAGACAGTTCCCGGAATTTATGCTTCTATCTCTTTTCATAGCAAGGTGAGGTGATTCAGATGCGTTGATACGACCATAAATAATCATAGTAGATTTGCTTTGTTCTTCAGAAGCAGCGAGTTCTTAGAAATAGCAAGAAGGCCCTTTTAAACTGTGCATCACTCCGCTCATTCTCTGTGCTGTTCCCCCAAGACAGGGCCCCGTGGCCACACGCCCTTGGGAAAGCCAGGTCTCCCTGGCGCTGGCTTGAGGTCTCTGTGTCTGAGCGTGGACAGCATGATTCCCTTTCTCCCTGCTTCAAGGTTGGACTGTGTTCTCATGTTCCCTTTTCCTGAGAAGGTGACAAGTAGAGGTGAGCCAGAGAGAGAGAGAGAGCGAGCGAGCGAGCGGGCGGGCTCGGCTTTCCCCTTCTTTCGGGTTTCCAGGCGCGAGGCAGAGGCAGCTGCCACACCTTGCTTTCCTGAGAAACATCCGTGATCTTCCCCGTGCCCCCACCCTCCAGGACCTGCCTCTCTGATGGATGGACTGGCACTGCTACGAAGACTTCACCTACCCTAAGGGCTGGGAGTCGGCAGCCAAGAGGATGGGCGGGGGCCGGGAGATGACACTTCTCGGAGAACCGGCTGTCAGCGTGACATTTCTCTCACAGCCTGTCAGGAACCTCTGGGGGAGGGGTTGTCTTCTCCCACCGAAGAAGTTGCCATTCATGTTGTAATTTCCTGTTACAGTTACCAGAAACACATACAACACAGTCATTTGTCTCCTTATGATCTGTTCCTCGCCCAGAACGCCTCCCGGTCCTCTCCCTGAGAGGTATCTTCCCAGCAGCTCAGATTGTCTCCCGCGGCTCGAGCTCCAACGTGGCTGCCCCCCACGCTGGAACCCGTGGGCTTGCACACGGCTGTGCAGTGTGGGCTTCCCAGCCCTCCCGTGTGTGCGCGAGTGAAGCCCAGAGTCTGGCTCCGGCTGTTAGCATGCAGCGTCGGATTCCTCGGAGCCCAGTCGTTCCTCACCCCGGGTAACCGAGAGGCCGCACGGGGAGGATCCCCCAGGTGGGACAAGGAAGCGGTGGCGCCCCAACGGCCTCCACGAGGCCCCGACCTGGGCTGAGGCGCCCCCCCGCCCCCCCCCCCCCCCCCACCGTGTGGGGACCTTGGCCACCTTTGTTCTTTCTCTCTGCTCCGTCGAAAGACTGCCTGAAATATTTCATTCCATCCTGCTTGAGTCGTAGTGCTGCATCAGTACTTCCCATCACTACTCGGGCTTTATCTAGAAATAGTGATGGGATGCTGGGGCTCTGTGGCGCTCTGCAGGGGCCGCTGCCTGGCTTGTCTGTGGTATCCTCGCAGTCTCCTGTCCAGTTCCCAAGAGCTTAGGAAAACAGCATTGTCCATTGTCCTGGGAGGAGTCGCTTCTGCTTCCTGTCAGGTTAGCTTGAGGCCAGGCCAGTTTTAGGAACCAAGATGGTGGGTGTTTTTGAAAGAGCAAAAACATTGACCTTGATCTGCCCTTCCCTTCACAGTGTCTGTGAGGTTAAGATGGAAGACATTTTGTCTGTTCTGACAAGGGATGACTGCTTCCAAGGGAGAGGAAGGGGGAATCAGGTAAGCGTTACAATGTGTCCTGCGCGCTGACGGACTAGACTCGCTTCTCGATTTGGGATGGTGTGGGTTTGGTGTGTAGATTAGTTCTGTCAAGCAAAATGTGCATTTTTAAAAAAGACCAAGAGGGGCTGGAATGCCATATGAACCATATGCTGCTTTGAGTCCCGACTGCCCAGTTCCCATCCAGCTCTCTGCTGTGGCCTGGGAAAGCAGCGGCAGATGGCCCAAGTCCTTGGGCCCCTGCACCCACATGGGAGACCCAGAGGAAGCTCCTGGCTTTGGCCTGGCCCAGCCCTGGCTGCTGCAGCCATTTGGGGAGTGAACCAGCAGATGGAGGACTCTCTCTCTCTGTGCCTTCTTCCCTCTCTGTATATCTGCCTTTCAGATAAAAAGTTATAATTAAAAAAAAAAAAAAAAGCTTCTTTAAAAAAACAACCAGGAACATTGGAAGAGGTCAGATTTTGGTTGTGTGTTTTTTTCCTTTTCTTTACTCCTGGATGTGCTGGCTGGCCTCACCCAGTTAATGGGCCGCAGTCCTCTCTGGACCCCTGCCAGACGGCAGCAGGCACCCCAGCAAGGAGGCTAGGCCAGGATGAGTCTGGAGGCAGTGCCGCTGCTTGGCGTGGTGGTCCCTCCCCAGACACCAGCAAGGGCGGCCAGCTAGATGTGTCCCTCCCAGACGAGCGCAAGACATGCAGTTCTCCATGCCTCCCTTCAGACACGCTTAGTTCATCCATTGTTTAGCGTGTGCCTGCTGTCCGCAGAGGAGGCGAGTTGCGATCATTAGGAAGAAAAATCTTTATTATCTGTGCAGTTCCATATGGAGATTCTGTGCAGGCAGCCCCAAGCCGGCCCGAGCATCCTGCCTGTTCCTTCTCTGAGGCCTCCGCCCTGCCAGGCAGACAGTCCCGGTCCCTCCACTCCAGCCCACTGCTCAGTTCCTGTGTGTGTGTGTGTGCGCGCGCGCGTTGTATGTAATCTTCTCTGTGAAACATTAATTTCTTGAATGTTTTACATTTGTTTTCTTATGCCTGAGGACACGCTGGAAAGTCAGAGCCAAATAGATCAATCTCAGGGTTTCTTTTAAGCTTTCGGATTTTCCTTCCTCTGGATCGACCTTCTCCTTGAGGCAAGGAGTGTATCCGACCGGCCCTGACATGAGGTTGCACTGCAGAGTTCCCAGTCAGCCCAGAGCGTGTGTTCTGGACTGGCACCGCGTTCAGCTCTTCATGCACCTGCCCCTCCCCGATCCTTCTAGCAACCCTGTGAGGCAGATACTGCCCCATTCGTATATGAGGGACCTGAGGCTTAGGGCAGGAGCTTTCCCAGCCCTGTTGGGTGTGTCACACACACATGATCTGTTCTGAACATGTGTACACCTTTGTTTTCTTCTTTTAATTTTTATTTTATTTGAAAGGCAGAGAGAGAAAGTAAGATATCCCGTCAGCTGGCCCACTCCCCGTCTGCCCACAACAGCTGGGGACTGGGGACTGAATCCCGGTCTCCCGGGTGGGTGTCAGAGCCATCCTTTGCCTCCTGGGGTGCATGTGAGCAGGAAGCTGCATGGGAAATACAGCCAGGACTTGAACCCGGGCGCCTCTGTGGGGTGCAGGCAGCAGACCCTCACCCCAAGCACAGCTATTTCTGTACCAGCACACCTCCACTGGTATTGACTACACCAAGAAGATGAAACTCACTTGCTTTTTAAAGGTAATGTTAGCCATTTTCATAGAGGTGAAATTTGGTCAGGAAATAGTATCTGTGCCCAAAAATATGCTGTGAGCGTTTCGGTCAAGTTATTTTAAACCAAGTGTGTTTAAAACGTCTCAGCTGTGCTGTGCTGGGATCATCCCTGTCCACATCCCAGTTTGTTGCTAGGGAACGACTAGAAACCAAGCAGGGACTTGCTGGTCTTGGCACGCCGCTGCTCCCGGGTAGCCAGCGTTCCCAGGGACCTCTCTGTGGGGTCAGTAGGGGAGCACGTGGGGTGCTATCGGCAGCTGCCGTCTGTCACCCGCTGTGTGACTTGGGGCAAGTCCTGGTCCTCTGGAAGCATCGGTTTCCTTGCGTGTGACGTTGACATGGTGAGAGTATGCTCGTGAGGAGGCCCTGAAGCCCGCACGTGCTCACCGCCAGTGGTGTTTTCATTGTTGGTGCCCCTTCCGTCACTGTTGTCCTGGTGGTTCCTTAGCTGAGTGGCAGCTGTAGGATTCAGGCCCGACTCGGGACGTGCAGCCCGGTGCCTCTCCTGCGGCATCGCAGCAAGTGGAGCATTCGCATCTGCCTGCCGCGCGGAAGAAAGAACAGCAGTGGGATTGTGAACAAGGTGGTGCTGTCGGATCAAGCCCGGTCTGGCACGCTGCTCGTGGGCCTGGCTGTGGGACCGCTTTTATCCCCGAGCTCAGATCGTCTCTCGGGGGAGCCGGTCATTGTGTGCGGACGTCCAGGAGCCCCGTGAGGGAGCAGAGCGGCTGCGTTTCCCTCCGCTCTGCGAGCAGCGAGCCACACTCTTTTTTTCACATCTGCCCTTCTGCGGCCTTGCGGCAGCCATTCTTCTCCTTAAGCCGCTTCCCTGGCTCGAGGCCAGCCTGGAAGACTTCCCGAGCCTGCGGGCCGCTGGGAGACCCCGGGTGCGAGCCGCCTCAGACACACTGGGGTGGGTGTTTCACAGCCGATGGCCCTGTGCCCGTGGGCAGACTGTCTTCTCCCCAGCCTTGGTTTTGCCGTCTGTGAAATGAGAGCAAGAGTGTCCACCACGCGGGGTTGCTGTGAGGTTTGAACCAAACGGGCGGCCAGGCCCTGGGCGGATCAGGGCCAGAGCCTGCTGTCGGTGCTGAGACGGCGGGCAGCTGCTCCTGCCCAGGGAAGGTGAGGTGAACGCTGCGAGTTTTCTAGTTTTTTAAGGTCTGAGGATCTTTGTTTTTAAAATGGAAGAAATGATAACTGGGTGGGACTTTGACTGCAGCCCTCTAACTGGTTAGCTCAGACAGCTGAATTAATCGTCCTGGAGTCTGAGTGTCGTGTAGACAGAGACCTGGCTTCTTGGACCAAATGTAACCTTAATTCAAAGGAAAAAGAAAAATTTAGCCAGCTTGATCGTGTTACTGACTATCACATAGGGCTGAGCCTGAGCAAGCGCTGCATGTGAGCCGCCCCGTCAGCAGTGAAAGGAATGAAGTGCGGGGTGCAACTTTGCATTGTTGTGTGCTACACACACACACACACACACACACACAACCAGTGTGTCTCCGCTTGGGCAGTGCCGCAGCACACAGGCCGTGCCGGGCGCGTTTGTGTGGCGTCAGCAGCCAGGCCTTGGTGTGGGGAGCTGCTCGCCTCATTACGATGCCCGCCTCTGCACCCAGTCCACAGCCCACCCGAAGTGTCCCTTTGGGCCTCTGCACCCAGTCCACAGCCCACCCGAAGTGTCCCTTTGGCACATACGTTTTTGGGCTTCTGTGAACAGAAAGGAAGCAAGAGAAGCATCTGTGAAATGTATATTTCATTTTTAGGTATATAAAATATATATAGCTGTGTCTGGGTGTGTGAGTGTTCAGCCACCTACAAAGAGAATAAATTTGATCTCTCTACCTTACTGGGAGCACTCAGAAGGTTCTAGGGACCATGGGGGTGAAATGCAGTTTGGCAATAAAGGGCTTGAAACAAAATCCTTCCATTTAGTTTCCAAATATCTTGGAAGTTGGCAGTACCAAGGCACATGCTTCCAAATGCATACGTGTGCATCCATGTACCTGCCCACACATGCATGTGCACACACACCCCCGCGGCTGTCGCCACCGGAAGCTGCTTGCAGCCACAGAGCTTGAGCTGGCACTCAGACCCATCTGCTGCTGCTTGATTGCGTGAAGTTTCCGAAGCGCGCACACACCTAGACGCGTTTCCCACAGGGCTCTTGGCCCATGAAATATGCCCATAAAGTTTCCCTCACAAGACGGCTCTGCCCTGGCATTGTGAGATGGTAAAAGCTGACCAGAGCCCTGGTGGTCTGCTCTTCTGTCAGGAGGGCGTTAGACGCAAGGGCTCACCGAGGGCAGCAGTGGCGTGGAGGCGTGTTCTGACTACCCCTGGCCCACTGGCAGTGGCGTGGAGGCGTGTTCTGACTGCTCCCGGCCCACAGGCAGTGGCGTGGAGGCGTGTTCTCCTGACTGCCCCCGGCCCACGGGCAGTGGCGTGGAGGCGTGTTCTGACTGCCCCCGGCCCACGGGCAGTGGCGTGGAGGCGTGTTCTGACTGCCCCCGGCCCACGGGCAGTGGCGTAGAGGCGTGTTCTCCTGACTGCCCCCAGCCCACGGGCAGTGGCGTGGAGGCGTGTTCTCCTGACTGCCCCCGGCCCACGGGCAGTGGCGTGGAGGCGTGTTCTCCTGAATGCCCCCGGCCCACGGGCAGTGGCGTGGAGGCGTGTTCTCCTGACTGCCCCCAGCCCACCGCTGGGAAGTCGGCTTCGTTAACCGCTACTGAGTCTGCGTCCTTGGGAGTGGGAGCGCCTGGTGCTGCTGCTGCTGTCCCCCGGGGCTGACCCGCCCGCGTCACGGGAGCCTTCTACCTGTCTCGGCTGAGATGCCGCCGTGCGCTCTGCCCCTCTGTCTCCAGTTTAAATTTAGACTCCCCAGAAGACAGCAGAACACCTCCTCCATTCTCAGAAGGGGCAATTTTAAAATAAAGTATCTCTAGAGGTGGGGTGGGGGAGTGGGACACGCTTTCTCCCAAGTATACTGGGTTTCCTGCCATTAACTTTCTCTTATATTCTTCTCAAACTGACCTCCTCTTTTCAAACGTGTGAACCTAGTTTTATCATTTTCTTCCTACATATTTTACTTGTATATACACTCACATTATATATGTATAATTTTTGGTTTTTGCCTTTTTTTTGGGGGGGGCTGGGAAGAAAAGATGCCTCATTTTGAAACCTAAAGGGGAGAATAAGAAAAGCCCTTTGTAATATATTGCCATATTATCACTAAATCCCCTGACAGTTGTGACACAGACGCAAGTCACCTGTCACTTAAGCTTGAGGTCTCTTTAATTTTCTCCTGGAATTCGCACCAGGCTGTCTTTAATTTGAGGCCTTTATTGGAATTCTGAAACCTCTCTGCCTCCCTGGCTCTCAGATCTATTCTGAGAGCTGTTACAGAATGTATACAATAACCAACAGAAGGATTCCGAGAGGGCTGCAGCTCTGTTTATTTAACACTCTGGAGGGATTTTTGTGCTTATTCAGTCCTGGCTGCCCGGCTTTCAATATCGCTTTGACAACCATGCTGCCCTTCTCATTAATTTTAAACAGTTAAAACACAGGAAAAAGAGGAAAAAGTTTTCATTATTAAAGTGCTTTACTTTTTAATAACAGAGGATTCTGGCCGCCAGGGGAAAGGGCATCCTCACTAATTTCACATTCATATTAAAAAAAAAAGCGTGAGGACGGTGACAGTTGCACTGCGGAGGTGGCTTAACGAAAGGAGGCCAGCAAAAAAAGTTTGCATTTCACATCAGATAAGGGGTAGGGGAAAAAAATCCTCGTTAATGACAATAGCAAATGTCCACTTTGGTAGCGCCGCTCCTGAGTGACTTTTCTCCTGACATTTTAGCAGATGGAACCCTTAGGGGGACCATGTTCTGTGAGATCGGCTAGACTGCCATCAGCCAAACAGGGAGCGAGAATGGGATTTGACTAACGGGACGCATTTCCAGGTTGTTAAGTCTCTATTAATGCAGAGACGAGTGTCAGTGCACAGAATGAGGCTTTCTCTCCTGTCCGCTTTGTTCTAGAGAGACTTCGGGAGTCCAGGTTGTGCCCAACTCAGGCACCGAGGCCTGGCCGTCTGCAGGGTAAAGAGGCCCGGCCTGGGTCTCAAGGCGGGGCTCTCCCGGGGCCCACGTTCAGGGCGGCAGGGGAGGCGCGGTGCACCGCCCAGCTGCGTGGTGTCATTTGGCCTGTTAGCCTCCGTGGGTTGGAGGATCTGTTCTTTGGATCTCATTTCCACGTTCAGTGGCACACATTGGTGTTTGTTTTAGAGACACAAAGTAGAAGTCACTGGTTTTGGGTGCGTGTGTAAAAGAAAAGGAGATGGTGTTCGGGGACTGAGAGAATGAAAAGACGATCAAAACAAGTGTGTGCTTGATTAACACTGTCCGTCCAGCGGGGCGCTGCGCCCGAGACCCGGGCAGTCTTTGAACCTGGCTTGCTGGCGCAGCCCTCTAGGAATCTGGGAGCTGCCTTCTTGAGGCCGTGTGTCCGGCAGGTCACCGGCAGGCTCTGAGAAGGGGAGCCGGCAGTGCCGCTGCGTGTGAGGGCGGGAGGGGGGTTGCGGTGGAGAGGAGGTTTCCTGGAAAACAGCTTCTGCTCCGTGAGGCTTTAAGTGCCTGACTTGGACTTGGAAGATTCCGGAGTGCCTCTAATGGTCTTTCATTCTGAGCGTGGATGGTAAGAGGCGAGGAGGAAAAGCAGGTAAATACGCAAATAAACCGAGAGACGCCCTGACCTGCGCCCGCAAAGCTGGCCTCATCCTTGCTTGACTTTAACATCTTCATAGCTCCTTTTTTCCCTGGTAATATTGAAAGGATTACCCTTGCTGGCCCCTGGGTGGTTGCTGTGTGGTTTTACTGTTATTAAATCTATTATAAACTGCTTCATTATTCCTGAAGCTGACTCTGCCACTCCTCTAATCCTTCCGTCGTCCTCGCAGAAACCCCACGCTGGTGGCCCCCAGGAAACCCGCGCTCGAGCCACAGTCCTGCAGACGGTGTTTGAAGATTACGTGCACTCCAGTGAGAGGACGGTCTCCTGGGCAAAGAAAGGTCAGTCGGCTTCCTGGGTGGCTGTGGGCCGTGAGCACTGCAGGGTGCTGCCCCGCACCTTCACCCCGTGCCCCGAGGAGGTGGAGAGGCCACCCAGGGATCACTGCTCACCAGCAAGGGCTCGGAAGCAGCCACGGAAGGCTTTAAAGTGATATGAAATGTTAACTTCATCCTTCCCCGTGCTCTGCACAAACGGGGCTTTCCCTTGGCTTACATCAGGCCCAGAGCTTTGACCTAACAGCTTGGATCTTGGGGATCTGTTTTTTTCTTTCTGTGAAAACCAGGTAGAAGAGAGGTGACACATCAGTGGAGGTAGTTGTAGAGATGGAGGTAAGAGCTGGGAATATCAGAGCTAAGCAGTTCCTATTTGAAGGTAGAAAGAAATGGGAAGTAACGGGGCCGAGCCAGGGCCACAGCCCTGCATCCAGTCCCTAGGAAATCTGTAGGAGCTGGGCATTGACTCAGTATTCATAACCTTTGTGGGATAAACTGGCTCCTGGGAACACCAGGCATTAGGCCGGACTCTGAGCAGTGCGCAGCGCTTGGGGAAGGGGCCGCTGATAGCTGGCGCTGTTCTCGGCCTTGGCTGTACCCACCTGTGTGCTGAGTCTTAGTCCGTGTGGGGGAGCAGCTCAGGCCAGCCTACCAGTGTGGGCACCGGAGCATCCTCTTTCTATAAATAGAAACACCTTATTTGAAAATCATTCAACAGACACTTAGTGAATCGGGCACCATTCGGGTGCTTGGGACACATGAGCAGTTAGGACAGACAAAAACGCTCACCTGGTAGTGCGGCTCAGTGGTGGTGATGACCTTTGCAGACATCGTAAATAAATGAGTGGGTCTGTAAAGTGGGGAAGGGAGGTGAAGAGTGACGGACAGAGTGAGCCTGCCTGGGGCGGAGTCCTGTAGGGTTCGGAGGCTGTTGGGAGATGTTTGGGTTTTACCCAGAGTGAAAGGAGAGCCGCTGGGGGGCTCTGAGCAGGCAGGAGGTGTGGGGAGGGGGGAAGCCTCTAGACCGGGAGATGGTGGGGCAGCTGTGGGCCTCGGGAGGTTGAGGAGGACAGCAGTGTTTTAAGTGTCTGTTACATACGTGTAGCACCTGGTGAACAGTCCTTGCTGTCGCCATGGAGCTCAGATCACAACTGCAGGAGGTAACCGGTGAGGGCCCGCTGGTTGCCGCTTGTACAGAATTAGCGTGTCTCCTTCTAGACCTTCCTCTAGTAATAGCCTGCTGCAGCGTTTCCCCAGCGTCGGTTCTGCAAGTCCTGAGGGCTTTCCTAAGAAGCTGCCTCCAGAGACGGGCTGGGACGTCCGGTCAGGGCGCCTTCCCGCGGGGCCTGAGGTTGGCATCAGGCAGCTTCCGAAAGTCCTTGCGCAAGTGAAATGAAATGACAGCCGAAGCTTGTTTCTGTGCAAGGAATAATTGAAACCCTCGGTAGTTTTGCCCATAATACACGTTTTCCATGAACTTTTTGAAGACCCCCACTTACACATCAGCGGGTGTTGAGCCATTGAATTAGGGTAAATAGAAAAGTTGCAATGAAGGGCTGGCGCTGTGGCATAGCAGTAAGCCACCGCCTGCAGTGCCTGGATCTCATGTGGGCACCTGTTCTGTGGTGGGCTATGTTGGGCCTAAATTCCTATTCCAGGTTCTTGCTTCTTACTTGAAGTATTCTAAGTACAGGCACAAACACAGTGTACAAAGTGATGAAGTTTATTTTTATTTTTTTTATTTGACAGAGTTATAGTCAGTGAGAGAGAGAGAGAGACAGAGAGAAAGGTCATCCTTCCACTGGTTCACTCCCCTAATGGCCGCCACAGCCGGCGCTGCGCCGATCCGAAGTCAGGAGCCAGGTGCTTCTTCCTGGTCTCCTAAGCAGGTGCAGGGGCCCAAGCACTTGGGCCATCCTCCACTGCCCTCCCGGGCCACAGCAGAGAGCTGGCCTGGAAGAGGAGCAACCGGGACTAGAACCGGTGCCCATATGGGATGCCGGCGCCACAGGCAGAGGATTAACCAAGTGAGCCACGGCACAGGCCAGTGATGAAGTTTATTTAAAAGGCGAGGAAAGTGCACACACAGGCGGGCATTGTTCAGGGAGACTGCGCAGGAAGGGGAGAGGGATTTCCATACCCTGCCTGCTGTGGGGGCACGAGAAAAGCGAGCCCCCTCCCCTCTGCCAGGCTTCTTATGAGCTTAGAAAGGGGAGTGGTTACATGGGACCACCCCCAAGACCCAGGAAAGGGGAGGTACATGCTAGGGAAGGGGTCATTTGATTGACAGTTGGGTGGATGTGATTACATGGTGGGGGGAGGTGTGGCTTCCAGCTGGTGACTAATCCAGCTACCTGCCTTTCCCATATCAAAGCCCCTGGCTCGAAGCTTCAGCCTGACTGGCCTGACCACCTGACCGGCGCAGCCATCTGGGGAGTGAGCCAGTGGATGAAAATATCTCTCTCTGTCTCTCTTTCTCTAATTTTGCCTTTCAAATAAATAAGTCAGTCTTTTAAAAAAATATAAAAAATTGAAATGAAAAGAAACCCACACCATCGTCAGTTTTCGATTTGAGGATCGGTGGTGTTTTGGGGAGACGATAGTTATTTCAAGGCATCCGAGGTGTCTGGGTCATTGGGGTAAAGGTTGCATTAAGTAATTCTTAAGGAACATGGTTTGAGTTTTTCTCTCATTATTGTCAACATTGAACTTATTAATTCCAAGAAATAAGCAGCCACTTGTCTTGCCTAAAGGCCGTTGGAGCAAGGTCACTCCCCAACTGAGATGTTGTGTGCCATGAAGGAAACAGAGAGAACGTTTCTCTTGTTTGCTAATTGACTTACGCCCCAGGTCGCCCAGGTTGATGGAGCACTGGGACAAACCCGTCAGCTGGGAGCTGTCCTGTTACTTAGGATTGTGAATCCCGGGGGATTGTGCAGTCCTGGCCACCCTGGAGGTGTGCATTTCCGGAACAACCCTATACTCCATAAGTTGACACCATCTTTTGCATTTCCATCTGCATATGCAAATTCCTCACTGCTGACTTGTTTCCCTTTAATACCATTTCAGAACCCACCTCATGAATAATTAACAAAAGCAGCTGGCTTTCGCTTTTATCGCAGAAACTAGTTGGAAACTGGGCCAAGTATGCGTTCGTTTTCCTTTTGCATTTTCTGACCCAGCACTTAATTGTCGTCAGTTTCCTGCTACTCCCTTGTTGCTTCTGGTGAGTTGTAAAAGCAGTACTAACATGAGCTGAACCAGAATTTGGAGAACGGGCTCTTTACCTGCAGGCGCCCGTTGCCCCTCTGGCTGACCTCCCTGCAGGGCAGGAGCTCCGTGTGTTGGATTTGTGCCTGCGCTTGCCAGGGATGCGTCCCAAAGTCCAGAAGACCCACACCAATGAGGACAGCTCCTTTTCCCCTCTGTGGGACCAGAGGCAGGCCGAGCCCTAGGCCAGAGGCTCTGTCCTTCCGCAGCCTCGGGGTGGCTGTGCCCGCTGGTGTGTCCCGTGGGCAGGTGTGTGTGCCCTGACCCCGCAGTAGGGTGCTGTTGTCGGAGGGGCGGGAGCGAGGACTGCCTTCACCTTTCCAGGATGGAGTCCTGGTCCTCTCTCGCGCCTTGATCTGAAGGAGGCCACCCTTCTGAAGGAGGACGAGCCGTCCGGGCCGGTGTCCTAGAACAGACGTGCCCTGGACTTCCTCGGGCGAAGAGGAAGCAGCGAGTACAGAGTGTCCACCACCTGGCTACTTCACTTCCGCTGCGTGGTCCCACAGCCCTGTTCCCGTTGTACACTGTAGACGCTGCCTACTCTGGCCCCGCTGCAGCTACATTGCTGCTTGCCTGAGTTACCCAAGCGTGGGGTTCCTTGCAGGTCTGTGAGGACAGCAGCTGTCACTGTCCCCAGTGAGACAAGAGCCTTGAGGAGAGGGAGCGCGAGAGGCGCCCTGACCAGTGTCGGGGGAGAGGACGTCTGCCATTCTTAGCAAGCTTGTTCCCCCATAAGGCTGTTGGCTGGGCACGTGCACCTCCTGGAGCCCGTGCTGTGTGCTCGGCTCCTGGGACTGGTGCGGAGAGGGAGGGGAAGGAGGTGAGCGAGGCCGCTGCCTCCGGACGCCCTGCCCACACGGAGGCTGAGGGTGGTGAGAAGGGACAAGACCTGGGCCGCGACTGGGCTGCTGTGAAAGCGCAGACGCTCGGTTGGCTTTGGCTTGACTTGGTTCCAGAGTGAATGTCGGGGTATGAAGGAGAGGGAGGCAGAGAAGCAGAGGCTGACCCTCTGGAGTCCTCGCCACGGGAGTCTCTCCAAGGACTGGAGTGTGTGGCTCTGTGTCTGAGAGCCTGTGGCTGCCCCAGACAGCACAGACCATTTGAAGTGTTAAAGGTTTCTTGGAAAACCAAGTCCCTGGTTATTAAAAAGGGGAGGAAGCACCGATTTCAGAGAGGGGTGCTGAGGAGCTGCCTCGGTTATTATTTCTCATCGATTGGGAAAAGGAGTTCACTTTGCTCAGTAAACAGAGCTTTGATGGATTCCCAGGATCCTTCCAGGAGCTGATCTGCTAAAATGACACTTTTTATTACTGTTCATAAACGCCGATCTCCAGGTGCTGCTGGGGTATCACGTTTAAGCTGTGGGCAAACTTGCCAGTCCAGTGGCTCAACAGGCAAGGGTGAGGGGGGCTGTGAGGCCAAGCCTCCTCCTTCAGTGCAGGGCTGGGAACAGGGGAGCAGCACCCAGCACTGGGACAGGGGGAGCAGCACCCAGCACCCGGGACAGGGGGGCTGGGAACAGGAGGAGTAGCACCCAGCACTGGGACAGGAGGGCTGGGAACAGGAGGAGCAGCACTCAGCACTGGGACAGGAGGGCTGGGAACAGGAGGAGCAGCACTCAGCACTGGGACAGGAGGGCTGGGAATAGGGGGAGCAGCACCTAGCACCCGGGACAGGAGGAGTAGCACCCAGCACTGGGA
Organism: Oryctolagus cuniculus; assembly: GCF_051225735.1. NCBI lineage: Eukaryota > Metazoa > Chordata > Mammalia > Lagomorpha > Leporidae > Oryctolagus > Oryctolagus cuniculus. Next base: position 235,142,659 of record NC_142867.1, on the reverse strand, counting down.
CAGGAGGGCTGGGAACAGGGGAGCAGCACCCAGCACCCGGGACAGGGGGGCTGGGAACAGGGGAGCAGCACCCAGCACCCGGGACAGGAGGGCTGGGAACAGGAGGAGTAGCACTCAGCACTGGGACAGGGGGAGCAGCACCCAGCACCCGGGACAGGGGGGCTGGGAACAGGGGAGCAGCACCCAGCACCCGGGACAGGAGGGCTGGGAACAGGAGGAGTAGCACTCAGCACTGGGACAGGGGGAGCAGCACCCAGCACCCGGGACAGGGGGGCTGGGAACAGGGGAGCAGCACCCAGCACTGGGATGGGGGGCTGGGAACAGGGGAGCAGCACCCAGCACCCGGGACAGAAGGGCTGGGAACAGGAGTAGCACTCAGCACTGGGATGGGGGGCTGGGAACAGGGGAGCAGCACTCAGCACTGGGACAGGAGGGCTGGGAATAGGGGGAGCAGCACCCAGCACCCGGGACAGGGGGACTGGGAACAAGGGAGCAGCACTCAGCACTGGGACAGGGGGGCTGGGAACAGGAGGAGCAGCACTCAGCACTGGGATGGGGGGCTGGGAACAGGGGAGCAGCACCCAGCACAGGGGACAGCAGCGCATCCCATCGCTCCCCACCCCCACTCCTGTCCCCACCCCCGTTGCGGGGAGAAGAGGGCAGATGCCCAGTGTTCACTGCTACCTCTTCCCCGGGAAGGTCTCTCCTCAAAGGAACGCCCTCTGATGTGCAGCCAGAGCCCACCCTCCCGGAGCCCACCCTCCCAGAGCCCACCCTGCCAGAGCCCACCCTCCCAGAGCCTGGCTGCTCCCTGCCCAGTGCTGGCTGTAGAACAAGCACCCCTTTCCCGAGACTCCTGCGAAATGTTTGGTGAACTTCTGTAAACCGTTGGCAGCCTTCAGGTTTGTGGACTGTTCCGCAGACTGTCTCAGGTACTGTTTCCTCTTGAACAAGCCTTTTCCATTTCCTGGCGTACACATTCTTTGAATGAGTAGAAAGCCCACTAAGGGTCCTTCAGGCATCCAAGACTAAGGCGTGGTGGTGGTTGCCCCAGGCTGGGGGAGCTGAGGCAGGCTCTGGTGGACGGGCCCTCAGGGCAGGGGCCTTTGACAGGGTTTAAACACTTGTGTGCATTAACTACTACAAAAAAAATACTAGGTTCTAATTAGGAAAAATTTTCCCAGTGCGCGTGCGACTTTCTCGGCTCCATAAGAAAACACGCTCCTAACCTGAGCGTTTCCTGGGTTCCTCGCTGATCCTCGCGTTATCGTTTACCCAGCAAACGTCGATCCCCTGGGCCCGCTGGGCCGAGCCACAGGCTGAGTCAGGTCAGCAGTGTCACTAGCTTTAGACGGCTGATGGTTGTGGCCTGGAATTTTTCTGTTTTTTGGTGAGTTTTCGGTTGAGGGTCGCAGTGGCCGTGGTAACCGTCCTGGCTGGACAGCGTAGCCTGGAGAGAGACCCCAGTCCTGACAGTGTCCCCCCACCTTCCCCCCAGCTCTGCAGTCTTTCATCCGCGCCTACGCCACCTACCCCCGGGAGCTGAAGCACATCTTCCACGTCCGATCCCTCCACCTGGGGCATGTGGCCAAGAGCTTCGGGCTTAGAGATGCCCCCCAAAACCTCAGTGTCTCGGCTGGAAAGAAGAGGAGAGCCGGCATGAAGAGGTGAGGCGAGCCGAAGGTGGCCTGTGGCAGGCGGCCGGCGGTCCGAGGGTGTTCGGGGAGCGTGGCACGGTCAGAGCTGCGGGGGGGCTGTGGCCACCCCGAAAGTATCTGAGCTGTGTGTGAAGGCTCCTGGTACAGTGCACGTGGCCAGCTGTGCTGCTGTGGGAGCAAGCTGGGACCAGTGGGGTGAGGGTGCGGGTCCAGGGGCTGCTGGAGCCCAGGCTCCCAGCCAGTGGACCCCGGGGTTGGCCCTGGGCTGGACGCCACACGTCACTCTCCGCGGTGCTGAGGGCCTCCTCTCATCCTGCGCACTGAGGCAGGAGAGTGGGTGTTCCCCTACCCAGAAGGCGTGCGTCCAGGGCCGTCCCGAAGCCCTGGTGAGAGCAGAGCCTGGGTGAGGGGTGTTGGCCTTGGTGGGCTGGGCTCTGGGTCCAGCTTCACAGAGCGGGGGTGGTTCTGTAGAAGGTCTTCTGTCCTCAGAGAAGTGCATTCGGAGCAGCGGGCTGAGCGGGAAGTGGCACAAAGGCCTGCGGTCCCAGGACAAGGACCGCTCCTGCGGGCGTCAACTGCAGACGCACTGACTGGGGTCCCTGGGGGATCCTGCCGTTCCCTGGCCGAGTGTGTGACAGACACGCTCCCCGAGGAGTGCTGGGGACCCCAGCAGCCAGGCAGGGCCAGGTTTCTCTGGCCTGTTCTGGCAGAGGGAGAGGGAGCCCCGTGAGGGAAGTGACCGCTGATCCTGCAGCAAGGGAACCGGGGTTTCAGGTCCGTTCTGGTGAGAGCTCCGTTTGCCTTCATGTCTCAGAGCCCCAGGTCCTGGACTATGAAAGGTTGGAAGAAAATCCCTTTTTGGGGAATCCCCAGGCTTGTTTTGAGAGTCAGAATTAGGGGACCCAGCAGACCCTGCGGGGCCCTGCCCATGACGCTCCCTAGGCAGAATGCCAAAAAGTGGTAGAGTTCAGATCCGGGGACGTCCGTGGCTCAGTGTGTGGGCCTGTACCCACCGGGCTCTTTGTGGTGGCTGTGCACTACCTAATTCTGGTTTCAGTTTTGGGGTTTTATTGTGCTTGCAGTAACGCCTTATAGTGTGGTTCCCGAGGCAGACACCGGCGCTCTCTCCGCATGTGCTGTGCTGCAGTGCCTGGGTGAGAGAGGGCACGCCTGGCGAGATTTCTCTGCCCACCCTTTGCGCTGAGTAGGTCTCCTGCCAGCTCCACTCCCAGGCAGGCACCGTGGCAGCAGAATTCGGGGTCACAGCGCGTGAGAGTTGGGTCCCTGTCTGGATTTGGCTCGCTGCATTGCACATGTTCAGTGCCGGGGAGCGTGCAACAAACCTGACCGTGCTGACGCTCTGGGAAGGTAGGGATGCACTGCCAGACGATCACTGTGGAGACACACATCATCTTAGTTTATTCCTCTCCCTGAAAATAAATGAGTCCTAATGTTTTCTTCTTAGCAGATGATGTTAGGACTGGAGACTTCATTAGCAAGTGTTAACCCAGGCAGCAGCTCTTCAGACTGGGACGTCCACAGCTCCTGCCCAGGTCCTGGAAAGCCAGGCGCAGGCAGTTGGGTGGGGGAATTGGCGACGGCATTGTCCTCACCTTGCGAAGTCGCTAGGGAGGGAGCAACTGCCGCCTCCCGCCTCAGCTGACCCGGGGTAGCAGATGGGCACCAGGACCACTGTACCCCTCTGAGCCGGGACTTAACAGGCTTTATCCAGGGAAGAATGGGCTGATCAGCCGATAAAGAGCATGTTAGATGGTCTGGGGTAGCCTTTGATGTCTGGCTGGCGCGGCGGGAGCCAGAGGGTGAGCGACAGCAGTGTCACAGGATTACTCCGCGCGTGACAATGCCGCTCTCTGTCCTTGCCACGTCGCCACTCCGCTGCGGCCACTTGTCCGTTGTTAGGCCTTTCTCTTGAAGGTGCTTCCTGGCACCTGCCCCCACCTCTGCCTCGCAGACGGGCGCTCGGGGTGCAGCAGGTACCTGCTCTGTTTGGGAGCGCCTTGTCTTTCGGGACAAGGAGTGACTGCGCAGCTGACCCGCGTGGGGACCGGCTAACCGTGGTCGGGGAGGCAGCAGAGGGGATTTGAGGTTTTCCACACCTCAGAGGGCTCAGGCAAGCGCCCGTTGCTGCTCTGAGGGTGGAGCGCGAAGTCCGCTGACGCCCACAAAGTGGGGGGAGCTGTGCTTGCCATTCGAGCCGAAATCGCTCGGCTGCCCCGTCTGTCCTGGGAGAGAGGGCTCCTCGTGCTCGCGGGCTGAGCACAGTCAAGGCCCCACTGCTCTGAGCTGCCGTGCCTCCCGGCCAGGGCGGGCGCTGCCAGATGGCTGTGTAACGTGAGCTCACCTGCGTGCCTGCGGGCCACGCCCATCAGGGGAAGCCAGCCCGCATCGCCTACAGCCCGGAGAGGGAGTGCACGTGGTGTTCAGATGTGAGTCCAGGGCAGCTGAGGTGAGGAAGCCATCGGTGACAGCGGGCGTCAGCCCCGGACTCGACCTCTTCTCAGAAAACTAAATAGATAAGGCCTTCATGATCAGGTATCTGTCGACTGGCACACTCCCCAGCTCACTGCCGTCCCTCTGCACAGAGACACATGGCTGTCAGGGCAGCGCCCGGCCCAGACACCCACAGGCACAGGTGCACCCACAGTGGGTGCCCTTGTGAAATACTGAGCACTTACAGCTCTCGTCACAGAACAGCGTTTTCTCCTGTGAGACACGGTCTTGCTTTGACGCTCAGTGGATTCCGCAGCTCCGGGAAGCAAAGGCAACGTCTGCGTCTTTCGAGGAGACCGAGCGTGGCCCTGGCTGCCGGGAGAGGCCTGCATGTGCGTGCCAGGGTGTCTGTGCATGCGTCTCCACAGGGACAGGTGCCGGGAGCAGGTGTGCCGTGGAGCCCTGGTGCTCTCCCCGTCCGAGGTGGGGCAGGAAAGAAGCCAGTGTCCCCAGGGCCCTGGTGCCCTGCCCTGCGTGGAAGAACCAGGCTGCTGCTGCCAGGCCACCCACCCTGTTGCGGGCGGGTTTCATGCCGAGCCCCAGGGCCTCTCCCTCCCTGGGCGATTCCATTTGCAGCCCCTCCCCCAGCTGCTTCCATCTATGTCTCTGGTGCCACTCGTAGTGCCTGGGAACACCTGGTACATCGTTGTTATCAGTGGTTGGATAATCCTGTTCCCCTATTCACAGCACGCGCGCTCGCTCACTCTTTTTTTTTTTTTTTTTTTTTTTTAAGATTTACTTATTTGAAAGAGTTACAGAGTGGGAGAGGCAGTGGGAAAGAGAGAGAAGACTTCCTTCTACTACTTCACTCCCCAAATGGCCACAACAGCCAGGGTTGGCCAGGCTGAAGCCAGGAGCCGGGAACCCCTTGCAGGTCTCCCACGTGGGCCTGCCTCCTGTTCCTTTAGTGCCTGCTAGGGAAGCATCTGGGCTGCGTCCTAGCTGGGCCACTTGTCTGCCTCTGGGCAAGTCACTCAGTCTCTGTGCCCTCACCTCTCAGGGGGGCTCCTGACACCTCAGGGTTACCGTGGGGATTGTCCCAAGGGGTGAGCGTGACGTTCCGGACAAGCCTGGGAGGCCTGGCCGTGGCACTGATGCCCACCTAATGGCTCCTTTCCCGTGGCCTCCGTCAGCCTTGCAAGGCCCCCAGAACGGAGCGAGGGAGCTGGAGTGTGGCTCTTCTCGCCATGGCAACTTTCCGCACTCTTGAAGTTTTCTGGGCAGGAACAGCCTGGAACGCGGCCCTGGGCCTGCAGGACCGGCGTGCAGAGGCTGCAGCCTCGTCTCCCCTGCAGCGAGGTTCTCGTCCTTAGGAGCCCCTGCTGCCAGCGTTCACGTGGCCTGCACCCCCGTGTCACTCAGTTAGCTGGAGGCACACCTGGAATGCTGCCACAGTGAAGGTGTTCTCGGTCCTGCAGAGGCAGAGGGGCCAGCTCTGCGGTGCTTCCCCGGGCTCCTCTGTGCCCGCTCAGCACCACGACCTCAGCACCTGGGGTCCCTCGGCCCCCCTGGCCTCGCCTCCCCTCAGTTCCAGGCTCAGCCCCTCAGCTAACTGAACCGTGTGTTTGCCTTCCCAGTCTCCCCATGGCCGCTGCACAGCCTGCCTGGGTGCCACATCCTCGCCCATCTGGCCCTGGCCTAGAGCCTCTCAGTGACATCCCTTATGCTGGCGATTGAAGCAACCTCAGACCCATCCTCGCAAGGTCCTCGTGGCCTGCTCCCTCGCTGACCGTGCCCTGGGCTCCCCGGCTGTGGAGCAGGTGCACGCCCTTGTGCCCCACACGGGCCACGCGCTGGCCTGGCGGCCATTCTCCATCTGTCTGCAGTTCCTTAGCTGTGTGGTGGTGCAGAGCAGAAGCCCAGCCTGGGGTCTGCTCACCTTGGTCCCTGGCGCACAGCCGTGCCCGGGAAGTGTCTGAGCGCCGGAGTGGCAACTGGGATGCTCTCGTTCAGAGCGGAAGTGCTGGAAGGAGGCTCCGGTGTGGGAAGTCAGTCCTCCTTCACTGCCTGGTGACCCTGACAGCAAGCCCTGCCTGGTGGGGACCCTGTCTTTGGAGCCCCCTGCACACATGGGTCCATCTGTCCCGAGAACCACTTGGGGGGGTGGCGGCGCCCCCTGCTGGCAGCCGACGTCTTCAGTTCCCTTGGCTTCCCCATAGGAGGCCTGGGCATCAGCCCTACTGAGGAGGAAATGGGCGTGGTCTGAATCACCGTGGCCACCCCTACTCTCCTGAGGCCATAAAAGACATCAGGCAGGGTCAGAGCCCTCACCTGGCCTGAGGACCAGAAAAAAAGTGAGGCCCGTTCACAGGAAGTGTGGGGACAGGTGTGTTTGGTGTGCGAGATAGAATCTGCTGGCTGCTGGGTGAAAATGCAGATGCCCCAGGCCCCAGCCTAGATAGTGGTTTGGTAGTCTAAAGGCATAAAGAATGAGATACAGGTGACCATGAATTTGACCCAGGGACAGCCTTTGGGGACTTGAAGGGACAGGTGCTTGGAGCAGGCAGTAGGGAGTGGTCGACACAGTGGGGTGCCAGCGAAATAAGACGACTGAGGTCTAAAGGTGACTCAGAATTAGTTCATCGTGTGCAGTGCAGGGCCTGGATGAGCAGGCCCGTGAGCCCGGGGACGGGGAGCAGACACCAGTGACCTGTCGGCCTGGGACAGGGACCTTCGGGGCAGCTGCACTGGGTTCTTCTGAGAGAGGAGGGCCGGCTGCCTTGTGAGTCCCCCTGTCGATTGTCGGCTCCCCCTACGCTGTGTTCATGGCCACTCCAAAGGGTGACACCCCAGTGTGGGGCTCACCCCGTCCCCTAGGGTCCCCGCTGTGAGGCCACTCTCCCGGCCTCCCCTCCTCCGCAGCCAGGTACCATGGGCCCTGTCTCACAGACTCTGGCTGAATTGCAGCTGTGCACACACTGCTTTTTTTACATTTGGCTTTGTGCTTCTACCGCTGTGTTTTCTGCCTGACACCGTGCAGTTACCAGCTCCTGCCTCCTCGTGGAGCACCCCGCTTGTCCCCACCCGGCTAATGAGGCGATTAGAGGGATTTCACAGTGACCCTGAGCTTCCTCCACACCTGGGCCACCTGCAGACAGCAGGAACCACAGGGCGCACCTTCAGTCACACGGTCAGGGCTGACAACAAAGCACAGGAACCCAGCCAGCCTCTCCTGGGAGGATGCTGGAGACGGTCTCGCCCGCTGCTGGTGCAGTCCAAGTGCTGGAATTAGAAGATGCGGCTGCCTGGCACGAGCCGGCTGATACCAGATGAGGCCGCATGCAGCAGGAATCCCCGCTCCTCATTCGGTTGTCCTTGCTGTGAGCTCCTTCAGGCCATGTCACTGGAGAAAAACTCCTGGTTCTCGCACTGCGGCTTCTGTCGCCGAAGCGCGTCCTGCATCGGAGCCAACTTCTCTCTTGTCTTCTGGCCCAGCTCCGCGTTCACTGAGCCCTTCCTGTGTAGGAGGGTGTCCTCACAGCCTCTTTCTTTTTTTAAAGATTTCTTTATTTGAAAGGGAGAGATGCAGAGAGAGAGAGGGCAAGAGGTCTTCCATGCGCTGCTTCACTCCCCAGGTGGCCACAATGGTCAGAGCTGGGCTGATCTGGAGCCAGGAGCTTCCTCCAGGTCTCCCACATGGGTGCAGGGGCCCAAGCACTTGGACCATCTACCGCTTTTCCAGGCTATAGCAGAGAGATGGATTGGAAGTGGAACATCCGGGACTGGAACCCACGCCCATATGGGATGCCAGCACTGCAGGCAGCGGCTTGACCCGCTACACCACAGCACCGGGCCCCACAGCCTCTTTGTTTTAACTGTGCCAGAGCCTCTCCTCTGGCCGACCTGTGTGTCAGATTCTTCATCCTGGTCCCGGTGCTAGAGCAGCAGTCCGAATTGTGGGTAAGGGTTTCCCTGTGTAACAGGAAGAGGCTGCCCTCTAGGGCTTTGGTGCCCTCCGCACGCTGAGACCTCGAGGCCCCGATGCTTAGCCTCTGCCCCTGCCAGTTGGGAACGCCACTGGCTTCGAGAATCAGTGCTGGGTGCAGCCACAAGTCTGTCTGCACCCACAGAGCCTGCGGCCAGACCTGCCCGTGCTCTCCAGCAAGGCTCAGCTCGCACCTCTGAGGCCCTGAGAGCTTGACAGAAACCACACGTTCCTCCTCATTCGGGGACTGGAGGGGACGTTGTCGCCCGCTAGCTGAGTCTTCCTCAGCGCCTTGGTGGAGCCGCGGAGCGCTGGCCGGGGCCTCAGCACCCCGGTGCCCGCTCTCACTCTGCGGCCTCCTGTCCCTAGCTGCCCTCCAGCCTGCCGTGACCCTGGCTCCTTCCCCCGCAGCCAGAGGCTCCCAGGCCAGAGAGATGCTCCTGACCAGTCCTCTGTGCCTGTCCCCCTGTCAGTCAGCACCAGAGGGAAACACTTACCGAATGAGACTTGGAGCCAGAGGCAGAGAGGTTCCTGATACGCGAAAATCAAAATACTAAGAGATTTCAGCAAAACTCCATTTGTTTGGTTTCTTTTTTTTTTTTTTTTTTTGACAGGCAGAGTGGACAGTGAGAGAGAGAGATAGAGAGAAAGGTCTTCCTTTGCCGTTGGTTCACCCTCCAATGGCCGCCGCGGCCGGCACGCTGCGGCCGGCGCACTGCGCTGATCCGATTGCAGGAGCCAGGAGCCAGGTGCTTTTCCTGGTCTCCCATGGGGTGCAGGGCCCAAGCACCTGGGCCATCCTCCACTGCACTCCCTGGCCACAGCAGAGGGCTGGCCTGGAAGAGGGGCAACCAGGACAGAATCCGGCGCCCCGACCGGGACTAGAACCTGGTGTGCCGGCGCCACAAGGCGGAGGATTAGCCTAGTGAGCCGCGGCGCCGGCTGGTTTCTTTTCTTAAAATGAATGTACTTGCTGGTTTTTAATTATAATATGTGCTCATTATAAAGATTCAAGAAATAGAGAAAACCTTCAAAATTACTCAAGAAGGGGGTTGGTGCTATTGGCGTAGCCAGTAAAGCCGCCGCCTGCAGTGTCAGCATCCCATATGGGCACTGGCTTCAATCCTGGCTGCTCAGTTTCCAATCCTGCTAACGCTCCTGGGAAAGCAGTAGAAGATGGCCCAAGTGCTTGGGCCCTGCACCCACATGGGAGACCCAGAGGAAGCTCCTGGTTCCTGATCAGCCCAGCGCTGACCATAGTGGCCATTTGGGGAGTGAACCAGCCGATGGAAAACCCTCTCTCTCTCTCTCTCTGTCTCTCTCTGTCTCTCTCTCTCTGCCTCCACCTCTCTGTGACTCTGCCTTTGAAATAAATATTTTAAAAAGAGAAACCCCTGCTCATGGGCCACAGTCCAAATCCACCTCAGTGCTTAGGCACCCTTGAGCCCTCCTCTGCCCACGCTGTGCGCGTGTGGCTTTTGGGAGCGTCTGCGATGAGCAGTCGTTTGTCTAGAGTTAGGTCACTAGATCAGGCGCTTTGTCTTCACGCAAGTGTCTGGGCACTGATTCTCGGGATCTGAAAGGATGCAGCAGTGACCGACCCTAAAGCCGCAGAGCGTGAGAGAAAGTAGTGACGGCCCGCGTGACCCCTGACTAAAGTGGAGGAGCAAGCCCCGCCCATCGGCCTCACCCAGGAGGGTCCCCCGAGGTGGGAGGAGGCCCCGCGGCCCCTGCTCCAGCGGTCGTCCCAGCAGGGTGTATTGGTGGGCTAACTCGCCTGTGGTTTCACCTGGCTGGCAGTGCGAGTAGTCCCGCCTGGTGCCGAGGGGGTCCCACAGCCTTCCCTGATCTGTTGCTTAGTGACTGCAGGATTGCAGGAAGCCTGTCTGGGAGGGGCTGGGGCACGTGGGGTGGCAGGGAGGCTGGCAGGTTCCTGGAGGGTGCAGCTGGCCGGGGAGGCTTGCGTGCCCCTCCCGGGCCCCCGTGTAGAGGGTCGTCCTCCCATCTGTACTGTGGGCCTCAGAACAAAAAGAGGGGGGAACGTGGCTCCCGTGGGGTGGCCCTTGTGACGGTAGCTGAACCCCACGGGCCTGCCCCAAGGTTCTCCCACCTTTGGAAGAGGTCTGGGTCTGGGCGGTGTGGACCCTGCCTGCTCCTAGACCACCAGGAGCCTCTGAGCTGGGGGCTGGCAGAGGACACCGGCAGGGTAAGGTGACGCGGGCGCCAGCCGAAGGAGAGCTGGCCGGCTTAGGCGGTCCTCCCCTGTGGTGGCCCTGAGGTCCCCCTCGGACACTCCTCTCGACACACCCACAGGGTGGGCCTTCCTCTGCTGGCCTGATCTGGGAAGGGACAGGTCCTGAACCCCCATGAAAGGGGCGTGTGTGTGTGTGTGTGTGTGTAGGTGCACCCCGGGCGTGTGTATGTAGGTGGACCTGGGTGTGTATGTGTGTGTGTGTGTAGGTAGACCCCAGGGGCATGTGTGTGTGTGTAGGTAGACCCCAGAGGTGTATGTGTAGGTGTACCCCAGGGGCGTGTATGTGTGTGTAGGTGCACCCCAGAGGCGTGTGTGTGTGTGTGTGTAGGTAGACCCCAGAGGTATATGTGTGTGTAGGTGCACCTCAGGGGCCTCTGTGTGTGTGTGTGTGTGTGTGTGTGTGTGTGTGTAGGTAGTCCCCAGGGGCCTGTGTGTGTAGGTGGACCCTGGTTGTGTGTGTGTGTGTGTGTGTGTGTAGGTAGACCCCAGGGGTGTGTGTGTGTGTAGGTGCACCCCAGAGGCGTGTGTATGTAGGTGGACCCTGGTTGTGTGTGTGTGTGTGTGTGCGTAGGTGCACCCCAGGGGCGTGTGTGTGTGTAGGTGCACCTCAGAGGCCTGTGTATGTAGGTGGACCCTGGTTTGTGTGTGTGTGTGTAGGTAGACCCCAGGGGCGTGTGTGTGTGCGTGCGTGTGTACCTGCCCCATGGAGGTTGTGCCCTGCGGACTGTGGCTCTGGTCAGTCGTGGCCGGCAGACTGCCGGTGCTTTCTGAGTGCCCTTGACTGGAGGAGCGTCTGCGGCCTGCCCTGCTCTGGCCAGCTGTGTGCCAGTCACCAGGTGAGGTTCTGGTTATCTGTTTTGCTTCCACAGTAGCAGGAGCAGTCACTGAAGAGCGGGAGCTTATGCTAGGGGGAATATGTCCTCGGAAGTTTTGCATATTTTGAAACTCGTGTTGTTACATCTAGAATTAGACACGTTGTGAGTGCCCAGCCTCAGACAAGGGGAAGAAGAACCCTTCCTTCCTGTCAGACCTTTTCACTCCGTCTGTCAGTTGGCCTGACTAAAATAAACGACAGGCACGGGAAGTGGCGGCCTTCATTTGGAACAGGCTGAGTGCCCCTCGCGAGGCCTGTCTCTGCCACCTCCCGGCTCTTCAGAAGGGGTGAGTGCCGTCCCCAGGGCCCCACGGGCGGGCCTGACTCCCGCGGGCCGGGGGCATCTCTGGGCCTCGTCTCCTCCTATCCAGCTCTGACTCACCCCACGCCGGCCGCCAGTGCCCAGCGCTAGCTGCGACTCCCTCCTCTCACCCCGCGCCGGCCGCCAGTGCCCAGCGATAGCTGTGACTCCCTCCTCAGAGAATTAGGAACGCTGTTCCTCAGTGTCACCCCCTTTTGTAGATGAAGCAGCTGAGGACACAGCCCGAGTCACCCCTGCCCTGTCGTCGAGCTGTGAGTGTGAGTGACAGCAGCTTCTGACCCAGCGTGGCCCTCCGCCCGTGCCATCCCCCGCAGCTGCCCCGTGCAGCCACAGAGGACTGCCCCCTGCAGATCCTGGTCCTGTCCCAGCCTTGGCCCCCTGTGCCTTCCGGTCAGCTTCCAGTCAGCCTGCCCTGCGAATGGCTCTCTACCTCTGCACAGCAGCCTGGTGGGCAAGCGAAGGCTCTGAGTCCCTCGACCTGGGTTTGTGTGTTGGCTTCTGCACATGCTGGACCCATGGGCTCGGACAGTGACGCGTCCTTATAACAGAGGAGTTAATGTCCCTGCCTTGGTGGGCATGGAGGGGAGGAGGGGAGGAAGGGGAGGGGTGGAGGAGATGAGAGAGGGAGTGGGGGAGGTGAGTGGGGGGTGGGGGAGGTGAAAGGGTAGGGGTGGAGGAGGTGGGAGAGGGGAGTGGGTGTGGAAGAGGTGAGAGGAAGTGAGGGGAGATGATAGAGTGGGGGTGCAGGAGGTGAGAGAGTGGAGCTAGAGGAGGTGAGAGAGAGGGTGGGGGTGGAGGTGAGAGAGAGGAGTTGGAGTGGAGGAGGTGAGAGTGGGGGGTGGAGAATAGAGGTAAGAGTGGGGGGTGGAGGAGGTGGGGGGAGTTGGAGTAGAGGAGGTTAGAGTGGGGGTGGAGGAGGTGAGAGAGGGGAGTTGGAGTGGAGGAGGTGAGAGTGGGGGGTGGAGAGGAGTTAAGAGTGGGGGGTGGAGGAGGTGGGGGGAGTTGGAGTAGAGGAGGTTAGAGTGGGGGAGGAGGAGGTGAGAGAGGGGAGTTGGAGTGGAGGAGGTGAGAGTGGGGGGTGGAGACTAGAGGAGGTAAGAGTGGGGGGTGGAGGAGGTGGGGGGAGTTGGAGTAGAGGAGGTTAGAGTGGGGGTGGAGGAGGGGAGTTGGAGTGGAGGAGGTGAGGGGGTGGAGGAGGTGAGAGAGGGGAGTTGGAGTGGAGGAGGTGAAAGATAAAGGGGGGTAGAGGAGGTGAGAGGGTGGGGGTGGAGGAGGTGGGAGAGGGGAGTGGGGGTGCAGGAGGTGAGAGAGGAATTGGGTGGTGATAGAGTGGGGGTGCAGGAGGTGAGAGGGGAGTTGGAGTGGAGGAGGTGAGAGTGGGGGTGGAGGAGGTGAGAGTGGAGGTGAGAGAGTGGGGAGTGGAGAAGGTGAGAGAGTGGGGATGGAGGAGGTGAGAGGGGGGAGTGGAGGAGGCGAGAGTGGGGGGAGTGGAGGAGACAAGAGGGGGGAGTGGAGGAGGTGAGAGAGTGGGGGTGGAGGAGGTGAGAGTGGGGGGTGGAGGAGGTGAGAGGGGGGAGTGGAGGAGGTGAGTGGGGGGAGTGGAGGAGGTGAGAGTGGGGGGTGGAGGAGGTGAGAGGGGGGAGTGGAGGAGGTGAGAGTGGGGTTGGAGGAGGTGAGGGGGGGTGGAGGAGGTGAGAGAGTGGGGAGTGGAGGAGGTGAGAGTGGGGGAGCGGAGGAGGTGAGAGAGTGGGGGTGGAGGAGGTGAGAGGGGAGTGGAGGAGGTGAGAGTGGGGAGTGGAGGAGGTGAGAGTGGGGGTGGAGGAAAAAGGGGAGAGTGGAGAAGGTGAGAGGGGGGGGTGCAGGAAGTGAGTGGGGGGAGCGGAGGAGGTGATGTGCCAGGTCACCTCACAGGGACCCAGGAAGGGCTTGGCTGTGGGTGTCTGGTCTCAGTGACCAGTCGGTGTACACAGTGCACCCTGCACTGCACTGACCCCCGAGCCCCCGTCTTGCGGCCCAGCACAGGTCGCCGGCTTCTTCCGTAGGGACAGCGGGGAGCAGTGCCGAGCGGCTGCTGCCTGGGCGCCGTTTTAGCCCAGTCCTGCTGGGATTCTGCACTCCACGGCGTCACCCTGTTCGAGTTGCTGGGTTCTGACAGCTGCAGGGGGGTTATACCCTGACAGCACAGCAGGGCCCACGCCACGCGCTGTTAGAATTCCGTGACTCTCGCCTCCTGAGATGCTGCCCGTCCTGGCTTGAAGGAGTCTGTGAGGCGGGAGTCTGTGAGGCGGCGTGGGTTTGTCAGTGATTGTGTCGTCGTTTTGGTTGAAATCTTGTCCTAAGACACGTCATACTCTGCGGTTTTCATAATCATTCTTCTCGTGTGTGATTGAACTACAAATCGCCCCTCTGATCTCCCATCAGATGGTAAGGCTGCTGTCTGGTGCGCACGTGCTGTGACGCGGCACCTTTGGCGTGTTAGTGGGCGCTGGGGCAAGGAGACACCTCCCTCTGGAGCCCGCTCCATGGAGAGCTCTCGGCCTGGGTCTGCCCAGAGACTGGCGCCCACACCCTGGTTTGAGAGTGTGCGGTATCTGGGCCGATGGCCTGGCCCTTGTGGTTGGAACCCGGGGTGTGGGGCTGCTGGGGAGCTCAGTGGGCGCCAGCAGCCGCCCCGGCAGCCCCACACCCTCCCGCTGCGGGAGGTGGGCTTCCCCATCCTTCAGCAAGCTGCGGTCTCGCGCACCTGGTTTGCCGCCGGAGTAGGAGGGTGTGTAGCTCTTACTTTCCCATGAAAACAACACAGAACAAAGCCTCACTTTTAAAAATGCCATGATATTTTGCCACCGTTATGAAAATCTGTCAGCGCAGTATCTAATCTTCTGGTGCATAGAATATCAAAACAAGCCCCATTGAAGGGATTGTGCCTCTGTTAATACAAAAATGTCAGCCGCGCGGGCTCGGAACCAGCTGCCATCCGCCTCTTCCCAGACCGGAGCGCAGAGAATAACAGTCTCTTCCCCTGCGCTGTCCCTGTTCTCCAGGCCTGCCCTTGGGAAGGAGACCCAGAGCAAGCGCCGCCGCCTGGCTGAGATCCTGCGCTCCGAGTACTCCAGTGGTTTGGAGACTGTGGCTGCCAAGGTCACCGGGCAGGACAGACACGGAGGGAGGAGAGCCGGCAGCCTCGGCCGTGGGAGACAGAAGCGCTCTCCGTGAAAGCGGAGCCCCGGGAGGGCCTGGGCTGGCACCGGCGTCTTGTGGAGCCCCCTGCAGGAGCGGGCTCGGCGGCCTGGCCTCTGACACTCTGAATCCCCCGCGGCAGGGGTCCTGATGGAATCCTGGGGCAGGGGTCACCAGCCAGCCCTCCAGAGATGGCTGATTCTGTCACCTGCATCCAGGAGAGACGCCTGTGCGGCAGCCTGGACGGCCTGACCCGCCCTGCAGCCCTGTCCGTCAGTCAGCAAGGCTGGGGCAGGTTAGCAGCTGGAGCTGAATCTGCACGTAAGGGGCGAGTCAAGTCCCAGGAGCTCTGTCGCAGAGAACCCAGGGAGTGTTGTGACCCGGGCCAGCGCATCTGCCGTGGGAGCCCGGCACGCGTGCCCTGCCACGTCCACGTCCACGGGAGCCTCTGATTCCCCCGTGCCTCCGCTCTGTGCCCCCCACCGAATCCCGCCTGGTCTTGAGAGGGGTCTGGGGTCTTTGTGCTGTGACCTGACCCCAGCTGCCCCACTGCCATTGTGTTTTCTGGAAAGCTTGAAAGGAGCCCCCTGGAGACCCTTGATTCCCCAATAAATGTAAGATTTGGACCCCAGCGGAGAGGGAGCCTTGCCCCATGCAGCCCTCCGGGGTTAGAGATTAACCTCCCCACCGCCCCCAAGAGGACTTGGGCTGGCTGGGAGGCGGCAGTGAGGGCGTGTCCCTCTGCCCCCGGGGCGGGGCGGGGCTGCTGGCTTCAGCTGGTGAAATTCATAATACTGAAACACCCGCAGCCCGCGTCAGACGGACTTGGGGCGCACCTGCCACCTTTCTCTCACTTTGCTGTGTAATAGTGGGTCACACGATTTGGATGAGAGAAGGAGGCATCAAACTTGGGAGAAAACCCAGCTGTGTGACAAACAGGATCGATGCCAGTGATTGGAGCCGATCCAAGAGAGATTTTCTCCCTGCCCCACCCCCACCATGGCACATTCCACGTTCCTGGAGGGAACAGTGCTGGAACCCGGCCAAGCGGAAGTGGCTCCAGTTCTGAGGCTGGAACTCACCCACCGCGAGGGTTCCTGGCCATAGACCCTGTGAGCCTGCCTCTCAGTAAAATCAGTAATTTGCACCAGTTAATAAAGAAACGTGGGTTAGCAGGTTCTGGGTGAGAACTATCTAAACTTAAGTAACCGTCAAATAAACCTCTTTCTTATTATGGCTCTTGACAGATTACACATTTCAGACATCAATTAGGCAAAGCGTTAGCCCAGTTCCACCGCACACATTCTAATTTTGTGTGTGTTTTTAACCAGGCTTCCTCTTCTTAGTCCCAAACTTGCCCATTTCTCTGTTTCCATGAGCTTGGCTCTCTACTGAAACCAGGGAGTTTGGACTGTAATAAATGGGCCGCTGAGCCACCTCCTTCTGCCCGCCCTGTGGAAGGGCCTTGGGTTCTCACGAGCCCGCCGGGGGCCGGGATCCCAGATCCCTGGCCGGCAGTGATTAAGTCAGAGCTGATGGCGGCGAGCTGCACCGTCCACCCTTAGAGCAGCCAGAGCTCAGCAAGAGGCCTTTCGGCTACAGCCCAGTGGGTTCTTTTGATTTTCACTTTCCCTCTGAAGTGAAAGGGAAACAGGTTTGGGGAAGAGTGGAGGTGGGGCCTCTGAAGATGCACCCCGAACTGCCCGTGGGTCAGCCCTGAGTCCTTGGGTGCCATTAAAACCCAGCCACCGTGTCCTGAACGGCCCCCAGGGCCCTCGCCCCCATCCCCGCCTGCTTCCCAGGGCTGCTGCGTGGAGCCGCACTGCTTTTAAACCTGGCTGCCCCCGCCCGTAGAGTGAGGTTGGGACCCAGGAAGAGACCCCTTGGTGCCTGGCCTGTTGAGCCTGGCGTCCTCACCACCACCCGTCTCTTGAAGGAGAACTCGCCCAGCCCCGGGGTTGAGAGCAGAGAAAGCAGTGTAGCCTTCCAAGGGGATAGGAGCCGAGGGCCACCTCGCCGCACAGGTTGTGGGGTTATTATTACAGCCGGCGAGGCGTGTGCAGGACAATTTAAAATATTGTAATTATCAACTTGTCGGGAAACCTTGTTCTTCATTAATGTAAGAGACGGAGCCGCCTCGGCGGTACAAGGACGATTACATAGTTGGGACTGTGTCTGCGATTTACACTGGCGCTGTGTAAATGTGAGGCCGCCCGCACTTGCACAAAATGAAAAGCACACCAGTGCAAGTTGTCCTTTGATAGATTTTTAATATGATTTTAAAGAGTTTTGTTTGGTCTCATTCTTATTCAATGAGATTAATTTAAAGCACTTATCCCCTGGGTTTAAGTCAATCCATGTAGGATTTGGGCAGGGTTTGTTGCATGGGGGGTTTTGTTTGCAGGAGGCTGTGAGAGACTCCTTTCCCACTTCATTAACCCTGAGTTGGGGACGGGCCCCGGCCCCGGCCCCCGCCGTAGCCCGAGCTGGGGATTTACTGGCCCCTTTCACATGCAAAAGGACTCCGTCGCCGAGGGGCTGCTCGACTTAATTAGCTGCTGTGCATTTTGCAAAATTAGAATAATACCCTCGCCCGCCCGAGAAAGAAAAGCTTGGGGGTGGGGAGGAAACTGTAGCAGCCAGGCAGTGGGGCTGGGCTCCCCGGGGTGGGGGGCGAAGGTCTCCACAGCCCACCCCATGCCACCACCACCAGGCTGTCCTGCCCCTAACCTCCCAGCCTTGGGCGCCGCTGCCTCCTCCAGGGTCGGAGAGCTGCAGGTGGTGCGTGCGCGGGGGAGCACCTGCGCCCCCCTCCCCAGGGAGGGCGGGTCTCAGGAGGTGACCTTGGCCCTTTTATCGGGGGCCTGAGACTGAAACCCCCTCCCCCGACCCTGGAGCCAGGGCTGGGGCCGACGAAGGGAGGGACTGCGCTGATCGCGGTTTCCAGCCCCCGCCCCTGAAGGGGGAAGTGAGAGGCAGGACCCGGGGTGACCCCAGGTTCGCAGAGAAGGCGCCCCGGTGCCGCCTTGGCGTCCGCACTCAACGTCGGTCGGCAACCCGAGCTCGGGCAGGGGAGGGCGGGGAGGATGGGGGAGCGGCCTCGAAGCCCATCTGTCGGCCCGAGCCCGGCCGGCCGGTCACCAGCTGCCGGCGCCCTTGTCGCGGCCAGATGAGTCGGCTCAGCCGGGGCACCGAGGCCCAGCCCGCCGCCGGGGGAGGCAGGGCTCTGACCCCCGCCCTCTCCCGCCACCGGCCCTCGGGACCGCACGGAGCAGGAGGAGGAGCGCAGCGCGCTCTCATTACAGAGATGGGAAAACTGAGGCCAGGGAAAGGGGCCCTTGTTCCAGAGGCCCGCGGAGTGGGTGCAGTCGGGGCCCGCACGCCCTCACCACACCAAAGCGAAGAGGGGCCCCGCAACGGGTTCCGGGGGAGGGAGACGCCGCGGAGGGGTGGGCGGCGGCCTGAGCGCAGACAGGCGCCTGGTGATTTGTAAGAAGTTTATTTCGACATTTAAAAAAAAGAGCCCGGGAGGCCTGGCTGACCCCGGGAGCGGGCGGAGGTGGGGCCGGGTCGGGGTGGGAGGGTGAGCCCCCCAACCCCTGCCCGCCCCGCCCGGGACGGGGAGGACACGGCACGGACACTGTTCACGGACACAGCCACGGGCTCGTGGGTCACGAATAAATAACTTCATATACACTTTGCACACGGTATGTACAGCGCGGCCGCCGGCGAGGGCGCGAGAGGCGCGGGGTCCCCGCACCTCTCCGCTCCCGGGTGGTCTCCAGCTGGAGCTTGGAAGGCGGGCTGGGAGAGGGCAAAGCGCGGGGGTCACCCCTGCCCGCTCCGGGGAGGGGAAGGGGCGCTGCGCTGGGGGTGGGCGACAGAGACGCGAGCGGAGGCGGGCGTCCAGGAGGGTTAGGGGGACGCAGTCCGGGGACCAGGCCTCGGCGGACCTGGTATCTGGCCCTCGCGGGGACACCGAGCTGGGGCGCCAGGGAGGGCCTGCGGCCCCCACCCCAAGGGGCGTTGGGCCCCGTGCCGGGGGCGGATGGCGGGCGGGCGCCTCACCGAGGCTGCGCGGCGCGCGGGAGGACGCCGGCCAGCGGGGGCAGCGGCGGGGGCGGCTCGCTGGCGCCCTGGAGTCCGTGGATGAGGATGCGAGGCACCAAAGGTCTCTGGAGGGCGGGCGGCGGCGCGCTGGGGCCGCGGTACAGGTAGAGCGCAGCGCCCGGGTCCAGGTTGGAAACCAGACTCTGCGGGTAGAAATAAGGCGACGGGAACATCCGCTGGAGCGCTGAGTAATTGCCTGCCTCCGCCAGCAGCTCCAACCCGACGGCCGTCTGTCGCTTCCATTTAGTCCTGGGGGCCAAAAGAAACGCGCGCGGCGGGGTCAGGGCCAGGGGTGCCTGAGGAGCCCGCGCCCCGCGGCCCCGTCGGCCCCAGCCAGCCGTGCGTATATCGCCGGCGCCAGGCTGCGTCCACACGCCTCCCGGCGCGTCCTCTCCTTTCACCTCCTGCCCGGCCTGCCTGGCTCGCACCCCCACTGTACAGGCCTGGAGCTCGGGTTCCGATTCTATCAAGAGCAGCAGCGAGCCCGGGGTTCGAAACTAGGCCCTGCGACCACGGAGCTCCGCCCCGAACCTGCCACCAGGATCAGGGTCACGAAGTTGCAGGTGGGCCCTGGGAGCTGCACGCCGTCCCGGGACCCCGCGTGTGTCTCCAGGGGAGACCCCGTGAGACAGGACCACCCTGGAGAGGTGGCAGGATGGGAAGGAGTGCTGGGTTCCCCCGGCAACACACAAACATACACAAGCTACCACGGAGTCCCCGGGCCACCGCGGGGGCCTGTGCTGAGGCACGGGGTGCATCCCCCCACCCTACGCTGCCTCCCTGCCACTCTCCACACTGCGATCCAAGGCCTGTGTGGTCAGAGTCGGGAGACCACAGGCTGGCGGGAACCCCTGGGCTCACCCGGCAGGTGAAGCTGGACGGGCCAGCCTGGGTCCCACCGAGGTGGGCTCAGCTACCCCAACCCCGTGTTGTCTCTCCCTGAATTATTCATCATCATCATAATTGTGTAATTACTGTAACGGGCCTTAATTATTGATGCCTGGAGCAGTAATCGGTATTTATTATTAATGGGGCTGTGTGTTCCCGGCTTGTTTATGGAAAGCGCCGGTCCTGCCTCGGCCGAGCGTGCAAATGACCACAGGCGTGAGCGCCTCACTCTGTGGGTTGCGTGTGTGGATGCTGCACTTATGGAAGTGTTCCATGGGACATTAGGAGCCAGGTCCACGACCAGCACCCCAGCACCAGTTTCCATGTCACTCTGTCCCCAGGAGGAGCCAGGCTGGGGGAGATCCCTCCTCGGGTTTCGTGATTCAAAGGCGCAGCGAGGCACCACCAGCCCAGTGTGGAAAGCTCAGAGGCAGCCACAGTGGCCACCTGCACCAGACTGGGCTTCCCTGGTCCCAAGGGCCAACTGGTCCTCTTGTCCCGTGGCCTGGGGCTTCTGCTGGGAGAGCTCAGAGGCCCGGAGGCCCTGGGTGCCGCTGGGGTGGGACAGGGCGTGGGCCTCTGCTGGCCCATGTGTTTGTCCTCCTGTCCCAGCTGAATGGACACTGTCTTTTCACACTGAAACTTTGGGCAAAGCCTCTGTCCTCCACTCAGTTTCCTGGTCTCACCGAATGGAAGGGGTTGGTGCCAGTCTGCAGTCCAGGGCCCCCTCCGGGAGCTGTGGGGAAAGGACCTTTCCCTCCCTCCCTCCCGCTGCCCGGCAGCGGGGCTCACCTGCGGTTCTGGTACCAGGTCTTGACCTGTGTGTCGGTGAGGTTGAGCGAGGCGGCGAGCTCCATGCGGTCCTGCACGCTCAGGTACTTCTGCCGCTCGAAGCTGCGTTCCAGCTGCGCCAGCTGATGGTCGGTGAAGGCGGTGCGCGCCTTGCGCGGCTTCTTCAGGCGCACCGGGGGACTGTCCCGGGAGCTGGAGATCTCGCGGTCGCCCTCCTCCTTCACTGCGGAGACAACGGCGCGTCAGGGCCCGGCCTCGCCGCTCGCTGGCCGCTGGCTTCCGGAGAAGCGCGGCTCCGAGCGCCAGCGCCGTGGCCCCGCAGCATCTGAGCGCGCGGGGCCGCTCGGAACCGCGACCTCCGCCGGCCCACCCTCCAGGCGCAGGGCGTGAGCCCTGATGGGCGGCGGAGGAAGTGCCGGAGGCCCAGCGCTGCTGGCAGCTCTGGGGAAAGAACCCGAACCCGGAGAAAACTTGACCCGCTTCCCCCCGCCCCCTCCAAGCGCTGCGCGCCGGGGAGGGACCGTCGGAGGCGCCGTGCGGGAAGCGGCCCCTACCCGCCGGGGGGGCAGGGAACCCTGCGAGGAGACCCAGGGTTTCTGTCGGGGTGGGCTCGGCTTCTCCAGCCACATCCCTAAGGGGAAGGCAGGGCGCTGAGGCCCCGAGTTTGGGGGGGCAAAACCTGCTCGCGCGCTGTGTCCTGCAGAACCAGCACCCGCACCCACCCGCGCCTGCCCCTTTGTGCATGGGAATCTACAGTGATGGTTTTCTGTGACTTAAACCTGCTGCCTGCGAACCGCCGGGTGGGCGCCGCGCACCGGGAGAAATACCGCGCCTCTGGGGCGCTTGGCCGTGGGCGTGCGCCCTGCGGGGCTCCGGGTTTCGTTGTGGTCGCATTGCCCACCGTGGCTCCTGGCAGTCGTGGCTACAGCCCACGCCGGGTCCCTGCGCCTGAGGTCTGAGGATGGACTGGATGGGGGGTAGTTTATTTTTTGGTCCACTTCAGTTGGGGGTTGACTACAGCGAAAGTGCACGCTCTTTCGTTCTTCGCTGCACGGAACAAACCAATGCTCTCCCTTCATCTCCTACAGCGAATACGCAACCCGGTGGACCCAACTCTCCGAAATGGGCCGTGTGGGCTGCGGCTTTCTCCCACCCTGCCCCCTTTCTTTCCTCTTTATTTTCTTGTATGGTGAGTTTCATTGTGCCTGGCATTTGCGGTGACAGGGTTCAGCTGAGTGCGAGTTGATTTCTCTCTGTAGGAAACAATAATCCGGTTAATTGAGCCACTGGGGAGCGAGACTTTTCAACCGGAAAGGCGGCTTTGTGGCAGGGAGGGCAGCCGGCACCGGGAGCGTGGAGAGCGGAGGGCGAACTCTTCCTCCCGCCGCCTCTGGTCGGTGCGCCGGGCTCCCCTCCTCGTCCGGGCAGGAGAGGATGGCGGAACCAGCGCTCTTGTCTGTGCAAGCCAGTAAGGTTTAAACAGGTTTGAGGACGCAATGATCCAAACTTCAAACCTGAACCAGCTAGGACGGCTAGTAAGGACCATCTCCCATTGCTCAGGGCTAAGGACTGAGGTGCAGGTGGGGGACAGGGGGTGAGTGTGTGGTGTCGAAACAGTGGGTCGGCTACCGGGGTTTTTCTCCAGCGTGTCCCCAGCACTTCCTGGAGTGGGCTCTGCTTCAGCCTCCAGGATGGGCTCAGCCCAGGGGGGCCTCGACTTCCCGACTTCCCGCACTCTGGTCTGGAGGCTCCATTGCACTGTCCTACAGCTCCAGGGCTTCCCCCCTGGAAAGCCACTGGTGGGCTCCCTGCATCGACCTTGACTCCAGCGCCTGAGCCGCCGACCACCCGCATCAAAGCTGCTTGCAGCTCCTTTCCCTCCGGTGCGTGAGGGGCCTCCTCCCACCCGCCACGGCCCTTCTTAAGAGAAATGACTCAGCGTGGAAGGCAAGGGCCTCAAGTGCCCACCGCGGTCTGGCTCAGTGCGTCTGCCCAGGCCAGGCTTCCCAACTGGGGATCTGAAGAAGCCACTGGGGACGCAGCCTCGGCGGATGGGCCTCCTCCTTTTCCTTCTCTCCGGCAGTGCCTGGTGTTGGGGACGGGAGAGTGGACTTCCAGTCCCGTCCGCCAAGCCTATTTCAGGGATGTGTGGACATCTCCCTGATCAGATTATCACCAGGGAATTGATATTCCAATAAGCTTAAACCGCTCCTCCAAATCCTACCTGCGGGCAAAGTGTTTCAGCACCCGTACATACCAGACGTTGCCACGCGAGGCTGGGGAGTCCTGCCCTTGCACGGGCTCTGACTATAGCGGGGACGTTATTGTGGTGGTTGCAAATTGCAAATAGTAAAGCATGATGTTCGCAATATAGATTTGATACATATATATATCAATATATATGCGCCGCTCCCCCTACTGCCACCTCCTCCCTGTATACACACACACATACCCCTGTCTCTCTCTGGAGCAAGTTTTGGCCCTTGGATTAGGCCACGGAGCAGGAACACTGAACCCACACCCTGAACCTGTGGGTTGCTGAACCCACACCCTGCTAGATCTCTTCCTGGGGGGCTCCAACTCAGTCTGGATATTTTCTAAGCTGGGCGGGGGCCCAACCAGGCTGAAGGAGTCTCAGCCATTTTCTCGGAGGAAGTGGAGAGAAACTGGGATGTGGCATGGGGCCGGCCCCACCTGGACTTCGGCTTGAAGTCCGAGCAATACCCACAAACGAATTCTTGGTCTGCAGGAGAGCAGGTGAGTCTTGCTAAAATTTTCATGGAGTCTTGGTGCAGGTGCAGGGCCCCTCCCCGAGACAATGAAGAAGTTGCTTTTATAGGGAGGCATTTTTGTCTCAGGAAAAACATCCCCAAAATTAATTATGCCACCGAAGCAGCAAGGGACAGCCTTCGAGTTTTCTGCTGGATGGGGCACAGATCTCTCCCCCGAGCCCTGGCACTCCGCGCTTCTCACGCTGCCTCTTGCGTTCTTCCTAGAAGGCACTTGGTGCTTCTGGCCCCAACAAGAGCTAACATCGAGGCTGGGACTAGGGGACAATTCCTCTTCTGCTTCCCTCCCTGTCTTCCCCCTTTCCCCGTAGTTCCTAGGACGGAGTGAAGAGTGCACAAGGCCTGCTCTGTGAATATGAAGTAGCCGGGCACCCAGTCTACCATCGGGAAAGCGGAGATGGTTCCTCAGGAGTCCCTGGGGCTTGCGCACAGCCTGGTTTTAGTGGCTTCCTGGCAATTTCAAATTGACTTCAGTGAGAACCTCCGGGTAGGTACCGGGTCCTTCCCTGCTAATCTGCTCCCCGACAGCTGCCTGGCTGCAGCTCTATTTTGAAGTCAGTCTTTCTTTCACTAAAGACACTGGGCCGATGGAGGGAAAGCCGGCCACGCTTCCCGTCTGGAAATTCAGATTAAAGCATGCACAGTTCTCACAGTCCTCAAGGCTCCAGCTGGAATTCTTCCTACAGGCATTGGCTCTTGCCGAGGGCCTTTGGGCCATTCCAGTGCTTTCACAAGGTCTTTTCCCAGAGACCCACCGGCCTGGAAGGAGCCCCACTCCTGCTCCCCAGCACTGCCAGGCGAGTGTCCGTACCAGCAGAAGTTTAGAAAGTTCGCTCTGTGCATTTGAGGAGCCTCTCCCCAGCACACTGGACCCTCCCCAGCCCCCACACCCCCCGCTGGGCTCTTTGTTGCTCAAAGGGCACAGCCGCGGGGCTGGCTGAATGGTTCGCACCAAACCGGCCGCTCAGCCTGGGCCCTGGGAGCACTCCGAGGTGGGCATGTGCAGGTTCCCGCATGCGTGTGCTCAAGTTTTAAATGCCGGTTTTACAAACGTAGCGCTCCCGCCAGGTTTTCACCTCCCGTTTTTCTTACCTTTATATTCAGAGTCTGACGAAGCGTTGCTGCCACTTTTGTCCAGCTTGTCTCTGAAGTCCTCCCCGGCCTTGCCCGCAAGGCGTCCTCCGGGCTCAGGGGCTGCTGGCTGCCCGCTGCTGGAGTAGGGTGCACAGGCCGCGAGTGGTTTGCAATCAGCGAGAATGTCCCGGATCAGAAAGGAGGAGGTGACGGTGCGCGACTGGGCTGGGGCGGAGAGCTGCCCGGGCTGCAGGTGGGAGTCCAAACCTGGGCCCGGTGCCCCGCCTGCCCGCGGGGTGCCCGTCTCCAGACAGTCCCGTCCCGGTGAGGCTGGGGAGGAGCAGTCGCTGCTGCTCTCGGAGCGCGGACTCAGCTCCAGGGGTGAGCGGCAGTCCCCGAGCAAGGGGTCCCCCTTGGGAAGGGCGGGGCTGCCCGCACGGTGGGAGAGGATGGAGTCGATCCCAAAGCCATTGGAGCCTTCCATAGCCAAGCTGCGACCTGTCCTGCCCAGCAGCTCCCCACCCACCCCCAGCCCCAGCCGCCGCTGCCCCTGCCCCTAGCTGCGGGCTGGCATGGGGAAGGCGGGCAGGGAGCCTGAGGGCACCTTGGACGAAGTTCAGCCTTGGGGGAGCCCGGGAGCTCTGGGCCAATCTCCTCTGCGCATTAGATCCGAAAGGGCTCAGCGCGTCTTCTGCAGCACCGCGCCGAGCCGCCGAGCCGAGGGGGGGTGGTGGGAGTGTCAGGGAGGAAGGGGAGGGAGGGCGCGCCAAGTTGGGGAGCGCCAAGGAGAAGGACGGGCCTGAGGGCCCCTTTGGCACGGACGCAACGCGAGGACGTTGGAATCTAAATAAAGAACGGCTTTAAAAAAAAAATCCAAACCCCCACGCTTTCTCCGGGCAAGCGGTGGCGGAGGGCGGCGGGGTCAGCGCGGAGGAGAGCAGCGGGCCCGGGCCGCGCTACCGGCCCGGCGGCGTCAGCACCGCGGAGAGCGGCGGCGGCGGCCCGCGGCTCATGACGGCTGCACCTGCCCGGGGTCCTCTGCGCCGTCGCCGCCGCCGCCCGCGCGCCGAGGCCGTCAGCACCGCGGACAGCGCCTCTCCGCCCTCCGCGCGCGCCGTCGCCTCCCCCCCTTCCTTTAAAAAAATGAACTTGTGTCACTTTTACTTTGGGGCTGGGTGGGTTTTTTTTGTGTGTGTTTTTTTTTTCGTTGTGTTGTATGTGTGTTTTTTTTTAAAGGGGGCTCGCCCACGTGTCCCCGGAGTGGTGCCGCTGATTGGCTCCGGCCGATTTTGGGGGTGATGTCACGGCTTCGCCAGCCGCTGCCCGAGTCCCTTTCCGTGTGATTAAAACAGACACTGAATTAATTACGGCGCAGACCCGACTGTGGGCCAGCGCTTCGGTGTCGTTAGGTGGACGACGAGGTCCTCAGTGAGGGTGGGCGGCTCGCAGGGGTGCCCGGCCCCGGCCCACCGCTGTGCAATCCGCTCCTCCACGGTCCGCCCGGGACCCCCGTTCTGCCCCCCTCGTTTTCTGTCTTCTTCCAGCAACAGAAAGGAACCAAACGCCGCGGAGAGGGGCGCGTGCGTGTGTAGTGAGCCCCGTGTCCCAGTGTGTGTGTGTGGGTGGGGGGGAACTGAATGAAGTTTCCCGATTTTCCGAGCGTCTCTCCCGCTGGGTTCTAGACATTTCCTGCCTAGGGCAATTCGCAGCTCTCTGTGGGCCCTGCGGACCTCGCGGAGGCGGGAAGGCCAGGTGGGCGTCCGGGGGAGGGGGCGGGCGTAGACCGTGGGAAGATCGCGCCCCCGGAGTCAGGGCGCCCAGGCAGGCGGCGCAAGGGACAAAGAAAGCAGGGGCCCCGCCTGGCCTCCAGGCCGCGGCCTCCGCGGCGGCGGGCGGAGAGCAGCAGCGTTTGCGCCTCGGGAGCCGGACCGCGCTGGGGTTCTCCAGACGTCCGCGAACAGTTCCGAGTCCAGGCGGGGCCGCCGCGCGCCAGAGCAGGGCCACGGCGTGGTGGATCCCGCTCGCCTCGCCCGCCCCGCCCCGCCACGGGGCCCCAGTCCCACGCCCTTCAGGGTTCGGCCTCCGGGTCCCGGCTCCGGACGGCGGGCGGATCTGAAGCGCGCCCGGGGCCTGGTCCTCTCCGCACAGCCGCGAGGCGAGGATCGAGACCTCGGGCCGTGGAGGGAGCGCAGCCCGTGCGCCTGCGGCGGGAACCCGCGGCCCGAGGCGCCCTTCGCCCGCCGCACGTCCGGAGCCCCGGCCCTCCCAGCCCAGCCCCACGCTCTCCTGCCCCGGCCCTGCGATCCCGGAAAACGACCCCGGCCCCGCATGGGGCGTAGCGTCCGAGCCCGGAGCGGAATCGTGAGGCGCCCGCTTCCCCCTAAATCCCAGCCCCGGCCCAGGGCAGCCTCGTGAGGCCGGGCGGAACGGAAAACTTTCTCCTCCCTCGGGAGAGGTCAGCGGTGGCCTCAAGCCCGACTCCCCGCGCGCTCCCCCTGCGCCCGCCGGCAGATTGGAGGCGGCCTCGCCGCCGGCCGGGCTGGGGGCGAGCGCGGGCGGCTCCCCGGGGACGGCGGGCCGGCCTCGGCTGCAAGCTGTCGGAGAGGCGGGAGGGCTGGGGCCCCGGCCCCGGCTCACAGACCGCTGCAGTGGGCGCCTCCCGCGGCGGAGCGCGCCGGCCGGCACTCACACCGGGTTGGTGGGTGGAGAGGGGCCATAAATCACCAGGAGAGGGAAGGGGGCTGCCCGGGCCCTGTTCCCGCCAGCGTCCGGCTTGGGCTCCTGCTCCCGGCGCCTCGGGAGCCTCCAGACTCTTCCGCAGCGCCCACGCCCGGGACCCGAAGCACCGAGACCCCCTCCCCCGGGGCTTGTTTGCCGTGGTGACGGCCCCTGAGCCGGGGTCCTGGGACCCCGCCAGGCCCCAAGAGCGCTCTGGCTGAGGCTCAGACGCTCCCCCGGTTTCTGAGACCTGGGCTGGAGTCGGATCCCGGACCGAGCGAAGGCGCAGCCTCCCGGGGCCCTGAGAGTGGAGACCGGTGGGAGAGGACCCCGAGGGGACGGCCATGGAAGGCTCCAGGCTGAGGAGGACTGGGGGCCCCGACTTCTCGCAGCTGCAGCCGTCTCTGCGGGCTCCTGGAGCCCAGGGATACTTAACGGGCGTGGGCACCACGCGACTGGCCCTGAATCACCGCCATCTATTATAAGACGCAAGGATTTAGCCCCTCTCCCCAGCTGGGCTTCCTCCCTGCCCAGGGACTCCCAGCTCCACCCAGGGCCCCCTCCTCTCGCTTTTCTTCACCACCTGAGCTCGGCCTTGGCTCGTGTGCACTCCCCTGGGCTCTTGTGTAGCCGGAAAGTGGCCCAGGAACTGACCCTTTTACTAAGCACACGGGAGATCCTGCCTGTCCCTCACCCGTTGGAAAAGAAGCCCGGTTGGACTCTGAGGTGTGAACCAGCCCCCATCCCCTCCCCGCCCGCGGTAAGGTCTCTAACTTCCCTGAGCCCCCACCAGACAGCCAGGGACAGACCACCCTCCCCAGCCCTCCTCCCCCAAGGCCTCCTCCCCCAGGGCCTGGCAGGGGGGCTTGGTTGGGGCCTTAGAGGAAGGAAAGGGAAGGATTGTGACCAGGGCCAGGCTCCCAGGGCCACTAGTCTTAACCAGGACCCAGAACTGTTGTGCCAGGGTCCAAGTCCCCGTCCTGGGCCCCAGCGCCCTCCCACTCCCAGCTTCCTCCTTCCTCTCTTGCTTCAAATTCAAATTCCAGTCCTGCCCACCCCTCCCTTAGTGGACGGGGCACTCTATCAAGTCCCTGGAGATGGGACGGGATGGGGGTGGGGGGCAGGGGTGGGCATTCCCTTCAGAGCACTGTGGTGAGGGGCAGGGGCGGGAGGGGCCAGGCATGCTAGCCGGTGGGGCCACATCCCCCTCCGCCGGGGGCTGGTGGCTCAGGCTGGGCTTTGGGCTGAGGGTGGACCCGGAGCCTGGGCCTCAGCCCCACCTCCCTCCCTCCCCGCCCAGCCCCGCCCAACTGCAGGAGCGGTTGCTGCCGGCCCGGTGCTCCCAGCAGTTCCAGGCTGGCCCTGGTTCGTCCCTGCTCTCACGCAGCACTGCTAGTTAAGTTCTGAAGGACTGGATCAAGGCGCAGCACCACGGCGCTGGATTGCTAAGGACGCGGATTTCAGGACTGGGTTAGAATCCTGACCGTGGAGCCTAGGGCTCGGCTCAGACCCTGGAGTCTCTCAAGTTTTTATCTGGAATGTGGGAATTCTTTATCTGTTGTGAATTGTTAAGTTTTGATTAAAAAAAATCGATATTAAAACATGGCTTTTCGGGATCCGGAGTCTCTTGGCCGTGCCTTCAGTTTTGGGCCTTGGGCCAGCACCTCACCCTCATCGGGACTCGGATGTTTTAAGTCCATCACTGCCCCATGCACTGTTTGTTTCCGTCGCTAAGACGGTGACGGTGCCGCTTTGCGTGGCTTTGGGGAGCAAGCCCTGCCAACAGCGGCTGCAGCTGCTTTCTGCGGTCTGGGGCCCCTCTCCCACGGGGTCCCCAGCCCCACCTTCGCCCAGGCCCCCCTTCCAAAACTGCAGCATGGCGGTGGTGGAGCGGGGCGGCGGCTGCTGCTGGTGCACGCCAGACCTGGGTGCCAGCAGGTCCCTGCTCCGCAGCAGATGTGCTGGGCACGGAGGTGGGCAGTCCGTGGGCCTCAAGGTCACACTGTTGTCAGCCTGTGTGTCTGTGTCGCCCAGAGCTCCAGGGAAGTCCTAAGAGAGCAAATTCTTCCGTCTCTCCCTCCTCCTCCTCCTCCTCCCCCTTCCCTCCTTCTAAGTGCGCGCAGTCTGCTGCTGGCACAGAACGCAGTGCACGAGCCTTGGAGAGTCTCCCAGAGCAGATCCATCCAGGGACGGGCTCCCAGAATGCCGTGGTGTCCGTCCGTCCACCTGAATCTCCTTCTTTTGTCAATTCAAGCTGTGAACCGACCTGCATTCGGTCCTAGGAATCTGTATTTAAAAACCATCACATTAAAAAAAAATTCCCTTAATGGTGATTGCAAGCATCAGAGAGTTTCCCAGGCGAAAAGAAAGATAGCACAAGGCACATCTGGGGATAAATGCAAGGGGAGGCACCCAGCTGGACGCCTAGACCTGCCTAGCCCCAGTGCAGGGGCGCTGTGTCGCGGCCAGCACCACCTCCACTGCCCCCGCCGCGGGATGCGGCTCCTCTGGGGCCCTGGGTGCGCTCTGTCTGAGCCTGCACTAGGTGGGGCATCAGGGTGGGGAACCAGGAAGCCAAAGCCTCTCTGCCTGGGTCCAGGGCTCTCTCCTTGGGAGCTGGGATTGGCTGTGTGGCCTGCGGGCCGTGCTAGGGGCCCCTGCCAGGCAGGGAGCGCAGATGGCCATTGGCTCGTGGCTGCCATCTCGGATAGAAATTCTCACAGCAGTCCTACTCCAGAACCCCTTCTCCTTTCTTCCGGCCAAGAAAATGATTAATCGTCTGGTGATATGAGAGAGCGAGAGAGGGAGGGGGTGTGTGTCGGGGGGTGGGGTAGGACCCAGTTTAAAAATCTGGAACTAGACTACGGTGGGTGGGGGTGGCATGGAAGGGGAGCAGGACCTGCTGCTGCTGCCCCCCAAATTCCTCGTCTTCTCCTGGTGGTTCTAGATGGTTCCTCAAGGCCATTGTGTCTCAATGCGTGCTTTTGCCAAAGGCTCCATCTCCGTGCTCCTGCACCGCAGAATTCCACCTGCAACCCAACCCACCAAGTGCCCGTCGCGTGGCACTGTCCCCCCACCTGAGAGGACTTCACAGACTGCCAAGCAGAGCAGAGGAGGGTGGGGGCCAGCTGCTCCTACACTGCTCTGTCTGGCTAGTGGGGTGTTGCAAGAAAGCCACCCGGAGGGGAAAATGCTCCCGGATGCCAGCCAGTGGGAGTGTTCACCAAAACAGGCACAAGATGGTCCTTCCAACGACGCCCGTCCCTACGTGGTGCTTGCGTGATTAGGAGACAGGAGTGGAAAGCCAAGCTCTCCCCATTCCTACCCATCTTGTATCGAGCAGTTTGCGGCCGGCTGGGGTGAAGTGGGACAGGCACTGGACGAGCGGCGGGTGGGGTAGTTTATTGGCCTCGTATCGAGGGCCACAGGCTCTGTTGGGCATCTCTTGTCCAGTCTCTTGTCCAGCTGAGACGTTGGGGGACGTGCCAGGGGCTGGGACTTTGGAGGGCTCTGTCCTGGGTTACGAAGGGTAAGCTATTGATGGTCCCCAGCCAGGATCAGTCCAGGGAAGACCAGGGATTGGCCACGTGACAGGAGACCCCAGGAGGCGGACTCAGGCGGGAAGTGGCCTGGGGCTTTGTGTGGGTTTGAATCTTGAAGGAGTTGGGGGGAGCCCGGAGGGAGGTGCTGCAATCCTCTGCCGCCGACGACTCTGCTCACCAGCGGGTGGCGCTGTTGGACAAGGAGCCGAGGGGCTCTGCGGCCAGCGTGGCACGGACCTGGGACACCAGGGGTAGGAGCACCCGCGAGAGCAGGCTGGGAGCTGCTCCCAGGGCTCTGGTCACAGCCCAGCAAGTCCCAGGGTGCAGGCAGGGCGTGCTTGGGTAAACAAAAGGTTTCCTGGAGTTTTTCTGGCTGAGCCGGTCACTCCGCTGGGTCCAGGGCTGGTTGCAGGCAAGAGGCCTGCCCCACCTGTTGGTGGGCGGAGCTCAATGCTGGGTCCCCCCCCCCCCCCCCCAGGAAACTCTTTGGCTTCCCGATGTGCCCCTGTCCTCTCTCCATAGCAGATTTCACAGCAAAGAAGTGAATTTCGTTCCAAGTCTGTCCACCTGCTGGGGTATCGCCAAGCTCCCGCTGGGTTTAAATAGCAGGAAGAAGGCACTTCCCTGTGCCTAAAAGTGCCAGGCCCCGTGCTGACCACAGCATCCACTCTAAAGGCAGGTGCCAGCTGCGGCTTGGGGCTCAGCCTGGGAAGTGCCGGCCCCTGCACCCACACGGGAGACCTGGAGGAAGCTCCCAGCTGCTGGCTTCCGAGCCCTAGCCATTTGGGGAGTGAACCAGCAGACAGAAGACCTTGCTCTGTCTCTCCTCTCTCTCTGTAACTCTTTCAAAATAAAGACAAAAATCTAAAAAGAAAAAAGAGAAGAAACCCCTAGGCAGAGCCGGGCTCCCTTCTCCCAAGCCTTCTCCCAAGCCCACCCCCTGCACTTTGCTGCTGCTCCTGTGGCCCGAGGGGCTTGGCCAAAGTGAAAGAGGAGACCTGGTCCCCTCTGGTTCTGGTGCCGGGAGGTGCATGGGTGGGGTGGGATTTCTGGAGGCCCTGCAGAGCCTGGTTCCTGAAGGCGGTACTTGGGGAGTTGGCTTCCAATCAGGAAGCCTGCTCAGGTCTGCGACTTGGTGCGGGCCAGCCTCCTGGGTGCGGCGGGGGTGGCCTGGGGGATGCAGTGGGAGTCACAGAAGCCACTCCCCAGATGTCACTGAGCACCTAGGAGGGGACTGCAGAGTTGTGGGAAAATGGAATTAAGGTGAGTTTATTTGGGTGCGGAAATTTTGAAATTCGTGCATAGCTTTTCACGGCCCACATTTCCCGCGGACATTGGGAAGACCCCTCTCCTGTGCTGACCCCCGGGATCGGGGCCCTGGGATCTCAGATCCCCGAACCAGGGCGGCTTCCCTGAGAAGCAAAGACGTGAACAAACTCTGACAGGGTTCAAGAGTTGTGTAGAGTAAAGCAGGTTGGTGGGAACTCAACTGGGGCTATCTTTAAAAATAAAAAAATGTAAACAAATTTATTTATTTTATCTGAAAGGCAGAGTTACAGAGAGGAAGAGACAGAGAGAGATCTTGCACCCACAGGTTCACACCATAAATGGCTGCAATGGCTGGAGTTGGGCTGGTCCAAAACCGGGAGCCAGGAGCTTCTTCTGGGTCTTCCACGTGGGTGCAGGGGCCCAAGGACTTGGGCCATCTTCTACTGCTTTTCCAGGCCATAGCAGGGAGCTGGATCAGAAGCGGAGCAGCCAGGACTTGAACCGGTGCCCATATGGGATGGCGGCACTGCAGGCGGCAGCTTTACCTGCTACGCCACAGCACCGGCCCCTAAATAATTTTTTTAAGGTTTATTTTAGTCCGGCGCCGCGGCTCACTAGGCTAATCCTCCGCCTTGCGGCGCCGGCACACCGGGTTCTAGTCCCGGTCGGGGTGCCGGATTCTGTCCCGGTTGCCCCTCTTCCAGGCCAGCTCTCTGCTGTGGCCCGGGAGTGCAGTGGAGGATGGCCCAGGTGCTTGGGCCCTGCACCCCATGGGAGACCAGGAGAAGCACCTGGCTCCTGCCATCGGATCAGCACGGTGCGCCGGCCGCGGCGGCCATTGGAGGGTGAACAAACGGCAAAAAGGAAGACCTTTCTCTCTGTCTCTCTCTTTCACTGTCCACTCTGCCTGTCAAAAAATAAAAAAATTAAAAAAAGATTTATTTTATTTATTTTCAAGGCAGAGTTACAGAGTGGGGGGCAGGGGGCAGAGAGAGAGAGAGAGGCCTTCCATCAGCTGGCTCACTCCAATGCCCACAGTGATCAGGCTGGGCGGGGACTGGAGACTCATTCCAGGACTCCCCTGTGGGTGAGCCCCAGGTATGCACGGAGGAAGCTGGAGCCAAGCACTGAAGCCAGGTACTGCAGTGCGGGGTGCAGGCATGCTAACCGCTAGGCTAAAAGGCCACCCCCAGAGCTAGGATCACAGTGACAAGGAGGAGGCCCAGGTGTGGTAGGCAGAGGGAGGCCCAAGTGCAAAGCATCAGGCAGGGGTGAGTGGCGAGAGGGTAGTGAGGGAGGCGCAGGGGCAGGGAGGGAGGGTGCTGGCTCCCTCTGCTGCAGAGCTGAGAGTCCTAGGGCCACTCTGTGGGGAGTGGGCTTTGAGGGCATGAGGATGGTGGTCAGAGAGATGTCACGGGGGTGGAGGTGGACAGACTGGCCTGTGCATGGGTTAGGAGTGGACAGTGGAGCAGATAGAGCAAGGAGGGTTTGGCTTTGGCACCTGGGCACCGTCTCACTCCAGACAGAGCTTGGTGGGAAAGAAATCCAGGAGTGAGCTGGCCGTGCAGGGTAGAGACAGCGGCCGCGGTGGACAGGTCAGGCGGGCAATGGGTGTCCAGAGTCCCAGGGACAGCTCCAGGCTGAGCATCAACATTTGGGGGAGGGGCGGAGGGTCTGCTCCAGTTTCCTAGTTTCCAAGGAAAGACATCAGAGGGGGCTGCCAAACAGCATTTTTAATGTAAAATAGTGAGGAAGGCAGCAAGAAGAGGGCCTGGGGTTAGACTGCCAGGGGAGGGCGCTCTCCTCCCCAAGTCCAGGACTCCTGAGTGACAGGGCCCAGCGCAGGAGGTGGGGCAGGCCCTGCCGTGGGGGCACCCCCCACAATGGAGCTCTAGCTTGCAGGGGGTGGCCTGGGGCTGGGGTAACCTTAGGGTTGTTAACCTAAGATGGGGCAGAGTCTCTCACCGGAAACAGCTAAGCTGAGACCAGGATGGAGGCCCAGGCAGCGGCGGAAGCTGCAGGAAGGGGGCGGGGCAGGGGTGGGGTGGGGGTGGAGGCAGTGCAGGAGGCGAGAGCTGCGGTGTCCTGTGCTAGTTCCTGCGTTGTCCGGAGGCGACTCAGGGGTGGGTGTAGTTGCCCATCCGCAGGGTCCCCTGGCGCACGGCACACTCCTCCCGGTGCGCTGTGAGCGCTCTCTGGCGATCGGCCTCCGTGGGGAAGGTATCCAGACGGGGGCCCACCTGCGGACAGAGGGAAGAGCCGGTGGGTGAGGCCGGGCCGCGTGCTCCCTCTCCCCACCACGTCACGCGGAGACGCAGCTGCAAGGGGGAAACGCAGGAGCAGGTGCAGGTGTGAGAGCCTGCCGGGGGCGGCCCCGAACAGCACCTGGACCGGAGCTCAGGGAGCCATTGCCTGGCCCTTGTGAGGGAGACAGACCCCGGGAGGGGGAGCACCCAGCCTGCCCCTCCCTCGGGACGCATGGAGGTGAAAGCTCCCTGCCTCCGGTGCCGGCTGCGTCCTGCACGTCTAAGGGAACGCATGAGGCTGTGCAGCGCAGCCTCGTGGGACGGGATCTGTGAGGATGACCCGAGGGAGGCCAGGGTCTCAGCCAGGAGCAGGCGGAGAGGCCGTGGGCTCCCTTGCCAAGCTATGCACTGATTTGTCCGTTCATTCAGTCTCGTGTGTGTGCAGCCCATATGCTGGGAGCACAGCCGTGCGTCTTGCGTGGGGTCAATGGAGCTTTGCACCTGCTAGTTCCTGGTGACTGACAGAGGGGCGGGGCTGGAATCCAGGTGGGGAAGACACTGTGGGGAGGCTTCCTGGGCAGAGGGGGTGTGGTGGTCCTACCAGCCTTGGTGGAGGCGGGGCTATGGTTTCAATGTCAAATGACCCCAAAAGTTCCCAGCTTTCAAGGCTGGGTTCAGGGTGGTGCCTTCAGGAGGCAGGGGCTCAAGGGAGGGTGTCCTGAAGTCACGAAGTCTCCTTGGGGACTCCGCCTCCACATCCTACCCTCGCCTGAGGATGCCCGGCCAGAGCCTTGGCCAACGCCCTGAGCTCAGGGTCCCCTGTCCTTGGTCAGGGGCTCGTATCTGGGATTTCGCTCAGGGGGCAGGCTCCTCCAGGCTTCGCAGGGGAACCCAGGGCTCTGGGGTCCCCGGACAGCCCCAAGCTCTGGGCAGGAGTCCAGGCTTGGGTGGCGCTGCCCAGGGGTGGTTAGCTGAGCCCTGGGGCCTGAGACAAGGAACTGAGAGGGTTCACGTGGGGAGTGGGGGGGCTGGAGCGTGGCGCAGCGGGGGAGACCCAGGCCCAGAGCAGCAGCTGGCTCAGGGCTGACTCCCAGGGGAAACGGTGGCGGGGACACTCGGGCTCTAAGTTCTGGGTTCTTCCTGGAACTTCTACTGAGGCCCAATGACATGAGAAGGAGGCAGGGGCGGCGGGAGCTTGTGAGAGACCAGCGGGGAGAAGCAGGTGGAGAGGGGACCCAGCTGTGCCAAGGGTGCCCATGTTCTTGCTCCGAGGGGACAGGTCCCCAGCTAGCCCAGCGCTCACGAGTCCCCTGGGGAGCTCGGGGACCCTTGGGAAGTCCCTTCAAGAACCCCATTACCCCATTTCCTGGAGCTTCCTGGCATCAGCCCCAGCCTCGGGTTTGGGCTGTGGGGGTGCATCTAGGAATTGTCTGGGGCTCTGCTGACCCCAGCAGGGGTCTGCTCCCAATCCCAAAGCTGCCAGTCATGCAGGCAGAGGCCCAGACAGCAACCAGAAGCCCAGGTGGGCACCAGGGCTGAGCACCTCGCACTTGGATCAACCGTGAGTTTGCTCCCGGCTCAATCTTCAGTTTCAGAAAAACCCCCGAGTGGGTTATGGAGAAGAGAGAAGCCCCCGCACCATGTGCCGGGGAAAACAGCCTGCAACGGAGCCGTCCCACTGCTGTGGTTCAGCGGCTGAAGTTGCTGCTTGCGACGCCTGCATTCCACATGGGAAACGGCCAATCCCTGCCTGCTCCACTTCCCATCCAGCTCCTGCTAATGCCCCTGGGAGAGCAGTGGAAGATGCTCCGAGTATGCGGGTCCCTGTCACCCATGTGGGAGACCCGGATGGAGTTCCTGGCTCCTGGCTTCAGCCTGGCCCAGCCCTAACCATCGTGGACATTGGAGAAATGAATTCCTGGATGGAAGATCCCTCTCTGTCTCTCCCTCTCTCCGTCACGCTGCCTTTCATGTGAAGAAAATAAATAATACATATTTATATTTTTAAAAAAGGTAGACAGTGGGGCTGGCGCCGTGGCTCACTTGGTTAATCCTCTGCCTGCGGTGCCGGCATCCTATATGGGCGCTGGGTTCTAGTCCCGGCTGCTCCTCTTCCAGGCCAGCTCTCTGCTGTGGCTCGGGAAGGCAGTGGAGGATGGCCCAAGTGCTTGGGCCCTGCACCCCATGGGAGACCAGGAGGAAGCACCTGGCTCCTGGCTTCAGATCGGGGCAGTGTGCCGGCCGTAGCAGCCATTTGGGGGAGAACCAACGGAAGAAAGACCTTTCTCTCTGTCTCTCTCTCTCTCTCACTGTCTAACACTATCTGTCAAAGGAAAAAAAAAAAAGGTAGACAGGAATAAAAGGCTTGATTTTCCTGACACCTGCAGTTCCCAGAGGTGGCTGGAGACGCCCAGTGGGGCTGGCACTCAGCGCCATCCTCTCTCCGTCCAGGCAGCTGCCACTCTGAGGTCTCCGGGTCTGGGGGCATTCAGACTGGCAACAGTGCTGTCCCTGGTGCCCAGCCGCCAACCTGCTTTGCTTGGTCTTGTCTCTTAGAACACGGCGTCTTACTCATGCATGTTTTCCAGACTTGTAGTCATTTATATGCAATTTCACAAGATGCTTAACATTGTTACAATAGCTTTCCATGTTGCTACAATGTCACTGTCAAATTTTGTAAAATTTTGAATTCTTTTTAGATTTGAGAGAGAGAGAGGGCTCCCATTTGCTGGTTCACTCTCCAAATACCTGCAACAGCCCAGCTAGGGGTGGGAGCCAAGAGCTGGGAACGCAACCCAGGTCCCCCATGTGGGTGGCGGGAACCCAGTTCCTCAGTCATCACTGCGGCCTCCCAGGGTGTGGGTGAGCAGGAAGCTAAGTCGGGAGTGGAGCAGGGACTGGACTCCAGCAACTCTGCCGTGGGGCTGGGAGCACCTTCACTGCTAGGCTCAACACCAGCCCCGTGGAAAAATTCATAGCCTTGTGGGGGTAGACTTGATCTCCGGAAGCGGTATATAGTCTGTGTATACAGCTCCACGCTTCTGGACGCACGCAAACTCCCACGAAACCATCCCCACCATTAAGGTAATAAAACATCCGTCGCCTTCAAAGGCTTCCTTGTGCCCTGTTGGGTTTTTGTTCTGGGCAAGAACGCGGAACATGAGATCCACTCTCTTTCAAACAGTTCAGGAGCGCAATACAGGATGCGCACTGGCAGGCCTGCGCTGCATGGCGGATCTCCAGGGCGGACCGCTGGGCCAAGTGAAACTTGACCCTCACGGAACAGCTGCCCACTTCCTCTGCCTGGGTCCCCGGGCCCCGCCTCTCCCACTCTGCTCCCATGAGTCGCGGTGGGCCCCCGCGCTGGGCTGCCTTGG
This sequence comes from Oryctolagus cuniculus, assembly GCF_051225735.1. Taxonomy (NCBI): domain Eukaryota; kingdom Metazoa; phylum Chordata; class Mammalia; order Lagomorpha; family Leporidae; genus Oryctolagus; species Oryctolagus cuniculus. Next base: position 235,105,133 of record NC_142867.1, on the reverse strand, counting down.
CCCTGGCACTCGGTGGAACCAGGATATGGCCTCGTCCTCTCCTCTAAACCTGTGAAGGTGACCTTGTTTGGAGGGGGAGGGGGTCTTCGCTGATGTGATCTGGACGTAGAGTCCTGGGCTACTGACAGGTGTGGTTGTGAGAGACGGGGCAGAGAGGAGGATCCTGGCACCCAGGAACGCAGAACCTCTCCCGTGGAGGCTGCAGAGGGTGCATCCCTGCTGAATTCTGGCCCCCAGAACCGCAGACTAAACTCCTATTGTTCTGAGCCACCACGTTTGGGGTTGTGGGTTTGGGCATCCTCAGGACACCCACAGGGAGAGGTGTAGAGGGGCGGCACCACCTCTCTCCCTTCCCTGAGGGGGCACGGAGGAGCTGGGACCCGAGGAGCTGCCCAGCCAGAGCCCGCGTGGATGGCAGAGAGCTTCAAACAGAAATCATCCTCGCCGCAGGCCCCGCTCCCCGGAACCCTCACGGAGGAGGCACGTCCATCTGTCCATGCGTCTAGAAACAAGTGCTGTGCACCTGCCACACGCCAGAGACCACGAACCACATGCGCCTTGGACGTCAGAAATCCACAGTTTCCCCGGGGTGTGGGTACTCCCTCCCTGACCGGACAGTGCACTCTGGCACCTCCCGGTCCCCAGCAGCACTGGGCTCGCGGGAGGCCGTGGGCCGGGGGCAGGACGCACATCGTGTGGCCTCTCCCACTGTGGCGAGCTCGCTTCCACCTGGCAGGGTCTGCTCTCGTCCCTCTCCCCGGGGGCCCTACCCAGGGTCTGGAACTCAAGAAGCTGCAAACAGGTTGGAGGGGGTGAACAAATGAGTGAAAGAGTAAGTGTGCGATGAATTCACCTGGCCCCGGCAGGTTTCTGGGCCGGGTGGGACCTGATTATGGCCTGGAAGGCGGGGCTGAGGGCGGAGCAGAGGCAGGAGGGGCAGGTGCCCCAGGGCTCAGCTGGGCGCCAAGCCCGGACATGGAAACCAAAGTCCAGGGGCCTCTCCTGAGAGCTGCCTCCGGCAAGAATGTCCACCCCAGGGTGAATGGGCCTATTCTGTGGCCCAGAAACCCTTAAGGCCCAAACCAAAAGCCAGTGGTCAGCAGAGAGGACGCTGGGAAGGCCAAGCCGCCAGGTGCGTCATCAGCCCTGTCTCACCAAGCAGCGTTAGCGGGACCTGCACTTTCATCTCACACGCGCCTCTGGGCGTCCTGCGATGGCCGGGCCCCCTGTGTGTCCATTTTACAGACAGGACAGTGGAGGTCGCAGGAGGCTCAGACACTTGTCCTAGGTTTTGTGGGGCCTGAGCTCTTCGTGACCAAGCACCGTGTCCCTTACCAAACGCCCTTGAGCGGCTCAAGGGACAGTCCCCAGCGGCAAGGTCGTGGCTCCCGTCCCACAGGCGAGCTCGGGGCTCCGGCCCAGATGAGCGTGGTCACAATCAGGCCCCGAGCTCCTGTGTGGTCCCGACCCTGGGGGCCCCGGAGTCAACGGGGGAAGAGCTGCCGGACGCGGAGGTCCTCCTGAGATGCTTCTAAATGAAGCCGTCTGCGGTCTGTCTCCGCCTGCAGCTAAGGATGGCAGTGGCTTTGGCAGGAGACAGCTTCGCTGAATGAGGCTGTGAGTGGCGGCAGGGTCAATGCAGGTAAATAAGAAGCGAGTGCCGCCGGCCGCCAGCGGCCCGGGGAGCGGGGCAGTGGCGGGCGCTGGCCCTGTGGCGTGGGCAGCATTGCACGAATGGAAATTGAGTGCAAGATGCCCTGGGGGGTCCGGGAAGCCCGCGCCAGCACGCTGTGCACGCAGCGTTTGATGAGCCGCTGAGGTTGTGGACGGGGCGGGCGGGTCTCTAGGGAGGACCCGGAGCCGGCCAGGGCCAGAGGAACGGAGGGGGATGGTCCAAAGCTCCCCACGTGGGAGGCGCCGGGTGAACCACAGGCAAGGACCGTGAGCCAGTGTGGCCAGGGGACAGCAGGGTGGGCGGGGTGGGGGCGGGGATGAGCAGCCTCTGGAACATAAAAGGGATTTGGCCGGCGCCGCGGCTCACTAGGCTAATCCTCCGCCTTGTGGCGCCGGCACACCGGGTTCTAGTCCCGGTCGGGGCGCTGGATTCTGTCCCGGTTGCCCCTCTTCCAGGCCAGCCCTCTGCTGTGGCCAGGGAGTGCAGTGGAGGATGGCCTAAGTGCTTGGGCCCTGCACCCCATGGGAGACCAGGAGAAGCACCTGGCTCCTGGCTCCTGCCATCGGATCGGCGCGGTGCGCCGGCCGCAGCGCGCCGGCCACGGCGGCCATTGGAGGGTGAACCAATGGCAAAGGAAGACCTTTCTCTCTGTCTCTCTCTCTCACTGTCCACTCTGCCTGTCAAAAAAAAAAAAAAAAAAAAAAAGGGATTTGGACTCGGCGCCCGGGGTCCCCTCTCTGAAACCAGATCAGCATAAAAGATCCCCAGAACGTTGGGGTTAGGGAGAACCTGGGGTCCTCACATCCCACTCTCCCATAACACAGATGGAAAGCCCGTCCACCAGGAAGCCTTTTTCCCCAGCGCCCAGGCTGCCCGGCTGCTGTCTCCACCACCCCTGGGTGGCACCTGTGCTGCTCCTGAGAAACAGAGACAAGGGGAGCAAGCTCCTGTCCACCGGTCCACTCCCCGGATGCCCACGAGGGGCCGGGCTGAGCCAGGGCGGGCAGAAGCTGAGGCCGGGGGAGGGGGAGCACTGTCCTGGTCTCCCAGGTGGGTGCACCAGCAGGAAGCTGGAGTCAGGAGCCGGAGCTGGGGGGACGCGGGCGGCTTAACCTCGAGGCCAAAGCTGCCTGCTCCCTCTGAGCCTCTTTGCTTGCACCGGAGTTGCCTGCTTAGCTAACGCCCTCGGCATCTTTCCTGCCCCCTCACATTGGTGTCTATACAGCACCCAGTAGCCGCCCCCAGCCCCGCCCCACGGCTGGGGGGGACGTTTAGTTTTGCTAGTTCTCTTTTAATCTAACTTCCGCCCGATTTCTTCCTTGATCCGTTAGCTGCGCATCGGAGCGCTTTTCTGGTCTCAGATGATCTTCAGCCGTGGTGCTACTGATTCCTGATTGAATTCATTTGTCCCTGAGGACTGCCCTGCATGGCCCCTGTGGCATGTGTGGGGGTGCGGCTGGGCCTGCTTGCCTGAGGGGACTTTCAATGGGGAGGCCACTGTGAACTGGGCCGGGGGACGAGACGTGGCCATCAGTGAGGGCCCCTGGGCCGGGGGACGAGACGTGGCCGTCACTGAGGGGCCCCGGGCAGGGGACGAGGCGCGGCCATCAGTGCGGGGCCCCAGGCAGGGGACGAGACGTGGCCGTCAGTGAGGGGCCCCGGGCAGGGGACGAGGCGCGGCCATCAGTGAGGGGCCCCGGGCTGGGGGACGAGACGTGGCCGTCAGTGAGGGGCCCCGGGCAGGGGACGAGGCGCGGCCATCAGTGAGGGGCCCCGGGCTGGGGGACGAGACGTGGCCATCAGTGAGGGGCCCCGGGCTGGGGGACGAGGCGCGGCCATCAGTGAGGGGCCCCGGGCCGGGGGATGAGGCGCGGCCATCAGTGAGGGGCCCCGGGCCGGGGGACGAGGCGCGGCCGTCACTGAGGGGCCCCGGGCCGGGGGACGAGACGTGGCCGTCACTGAGGGGCCCCGGGCTGGGGACGAGACGTGGCCGTCAGTGCGGGGCCCTGGGCTGGGGACGAGACGTGGCCGTCACTGAGGGGCCCCGGGCTGGGGACGAGACGTGGCCGTCAGTGCGGGGCCCTGGGCTGGGGACGAGACGTGGCCGTCAGTGCGGGGCCCCAGGCAGGGGACGAGACGTGGCCGTCACTGAGGGGCCCCGGGCCGGGGGACGAGACGTGGCCGTCAGTGAGGGGCCCCGGGCCGGGGGACGAGACGTGGCCGTCACTGAGGGGCCCCGGGCCGGGGGACGAGACGCGGCCGTCACTGAGGGGCCCCGGGCCGGGGGACGAGACGTGGCCGTCAGTGAGGGGCCCCGGGCCGGGGGACGAGACGTGGCCGTCACTGAGGGGCCCCGGGCCGGGGGACGAGACGCGGCCGTCACTGAGGGGCCCCGGGCCGGGGGACGAGACGTGGCCGTCAGTGAGGGGCCCCGGGCGGGGGACGAGACGTGGCCGTCAGTGCGGGGCCCCGGGCGGGGGACGAGACGTGGCCGTCAGTGAGGGGCCCCGGGCGGGGGACGAGACGTGGCTGTGGCCTTCCCCCTTCTGTCCTCTTCACTCCATGGGAATTGGCCCCTGCTCCGCTATGCCCCAGGCACTGAGCTGGCCGCCAGGTCACGGGCAGAACTGGAAAACCTCTGCTATCCAGGGGCTGGCAACTCGTGTGAAACTAAATTACACCATGGACTCCTCTCTTCTGGCGGCACCAGATGAACAGGAGTACCGGATGCTGACAGAGCTGGGGACATAGAGGCTGCAACCTAAACCGGGCGCCAGACGGCGCTCCCCTGGGAAAATGACAAGGAAGCAGACTCAGAGGTGAGGAAGAGGCGGGCAGGGGCCCCGGCAGCACACAGACAGACAGACAGACACGTCACAGGGGAACTCTGAGGCCAACAGGCACAGCAAAAAGTGCCCAAGTCCCAGCTGGTGCCTGCATCCCATATGGGCGCCAGTTCGAGTCCTGACTGCTCCGCTTTGGATCCAGCTCTCTGCTATGGCCTCTATGGCCTGGGAAAGCAGCAGAAGATGGTCCAAGTGCTTGGGTCCCTGCACCCGTGTGGGAGACCTGGATGGAGTTTCTGGCTCCCGGCTTCAGTCTGGCCCAGCTCTGGTGTTGTGGCCATTTGGGGAGGGAACCAGCAGCTGGAAGATTTTTCTGACTCTCCTTCTCTCTCCATAACTCTGCCGTTCAAATAAATAAAATAAATCTTTTAAAAATTATACACACAAAAAAAAATCAGAACGCTCACACTGTACCAGCGAGGGCACTGACTGGAGGGGGGTGTGGCGAGGGCGCCCCAGGAACCACGTGTTGCTCTTGCCTCTGACCAGGCTTCTGCATGGGCCCCACAGAGGGAGCCGAGGCCCAGAGCCCCCGTCAGCTGCAGGAGGCTGCCTGGGGGTCCTGCTTCCAGGGTCTGTGGGGTTCCTGAATCCTTGTTTTGTTTTGTTTGTTTTGCATTGTTTTGTTTGTGGCTGTTCCAATGCACCCTGCCAGGAGAGCCCGCCGGCCCGAGGAATCTTCCTCTGGTCTACATCGCGGGAGGGCACTTCAGAACGTTCCTGGTGCAAGAAAGCAGCTGGAATTGGTGCACGGGAGCTGTCTTTAGGACGTTCAGGAAAAACATGCATCAGGGAAAATCTGCATGGACTTCGAATCGTTTTTGCACCAAAAATTTTTTTAATTCCAATTTACTATAAACTATAAAAATTACTCACTTATTTGTTTTCATTTTGTTTGAAAGGCAGAGACATAGAGTGACAGAGTGAATCCACTGACGCACTCGGCCTGGCCTGGGCCAAGCCTAACCAGGAGCCTGGGACTCCATCCGGGTCTCCCGAGCAGGTGGCGGGGACCCACCTCAGCAGGGAGCTGGAATCAGAACCCAGACCCTGACGTGGAATGCGGGTGCCTGCTGCCGTCCTGTGTCTGAGCTGTACCAAGCGCCCACCCTCTCCACGACCTTCTGAGGTGCACGCACACACCCCAGAAGTTTTAGAAACATCCACTGAGATGCACGTAAGGTGTCTTCAGGGATTGGGGACAACTTCACGTTCCTCAGTAGGGGACGGTGGGAGAGGAATCCATGGGGTAGACACTGGGCCCAGGGTTGAAACGAGGGCTGTACTTCTATCTCCATGAATTTGGAGCCGGCACTGTGGTGTAGCGGGTAAAGCCACCGCCTGCAGTGCCGGCATCCCACACGGCACCAATTCGAGTCCCGGCTGCTCCACTTCCGACCCAGCTCTCTGCTATGGCCTGGGAAAGCAGTGAAGATGCCCCAAGTCCTTGGGCTCCTGCACCCACATGGGAGACCTGGAAGAAGCTCCTGGCTTCGGATTGGCTCAGCTCCAGCCATTGCAGCCAACTGGGGAGTGAACCAGCGGATGGAAGACCCCCCCCCCCCGCCTCTGCCTCTGCTTCTCTGTAACTCTGCCTTTCAAATAAACAAATAAAATATATTTTTTTTAAAATTTTTGACAGGCAGACTGGACAGTGAGAGAGACAGAGAGAAAGGTCTTCCTTTTGCCGTTGGTTCACCCTCCAATGGCCACTGCTACTGGGCCGCTGCGGCCGGCACACCACGCTGATCCGATGGCAGGAGCCAGGTGCTTCTCCTGGTCTCCCATGGGGTGCAGGGCCCAAGCACTTGGGCCATCCTCCACTGCACTCCCTGACCACAGCAGAGAGCTGGCCTGGAAGAGGGGCAACCGGGACAGAATCCAGCGCCCCGACCGGGACTAGAACCCGGTGTGCCAGCGCTGCAAGGTGGAGGATTAGCCTGTTGAGCCACGGCGCTGGCCCCAAATAAAATATTTTTTTAAAAAAAGTAACCACATTATCATGAAGAGCAAAATTATATTAAAAAAAATCTCCATGAGCTAAAATAACGTAGAAGCGAAGACTCAGCTCCCAAGCACTCAACAGTCCTGCATGGGTTGGGCCGGGTGCTGGGGGGGCGGGGGCAGACGCGGAGCCGACATTGAGGGAAGTCCCACTCCAGGCCTGTCTGCACGAACACATATACATCTTGCAACCAGAAAAAAAAAAAAAAAAAAAACCTGACGGGTGCAGGGATTCCCACACCACTTGGGACCCCGCATCCTGCCTTATTGGGCTGCCTGGCTTTCAAGTCCAGGCTCCACTTCTGGTCCCGCTTTCTGCTGATGCGCACACCGAGAGGCAGCAGGTGACGGCTCAAGCACTCAAGGGCCTGCTCCCTGCACTGAGCCCTGGCTCCTGGCATCGGCTCAGCCCTGCCCCAGATGGTGCAGGCACCTGGGGAGTGAATCAGCTGATGGAAGAGCTCTTTCTCTCTTTGAAATAAAATAAAAATAAATAAACAAAGCCTTTTTAAAAACAAGAAAACTTGTAGAAGTTTTCATCATGTATAAGCATGATGTCATTACAGGAAAAATCTAGACCATGTGAAACAAGTCCCTGTGTGTCTCCGGCACGTGTGCAAATCCACTTGCCCCTGGGGAGACACTGGAAGTTCCCAGAAGCCTTTGCTGCTTTTCAATATGAGCACGCCAGGAGGGGATGTCAGGGAGGGAGACTCCGGGTGAGGGAGGAGGGCAGAGGGGCTGGAGCCCACAGCCTGCACCCCTACACACACACACACACACACACACACACGCACCCCCTCGCGGCTGTTGCACGGTTTCATTCATTGGAGTCCCGTGGACTTTCCGAACCGCCTCCCCTGTGAGCGCCTCCTGCTTCCCCGGGCTTCCCCTCGCTGCTGTACCTAAGACAACCCCAAGGCCTGGCGGTGCGACATGGGCAGCCCCCCTCGCTGGGTCGCTGAGCCCTTGGCTGCGCTCGGCGGCCGGAGGGCGAGTGGAACATTGCTTCGGTATTCCTTCAGCGTGAGGCCTCTGCCACAGGCTGGGGCTCCGTACGGGGGAAGGCGAGGGTTTTCCCTTGAGCCTCCTCCCCAGGGTCAGGCCTTGCTGGTAGAAGCAGTGTGTGTGCGTGCGCACATGTGTGTGTGAGCAGGGCCAGGGAAACCTAACTCCTTGTTGTGTGTGTTAACAGGCCGGGCAGTTTTTCCATGGGGCCTGTGAGAGTCCAGGCCTCTGACCCAATCCCACGGCCAACCGTGGCTAAGTTGGTCCTGTCTTTAAAAACAATTATTTCTGGCCAGCGCTGCGGCTCACTAGGCTAATCCTCTGCCTTGCAGCGCCGGCACACCAGTTCTAGTCCCGATTGGGGCACCGGATTCTGTCCCGGTTGCCCCTCTTCCAGGCCAGCTCTCTGCTGTGGCCAGGGAGTGCAGTGGAGGATGGCCCAGGTGCTTGGGCCCTGCACCCCATGGGAGACCAGGAGAAGCACCTGGCTCCTGCCATCGGATCAGCGCGGTGTGCCGGCTGCAGTGCGCCGGCCGCGGCGGCCACTGGAGGGTGAACCAACGGCAAAGGAAGACTTTTCTCTCTGTCTCTCTCTCTCACTGTCCACTCTGCCTGTCAAAAACAAAACAAAACAAAACAAAACAAACAAACAAAAAACAATTATTTCTTTGAAAAGGAGAGAGAGACATCTTCCACCTGCTGATTCATCCCCAAATGCCTGCAACAGCCAGGCCAGGGTCAGGTTGAAGCAGGAGAGGGAACTCCACCCAGATCTCCCACACGCATGGCGAGGACCCAAGCGCTTGAGCCGCCCCTTCTGCCTCCCCAGGGCTGGAAGCTGGAAGCAGCAGAGCCAGGGCTGGAAGCCAGGCACTGATTTGGAATGCCGGTGCTCCGAGGGGTGTCTTATCCACTGTGCCTGGTCCCCTCTCATTAGCCTCACGAGGGCCCAGCAGCACCCCTGTGCCACGGGCAGGCGACCCAGAAGGCAAAGGAAAGATTTGAGAAAAAAAATAGCCAGATTCGTATTTTTAAAAGAAAGGGAGAAATCTGACAAAGAGCTAGGGGAAAAAAAAAAGGAAGAAGAAGGAGGAAAGAAATGACAGCCATAGGGATTTCAGTGTAGGTTTTTTGAAAAGTGACAAGCGCGCAGGTGACTGGAGGGAGATTCCGCGGGAGGCTGAGAGGCCGTCTGCTCTAATGAGACACCCTTGAACATTATGGATCAGTCCCAGGTCAGCAATTTCCGTCAAGTCCAGGGCGGCTGGAGGTCAAAGGCCCCAGCAGAACACAGACCCGCACGAGGCGTCCCCGAGAATCGGCCCGGCCCCGCGCTCCGGGGGCGACAGGCTCAAGTTTAAGTCATTAACGAGGGCAGCGAGCTGTCCGGAGACAGCTGGTCCCTTAAGTTGTTATCCTGCCACTGGCTCTCATTTCTCTGCGGTTCAAAAACAGACGGACCAAGGACAAGAGCCTGACCCGCCCTGCCGCTGGGCTCTCAAGGAGCATCTAAGCGCCTCCCCACGACGTGGCTGCTGCCTTTTTTTTTTTTTTTTTAATAATTAACTTATTTGAAAGGCAGAGTTACAGAGAGGCAGAGGCAGAGGGAGAGAGAGGTCTTCCATCTACTGGTTCACTCTCCAAATGGCTGCAACGGCCAGAGCTGGGCTGATCTGAAGCCAGGAGCCAGGAGCTTCTTCAGTGTCTCCTACGTGGGTGCAGGGGCCCAAGGAATTAGGCCATCTTCCACTGTTTTCCCAGGCACATTAGCAGGAATGCTGGATGGGAAGTGGAGCAGCGGGGACACATATGGGATGCCGGCATTGCAAGTGGTGGCTTTACCCGCTGAGCCACAGCGCCAGCCCCGGAACCTGGCCCAGGGCAGGTGGATGGGGAGGAGCAAGGTGCTCTGAGGGCAGGCAGGGGCAGGGCTGCTGGAGGCCAGTCCAGAGAGACCCTGCCCCGCACAGCCAGCACAGGGGTCCGGGTCTGAGCTTGCTGGCTGTGGGGCCGTGGGAGTGACTCTGGCAGAAGGAGGGCTGGCCCGTCAAGGCCCTGAAAAGGAGAAGGGATTTGCTGCTTCCAGAAGCCATGCAGAGAGCCCTAGCTATTGGACCAGTCACGGCGGCAGAGGGGAATTCCGGGGTCACACCCACTGAGGCCCCGGGCAGGCCCACCTCTGAGTAGCAGCGAGCAAGAGTCGGAATGGGTCACGGGCACTGAACACAGACAGGGGGTCCCCTGCACTGGCTACCTCCTGAAAATGCCCACAACAGCCAGGACTGGATCAGGCTAAGGCCAGGAGCCAGGAACTCCACCCGGGCCTCCCCCGTGGGTAGCAGGAACCCAAGAACTCGAGCCCTCACCTGCTGCCTTCATTAGCAGGAAGGTGGGGCTGGGAGTGGAGCCAGGACGCGAACCCAGGCGCTCTGACACGGGTCGTGGACACCCAAGGGGCGTTTTGACCACTGTAAAATTCCTGCACTCCGCCCCCACTTTCTGCAAAGTATCACTTGGAGTAGAAAGACTTTTAATTTTGATGAAGTCCAGTTTACCCAGTTTTCTGTAATGGACAATATTTATTTTCTTTATATAAATATTTTTTAAAAATATTATTATTTATTTGAAAGGCAGAGAGACAGAGAGAGAAAGACAACAAGAGACAGATATCTCTCAACTGCTGGTTCACTCACCAAATGGCCACAACAGCTGCTGGGGCTGGGCCAGGCTGCAGCCAGGAGCCCAGAACTCCATCCAGGTCTCCCATGTGGGTGGCAGGGACCCGAGGACTTAAGCTATCGCCTGCTGCCTCCCAAGGTGTGCGACTAGCAGGAAGCTAAATTGGGAGTAGAGCCAGGACTTGCACCCACTCTGATGCCCCAAGCGATGTCTTAACTGCGGTGCCAAACACCCACCCTTGTAAATATCACCCTAATGTAGCCTCAGAAAGTAAAGCACTCTAGGAATACTCAACGATTCACTTCAACCGCCTCTTTAATGGCAGGGGAGTGAGCAGGTGCTCTATTGATAGCCTGGTGGTGGCCGATGGCCAATTCTATCAGGGAATGTTCCAAGGCTGCATCTGGGCTCTTGAGAACTGTGCAGTGATTGATTAGCAAGGTCTGCTGTGGCACCAGAATGAGAGTTGGGTCGTGTTTTTGTTCTAAGAGATCCAAACAGGGGCTCCCGGGAGAGCAACAGTGAACACAGACTCAGAGCCTCAGGGAGAGGACGTCCACGTGTTCCTCCGCCTCTGCCTCTTCCGTCAGCCCCAGGCCACCTGCACCTGTGGCTGGTGGGGTGAGGGCAGGACACAGACGCTGAAAGCCAAGGGACAAGTGGCCAGCGGGGACGGGGAAGGCTTGGAGCTCAGGAGCATGGCTGCGAGGACAAGACAAGAGTAACGAACGCCTCCCATGGTCGCCCCAGAGGGGAAGATGCCCGCGCTGTTTGTAATGGTCTTACTTTTTAAGACCTTCCCACGGCCCTGGTGACGAAAGACGGAGGCCCCGATGAAGTCTGGAGGTGGCCCCCGGCTGTCCCCAGCATCGAGTCTGGCTCTGATCATCTTTTTGCCCAGCGAGCGTCCCTGCCGGGCTGTGGCCCAACCACCTCTGGGAGTTGACTGCCCTTGGGCGGCACGGGGCTTTCTCCCGTGTCCCACCATGGCTCCCCTGGGAGGTCAGAGGCCCGCCAAACGTCCGTCACCTGCATCTTGCAACCATGGCTTGTCTGAAAGTCTCGGCTGCGGAACGTCCCGCTGGAGGCTGTTGGGCAGGGGTCAAACAGGACGCAGGGGGCGAAAGAGCCCGGGCCGCCCCCAGCTCCACCTGGGAGCCCCCGTCTCTCGTTCTCTCCCACACAGACACACACGTGTGCATACACATACACACACACACGCACACACGCACACCCCAGGATGCAAATGATAACCACCGAGCCATCACTTGTGAAACTTGACAGAAAATAATGAGAAACACTAAATCTTTTATAAGGTCAACACTCGCCTTAGCCAAGCAGCTGTCAAACAAGAAAAGAATTTAGCGCCGGAGCCACGCGACTTCCATCGGCTCATTAAACCCAACAGGGCCCGGGCCTGGCGTGGCGGCGGAGGCGCGGGCCCTTCCGTTTTGTGTCAGTAATTTGTGGCGGAGGAGGCGAGAAAAAGCAGCCGGCGCCAAAGGGGCCTGGGGGATGGCTGGGGAATCGTTAGCGCGCCGGGAGCGGCCTGGCTCCTAATTGGAAGCATTGGGCATTATCAACAGAGGATTTGCCTCAGTTCCCTGACAGCTCCCGGGCCCAAAATGATCGCCCACTTGTCAGTGTAAAAGACCATTAAAAACAAACCATTTTGATTTAATTGGAGGCGGTGCACTGTGGGGCCAGGTGAGGAGGCCGTCAGCCGCTCACCCCAGCCGCCGCCTCGGTCTCGTCTCTCTGTCTCCCCCCGCCCCAGCCCTGCTCCCCACCCCCGGTGTGACGGGGCCAGGGGTACAGGAGCCTGTGTGTTTTCCAGACTTTGCATCTTTCAAAAACTGTCTGAGAGAGGAGTGAACAGGGAGCCGGGGCCGACTTCACAGCCGTGCTGGGGTCTGTGTTCAGAGCTGAGCTGCCAGGAAAGGCGGGGGAGGGGTCCCCCTCTTCTTCCCAGAGCTCAGATCACGGCGTCTGGGTGCCTCTGACCTTCTGAGAGGGTGTCCTGAGGCGCCTGGATGCAGGGGTCTCAGCAGGGGGGTGGGATATCCCGGCGGGGGTGCCCCCAATTCCACCCCACTTAGAACATCAGGACGTAGAAGGTCATGGTGGGAGGGTGGGACTTCCTGTCTTTGACACTCAGTGACAGCTAAGGAGTCGGTGGAGAAGTGTTGATAGAGGGGACCTGAGCTGGTGTCCAGCAGTGTCCCCTGCTGCAGGCCACAGCGCCGCTGAGGCCGGCTAGAGTCTTGCAGCCGTGACTCCGTGAGGAGCAGCCACGTTGGGTAAACGTTAGCACAGCTGCTCAGGGGTTCCCCCAGCCGGGCAGGTGCCCCCCGACGTGCGAGCGAGCGAGCATCCATCAGCGCGAGAGGCAGAGCCCAGACGCCCCGATGCCAGGGCCCGCATGCTGTGCACGTTGGTTCTGGGCACCGCGCGCGCTGTGGGCACTTGATAAATATTAATCGGCACTTGCCAGAGCGCGTGGAGGTCTATATATTTGTATATTAATCTCGCTCCCGGCTCACAAAGCGGGAATCTCGTTTGCTGTTCACTGCTTCCCTGACAACACGTGTAGGCCCACACGGCGCTGGAGGGGCGTGTTAGGGAGAGCCGGGGGACGCACACCTGCCCGTGCCTTCACACACCTCCCCGGCGCACGCTGATGAAGGATCAGGCTGGGAGGAGCCCCCCACCCCCACCCCAGCCCTGATGAACGTCAGACTCCGCAGCTCCAAGTGTTGCTGCTGAACTGGAGCAAGGGGGATTCCCTAATTACTTTCTCTGGAAATTTACCTGACAGAGCTTCCTCAGGTAGCACAAGGCGGTTAGCCAGGCTCCGGGATCCTCGGCTGACAGTCTTTGATTCTGTGCTCGCCTACAAATTAAGTCCTTTGCCGTGCTGTTCACACAGGGCCCGTCGGTACCTGTTTGCCTGTTCCTGGAGACTGCAGGACGACTTTGGTGCAGGTGCCAGGGAAGCCGAGGACGCGCAGAGCCCACGGGGTCGGGTCCTCTGCCGGGGAGTCTGCTCCCCCTTCCTTCCTGGCGATCACGGGCAGGAAGAATTCCTTCTGGGACCTTTTAGGACGGAACGACCCTTCCGCGGTTGCCAAGGCTGACGTGGCCAAGTCGCGAGCGGGAATGTCAGGGTTACCTGTCCTCAGCCAGACAACGAGGATGTTCACATCATGTCTTGTCCTGGATTCCTCCGAATGTGTTGGGGTAACTCCGCTATTCCTCAACCAGCTTGGCTGATGAACAGACAGATGCGCAGATGGATGGAGGGCGGGTGGACAGACGGGCAGAGGGACGGGTGGATGATGATAGACAGGTGGATGGATGAGTGGATGGGTGGTTGGACGGATGAACAGTGAGCTGGAAGGATGGGTGGATAGGTGGGCGGATGTATGCACAGATAGGGCTGGAGGGATTGGGAGCCTGGGATAAGACCCTCGGAGATGCGTCTGGGAGTCCAAGCCCCTGAAGAGCCTCTTCATCCGTGCTGCCCGGTCCCTTCTCTAAGAGGAAGAGGCGACGCATTTCCTTCAATATTTGCAGCCTGACTTCTTCCAAGCAGCCCGAGGCCGCCCAGGGATTGCACGTGGCGTGAACCATCTGTAAGGCTGTGCAAAGCGGAGCCTGGAGAGGAAGGGGGCAGACTCCGGGGCCGCAGAGGGGAGTAGAGCCCACCTGCTGCTCAGCCGGCCACATACACAGGAGGAGCGCATGCCATCCCGGATAGCACGTCTTTGCCGCGGTAGAAGAGATGGCGGTAGCGATTTGCTGGCTGCCCCGGGTGTCCCAACTGTGAGTGCGAAACAGGTCGATGTACAACCTTTTCCTGACACGGCCTTCTGGCAGGAAACCCCCACGTAGCTTCTCTTAGTAAAGGATTCACCTAGCGTCAACGACCATCTTCAGCCTGTCACTCAAACACACGTGCGAATGTGGTGCAAACAGACACATCTCCCCCGGCCATGGGTGAGGGCGGAGCCTGCAGCACTGGTGTCAGGGCGGCACCACGGGGCAGGGTTCCTATCACGAAGTCTGCCCCAAGGAGCGGTCTGGGACTCTGGGCATCTGTCAAGAAGCAGCGTCTGACTCCGGGCGTCCCCAGGGCTGTCCTGTAGACGGGGAGGTGGCCTTTCATGCCTCAGCACTCCAGAAGCAAGAAACACAACCAGGAGGGCCGGTGGGAGGGGGCAGATTCTGAGTGAACTTGAGAAAAGACGTCGCTGTGGATGGGACGGGGCCTCCCCCACCCCTCCCCAGCACAGATATTGAAGCCCTGCCCCCCAGTGTGAGGGTACAGGAGGCGGGGCCCTTGGGAACGACACAGGGGAGGTCACAGGGGTGGAGACCCCATCAGGGGTTTGTGCCTCCAGAAGAAGAGAAAGCAGAGAAGCCGCGCCCGTATGACCACCTGGCCACGCTGGGCTGGGGCCTCCTCCAGGCTCTAGCGCCATCCCCAGTCCTTAGGGACGACGAACAGACAGAGCCAGGTGCTATTTCCTCTGAATTTTTTAAAAGATATTTGTTTATTTGTTTGAAAGACAGAGTTAGAGAGAGAGAGAGAGAGAGAGAGAGAGAGATCTTCCATTTGCTGATTCACTCCCCAAATGCCTGCAACAGCCAGGGTAGGACCAGGCCGAAGCCAGGAGCCAGGAGTTTCCTCTAGGTAGCCCGAGCACTTCACCCGCATAGTTGCCCCTGGTCCTCCCCGGCAGGATCCACGGTAGGCAGGTGGGACCTGCGGGCACAGACTCAACCCTCCCTGCGCCTCTCACTACTTTCTTTTCTTAGAGAGGCAGAGAAAGAGACAGAGAAAATGCCCATCTGCTTGTTCACTCCCTAAACACCCACACCAGCCAGGGCTGAGCCCTCCAGCCAAGAGCTGAGAGGTCCACCGGGTCTCCCTCTCTGGGGTTAAGGACCCAAGGACTTGAGCCATCACCTGCTGCCTCCTGGGGTGCACACTAGCAGGAAGCTGGAGTGTGGAGTGGAGCTGGGACTTGAACCTGGGCACTCTGATATGGGATGCGGCGTCTTAACCCCTAGGCTACACCCCCTTCCCTGCCTCCTGCTGGGATACAGCAAAGCCTGAATACATGAACTTCAGTCTCTTTCTTCTCTAGTCCTGGGGCAAAACCAGAATTTATTATTATTTTTAAAGATTTATTTATTTATTTGAAAGTCAGAGTAACACCAAGAGAGAAGGAGAGGCGGGAGGTGGGTCTTCCATCCTCTGGTTCCCTCCCCAGTTGGCCACAACAGCCGGAGCTGGGCCAATCTGAAGCCAGGAGCCAGGAGCTTCCTCTGTGTCTCCCATGTGGGTGCAGGGGCCCAGGAACTTGGGCCATCTTCTACTGCTTTCTCAGGCCACAGCAGAGAGCTGGATCAGAAGTGGAGCAGCCGGGACTCGAACCAGTGTCCATACGGGATGCCGGCACTGCAGGCGGTGGCTTTACCTACTATGCCACAGCACCAGTCCCCCTCCCTCCCAACCACAATTTAAAAGACGCTCGGGGGTTTTTCCAGCTCTGAAAGCTTTTAGGGCAGTGGGAAGTGTGGTTAATGCAAAGGCTTAATCAGCCAGTCACAACCCTCTGGACACTCATCAAGGCCCCACTCCTGGCCGCCCCTCACTTCCCCTCAGGCTCCTGCCATTAACCCCCCTGCCCCCAGCCTCTGTGGCAGGTGCTCCGTCCTTATCCGCTCTTGCAGGTCTGGAGACCTGGGGCTGGACAGACACTTGTTCGCCGTTGACCTTGGGCCTCGTCGCCGTCACTCGGGGTTACTGAGAGCAGTGGCACGAAATGGGAAGATTCCCCAGAGACCCAGAGCGGCCCCTAAGAAGGCCCTGGTGTGGAGCAGCTGCTGGGGTCCTTGCTGCCGTCCGGGGACTTCATCTTTAGAACCACGTCTTCCCTTGGCACCTGTAGCCCCTGGACTTGGGTCAAACTGCCCAGCTGTGTTTGCTCTGCTCCAGGGTCCCTCACCCTGGGGCTGCTGGAGGATAGGAAGGGCCGGGACTGGAGGAACTTCCCTCCGTGCTCCTCCCCGGTGCTGCTCCCTGGCGCGGTGCACTTTGCTTGTTGCGTGCAGCCTTTGGTTCTTGTCCCCTGGCACTGGCCAGACTTCAGCTGGGTGCACCTGCGCTGACCCCATGGTGGTTACCCCCTAGAACCTACCGCTGCCCACGGCTCAGGCAGCTTCATAACCATGTTGGTGACAGGACTGACTAGCAGGATGGAGGAACTGGAGGGCGACGTGGAGGAAGTCATCCAAGAGGTGGCAGGTGCCTTAACCCCTCCCCCAAGGACTGTGGGGTTCTCCTTAAGCCCATAGAAGGCGTAGGCTCTTGGAGAGGAGCTAGAAACTGGAAGAAGTCAGGGATCCTGAAGCCTACTGAGCTCCCCATGAGGCTCTCACTACCCCCAGAGATGAGAAATGAGGGGCCAGTGCTGTGGTGAAGCAGGTAAAGCCGCCGTCTATAGTGCCAGCATCCCATAAGGGCGCTGGTTCGAGTCCTGGCTGCTTCACTTCCAATCCAGCTCTCTGCTGTGCCCTGGGAAAGCAGTAGAAGATGGTTCAAGTGCTTGGGTCCCTGCACCCGTGTGGGAGACCCAGAAGAAGCTCCTGGCTCCTGGCTTCAGATCAGATCGGCACAGCTCCGGCCCTTGCAATCAACTAGGGAGTGAATCAGTGGGCGGAAGATCTCTCTCTCTGCCTATTCTTCCGTGTGTAACTCTGACTTTCAAATGAATAAATAAATCTTAAAAAAAATGAGTGCCAGGGGCTGGCATTGTGGCACAGTGGGATAAGCGACCGCCTGCAATGCTGGCATCCCAAATGGGCACCGGTTGGAGTCCCAGTTGCTCCACTTCCAATCTGCCTGGAATAGAAGCGGAGGATGGTGGAGGTACTTGGGCCCCTGCACCCACATGGGAGGTCTGGATGAAGCTCCCGGGTCCTGGCTTTGGCCTGGCCCAGTATTTCCTCATCCAGTGCGGGGGATGCGCCCTCTGGGTCTGACTGGGAACTCCTGGGAAGCGGAAGGGTTAGGGCCTGGGCGTCCCGGGCACAGGCCTGGGCCTGTCAGAGGCGCCAGGCTAGACCTCTCTGCTGCCCCAGGAACCTGCCTGTGCCCCACTTATCCTGCGCCGTGCACTGCCCGCACCCTCCTCCCCACCCCCGGCCGGCAGCTCTGGCCATTTGAGCAGCAATGTCACATCTTGAGCAGGCGCCCACGAACTCCTAGCTCTGAGCTGCCGGGTGATGTCAGACCAATTAAGCGGCCGCTTTTACCCACCCCTTGGGCCAGGCACCTCCCCGGCATGTGGAGGGGTTTGTGGTGGGGGCAGCGTCTGTATGTAGGGAGGAAATGTCGGCTGACTCATGCCTCCCGTCACTGTCTCCGCGTGTGACACATCTCGTTCCCACACTCGGTGCCCTACGCAGTGACACAGGACAAGACGTATTCCGAGGCGACGGAAGACAGGGTTCTTAAAATACATCCGCAGCGCAGAGACCCCGGGAGGGGCAGCCGGTCGGGCACCTGTCCTTCCTTGGACTGGACATCGCGACTGTGGGACTGCACGGGCCTCGGTGGAGATGGTCCGTCCTTTTTTATTTTTTTTCCTTTGATAGCCATGCAAGGCCCCCGGGGTGGACGGGCTAGGAGCCCGCTGCGGGGTTTAACTGAGAGTTAAGTTCCCAGCCAGCAATGATTTGTAAGACAGCTTAAAGGTGGGGAAGAAAATCCTTTTCTTACAGCTGCATCTCTGGGTGTCGCCGCTTGGATGACTCTGACGCCTCCCCCGCCCGCCCGCCCGCCGCCCGTCTTCTGTTCCTGTTAGGGAGCCGGGGGCCCAGGAGACCCGAGGCAGGGTTAGTCTTCCACAAAGACAGGGATCTGATCCCCTGATCCCCGCGCTCGGAGCACAAGAGCTTGTAAATCAAACCGTTAGCTTAATAGCTTGGGCCATTATTCTAAAGCAGTGGGGCTGAAACCCAAAGCCAGATGAAAATATATTCATTTGTTCATACGTTAGTGACTGAACGACTATGTAATGTCGGCAGGGCTGGGCACGACTCGGGGAGAGGCCGAGTGTGCAGGGGCGAGGGGAGGCTGCCAGAAGCCCCGGCAACCCCCTTCGGAAATGGGCGTTGGGTCTACGGCCATAGAGAGAAGATTCTAGAAGCCGGTAGCCCTCACTGCCCCAGCACGGCACCAGCATTGGCTGCTGGATGGGAACCGTACGTGGGGAAGCAGCCCGGACCAGCAGCTTGGGAGTGTTTCCCAAGCCATCGGGAAGAGTGAGGCTCGAAGAGGGGGCTGCACACTGCGGGAAAAGCCAGTCTCCGTCCTTTACAAACCGTAGCCGGCGCTGTGTGCAGTGGGCTATGCCGCCGCCTGCGAGGCCGGCGTCCCATGTGAGCACTGGTTGGAGTCCTGGCTGCTCCACTTCCCACCCGGCTGCCTGCTAATGCGCCTGGGAAAGCAGCAGAGGATGGCCCAAGACCTTGGACCCCTGCACCCATGGGAGACCCAGATGGAGCTCCTACCTCCTGACTTCAGCCTGGCCCAGCCCTGTCTTGTTGCAGCCATTTGTGGGGTAAACCAGCAGATGGAAGATCTCTCTCTCTCTCTCTTCCTGCACTCCCTCCCTCCCTCTCTAACTCTGTCTTTCAAATAAATAAATAAAACTTAAAGAAGAAGAAAAAAAGCACAGTTTTTCAAACAGGGCCTACTTGTTCTGTAAAAGTTGGGCGGCAATGGGGAAATTCAAACAAAGCAGGGAAGAGCACGAGAGAGAGAAAGGGGAACGCATGTTGCACTGTCACCCTCCGTGGACGGCGGGGGTACCAGCTGGGGCCCCTCTCAGGATGTGGGCAGAAGCAGGAACATCCACTCTCAGTGGCTTCCAGTTAGGGGACCAGAGGCAGAGTGGCGCAGGCTGGGCTGCTGCTGAGAGCTGAGGGGGTGGGGGGCACTGCTCACAGCCTCACCCCTCGGGCAGCTGCAGGGGCTGCTGGGCGGAGCCCCGACTTCTGCAGAAAGTCAGTGAGCAGGGTGGGCCCAGAGCAGGCTCGTGTGTAATGGGCTTAGTTAGCACTTGGGGACCATGCCCAGCCTCCCGACTTGGGGTGCTGTCTCCTGACCACTTGAGGCTGTGACCACAGCACACACATGGGCGGAACTAATCCAAACCTGCCTGTCTAGCTGTCCACCTGTGCAACTACCTACCCATCTGTCTGTCTGTCCATCCGTCCATGGCACGCCACGCCAGTGGCCACGGCAGCCCCACGGCAGCAGTAGGAGCCGGAGTCTGCCTCGCCCCATCCTCCCACTCAGCACAGGGCCTGGCTGGGGGAAGGGAGCCGTGAACGAGTGAGCGAGCAGATGAACGGTCCCCATGAATCCTCAGTCATCGCTGGACGGCTCGGCTCCCTGTCAGGGGCGCAGGTAAACGTTGCTTCTCACCAAATCCTCCGGGCGGCCCTGCCAGTGGGCGTCAGAGCCCATTTCATGAAAGAGTGGCCAGGAGGGTCCCCAGGGGTCATTCTTCCACTCAGGGCTGGCATGTGGTGACTTCACACCCGTCCCCGGACGTGGGAGCCCGAGGAAGGGTGTGACCATTCACTCCAGGCTGGGGATCTGTGACACGGGGCACCAGCGGCTCCACTTCCGGTCCAGCCCCCTGCCAATGCGCCTGGGGAAGGCAGCAGAAGATCCGCCCACGTGAGAGACCCGGATGGAGGTCCTGGCTCCTGGCTCCTGGCTTGGGCTTGGCCTCGCCCCAGCTGTTGTGGCCATTCGGGGAGCGAGCCAGGGGATGGAAATTCTCTCTCTCTCTCTCTGTAAATCTTTCCAAAAAAAGTGGAAATAAATCTTTAAAAAAAATAAAAGAATCTTACCCCTTGTTTTCCCACAAGGGAACTGAGGCCGGGAGGGCTGGGCCAGAGCTGGGCTGGTGCTAGGCCATGTCGCTGTCCCTGCCGCAGGGCCCAGCTCACTCCTTCTCCCCCTCCCTCCCTCCGGACCTGGCCACCAACTGCTGGTGGCACAGACATCACCGGGCAGCCCACGCCAGGATGTGGCCCCGCCTGCTCTGCTCTCAGCCCCGTGTGGGGCTGGGCCGGGTCCCAGAGGCGAGCGGTGGGATCAGTGGCCCGGCCCGCACAGCGCCGCCCCCGCCTGCTGCTTTTCCGTGTGAAAGGTGTTTAATTATTTCTGACAGAGTTCAGCGTCGACATCTGTTCCTGAGCGGGCAGAGTCCATTTAGGTTATCCATCACCGTGACAGCTCCAACTTTTTTGGAAGCGCTTTTTCCCCTTCGTAATGGGGCCAGCGGCTCAGCAACTACAAGGGGCTCAGACAAAGACCCCCGCCCCTGGGGGATGAGGGGTGAGCTTTGCGCATCGCCAGGGGCAGGGCCCGCCTGGCTGCCTGGTCCAGCTCCAAGGGCCGGACCTGAGTGCCTGAGCACGCAGTGGGAAAGGCTGGGGCCTTCGGTGCGGCTCCAGCCTACACTGGGCGCTCACTCAGCCCACAGATGCTTACCGACCCCCCACTCTGGGCCAGGCACCTGTTGGGCTCCGGGGACGCAGCGGGGGACCCACAGGCATGGCCCTGGGTGGGCTCACATTTTACTGGGAGGTTGAAAAAGCTGCCCAGTTCATTAATTAATTGCAAAGTTAGTGAGTGCCTTGTATGGGGAGAAAGGAGGAGACCTGGATGGGGGGGGGTCCCAGGGGTCCCTGGGCTTAGGAAGCCGCGGACTGGGTCCAGGATCCACTTCTTACAGGGCGAGTCTCCGCCTGTCTGAGCCTCAGCTTTCCCGTCAGCAGAATGGGGACATGGCACGCACAAGATCACGTGTGTCTGTAAGATCACACGTGTCCAGTCCCTGGGCTGTCGCAAGGGCTCGGTGGACACTGGTTTCTGGCAGGGAGGGGGACTGGGCGTGACATCCAGGCAGCAGTGCTCTGGGGTCTAAGGCCACTGATGGGCTGTGTAGGGTGGTGCCCTGCTCTGAGCGCCCTGCACCTGTCCCCGGGTTTCCCGGCCTCAGGGGACGGCTGAGAGGGTGGTCTGGAGCTGCAGCTCCCAGGGCGGGCCGGCCTGGACCTTGCCTGGAGAGGCGAGAGAGAGATGCAGGGTGAGGCTGGGGAGGAAGCAGCCCCTCCCTGCTCTCGCCTGTGCAGTGCGGTGGGGACATTCTGAGCACGAAACGAAGTCGTGTAGGCAAAGATCTTGGAGCGAGCTCGGTGCTGAGTAAAGTGTTACCTGTCCGTGACGGTATTTCGGAACAATCTAGAGACTGGAGGAGCCCCTGGCCCACCTGGTCGGATCCCCTCTTTGGAAAACAGGAACTCATTCACTTATTTCTGCCCTTGAGTTGCAGCCCTGAGCCAGGCACTGTGGAGACCCAGGCACGAGCCAGAAGCCCCCGACACGAAAGCATCCGTGTCACCTGGGGGGAGGGGTTCCCCACTGTGCTGGGGGAGACCACCTGCGCCCCTCTTTGTCCGTATCCTTGGGCTCTTAGGAGATGTGAGCACTGAGTGGGGCCGGCACAGCATCTGGGGGGCATCTCGTGTCCACAGAGCCACAGCTCCCTGTCCCTCGGCCCCGGGCAGCATCCCCCCGGGTGCCCGTGCCCCCACGGGTGTCCAGGAACATCAGGGGAAAGCAGGAAGGGGGAACGGCGCAGGCGAGGGCTGGGACTCCGCAGCGGTGTGGAGGGAGATGTGTCTCAGAGGGCGGGAGATTGTGAGAGACAGAGGACAGAGCCAATGGAGCAGCAGCAGGGGTGACTCCTGCCACCTCCTGAGCCAGCCCGGGCAGGTTCTCCCCCGGCATTTGCAGTGAGCGTGAGCGCGGCGCAGCGGCCGGGGCTGACGGGCGGCGGGGCGCATGGTCGCTGACACGTGCTGATGTGGGCCGCTGGTGCAGGACAGGAGCGGCGGGGCCGGCTGCTCCCGCGCGAGGCCGGCAGCTTGTTCAAGTGCATTAGGCTCAGGGAGGCAGCGGCCCCTTCATTGTCTAAACCGCAGCTGAACGCAAGCCGGCAGCGGCGGGCAGCAGCCCTGCCTCACGCAGCTGCCTTCCCCCAGCCCCGCGAGTCCCCTGCGGGACTGAAAAGGTTCCTTCTGCCCAGGGCGAGCGGGCGAGCACAGCCTCCCACCCACCATGCCCCGTTTCCCTTCCTCCGCCCCGCGCGTCCAGGCTGGCCCGTTGTTCTGTCCCTGTTGAAAGCTGCCAGCGACAAATCCCCACCTGGGTGCTCTGAGACGGCACGGCCTGGTGGACGCGGCTCGGTTCGGGGTGCGCTCCTGGGAGAACACAGCCGGTTCCCTGGTTCAAGTCCAGTCAAGGTGGGCGTGGCCCCAGGTGGACACATGCTCCTGTCTCCCCAGGGCCACCACCCGGCGTGGGGAGCATGTTCGGCACTAGTGGGCACGGGGCTGCTTAGCCTTCCCAAGTCCCCAGCGCAGGATGCTGACAACGGCGAGCCCACTGTGGAGCGAGATTCGGCGTGCACAGCGCCCGCCCTGGGGGACCCTCCTGCCAGCACAAGGCTCTGCCGCTTCACAGAGCTCACCGTGATCCTGTCTGTACCATGGGCCTGCTGGGGCTGGGAAGCCACTGAGGGGACGTGCATGGGCTCAGCTCCTGGCGCTTCCAGAAAATAGCAGGGGTGGCTGACCCCAGGTGCTGCTGTTGTGGTTATGCCCATCAGCGGCTAGAAGCCCACAGGTTTCCTGGACAGCAGGTAAGCCCGGGCCGGGTGAGCGAGCGCACAGGAGGGGCAGGCAGAGGGCACTACCTTCTGGAAGAGGGGCATGTGCCAGAGGGCGTCCAGCTGCACGGGCGGCTTGTACTTCCTCAGCTGACAGCTCCGGGTCTCGTACAGCTTCCCCAGGATCACCTGCGGGCCAGGACAGGCAAAGGTGGGGCAGCCACCCCGGCGCCGGGAAAGGCCCTGGACGGGGACCTAGGGGCAGGCGGTTGGGATTCTCTCAAGGGTCACCGTCCTCTGGTCCAGCCCTCCTCTGAGGCTGCTTCATGCACTGCACCCTGGCCCTGCTCCTGGTCATAGCTCGGGGGCCAGGGGCGGGGCCAGGGGACGCCCAAGCAGCTCCTGGTCTGTCCTGAGACCAGGCAGAGCTGGCACGGGGCTCCGGGGACTCGCTGGGGTTTGAAGACAGGAGCTGTTCGGTGACAGGAATGGGGGGGGTTGCTACTGCCTCTGGGGAGGGGGTTCTCACCACGGCCTGCCCCTTGGAAATTGAAAGACCCCCTTGGGGGCCAGTGCCGCAGCTCACTAGACTAATCCTCCGCCTGCGGCTCCGGCACCCCAGGTTCTAGTCCCGGTTGGGGCACCAGATTCTGTCCCGGTTGCTCCTATTCCAGGCCAGCTCTCTGCTGTGGCCGGGGAAGGCAGTGGAGGATGGCCCAAGTGCTTGGGCCCTGCTCCCCATGGGAGACCAGGAGGAAGCTCCCGGCTCCTGGCTTCGGATCGGCGTAGCTCCGGCCGTAGTGGCCATTTGAGGGGTGAACCAACGGAAAAAAAAGGAAGACCTTTTTCTCTGTCTCTCTCTCACTGTCTAACTCTGCCTGTCAAAAATAAATAAATAAATAAAAAATAAAAAAGACCTTCTTGGGGACGGGGCCAGGGGCTCTGAGCTCTCTGCAGGTGGCATCTCAGAGGCACCAAGGGAGCCATGGTTCCTCAACCAGTGGAAGCCATGCAGCTGACTCCTGCAGCTCACAGGGTCTGCTGCGGACCGGGCTGTGTCCCCCGCACTCAGGGGCCGCAGCCCCAACCCCGGTGTGACCGTATCGCGAGACAGGGGCTTTAACAAAATCTTTTGTGAAAAACTCATCTGCAAGTTAAAGCATTAGAGAGCAAACTCTCCCATCCTCTGGTTCATTCCCCAAACACCCACAGCAGCTGGGGCTCGGCCAGGGGCCAGGGGCCAGGGGCCAGGGGCTGGGGGCCGGGGGCCGGGGGCCAGGGGCCAGGGGCCAGGAGCCCATCCGGGTCTCCCACATGGGTGGCAGGGGCCCAAGGACTTCAGCCGACACCTGCTGCCTCCCAGGGTGCCCATGAGCAAGGAGCTGGAAGGGAGAGCAGAGCTGGAACCCGAGCCTGGGTGCTCTGATACGAGGTGCAGGGGTCCCCAGTGGCATCATAACTGCTGTGCCGCAGTGCCCGCCCCCTGGAATCAGGGCCTCCTGGGAGGCGACCAAGATGACCTAAAGTAATAAGGGTGGGGCCTTAATCCTATGGGACCTGTGCCCTGTGAGAAGTGGCAGAGACCGGAGAACTTTCTCTACCAGGTGAGGACGCCACCTGCCGCCAGCCGGGCAAGGAGCGGCCTCAGCTGAACAAGCGTCTGCCGGAGCCACTGGCCCTGGTCACCGTGACGGCAGCCAGAGCAGACGAAGGCAGGGTCTGCGGCCTCCAGCCCCAGGGTCAGCTGGGGAGGGCCCTGGACGCTGCATTTTCAGGGCACTGCCCCCCCATCTCTGTGTAGAACTGAGCCCTGGGGGGTGCTGCCGCCACGCCCACACTGTGATCCCCCAGGCAGATTTTATTTATTTACTTGGAAGAGTTACAGAGAGGCAAAGACAGAGAGAAGCAGAGGCAGAGAGAGAGAGAGAGAGAGAGAGGTCTTCCATCCGCTGGTTCATTCCCCAATTGGCCGCAACGGCTGGAGTTGTGCTGATCCAAAGCCAGGAGCCAGGAGCTCCTTCCGGGTCTCCCATGTGGGTACAGCGACCCAAGGACTTGGGCCATCTTCTGCTGCTTTCCCAGGCCATAGCAGAGAGCCGGATCAGAAGTGGAGCAGCCAGATCTCGAACTGGCACCCATATAGGATGCGGGCACTGCAGGCGGCGGCTTTACCCCCCACGCCACAGCGCCAGTCCCTGAAGTATTCTCTTCTACCACACATCTTACTCACACGCCCCATCCTCCAAAAAAGTTTATTTATTTGGAAAGCAGGCCGTCAGGGGCCAGCTCCTGGGCTGGTCCTGGCCTTGTGGACATCGGAGGAGTGAACCATGGAGTAAGCGATTTCCATTTCTCTCTCTCTCTCTGTCTCCCAGTAGCTGCCCCAGCCAGGCCTGCCCGTCCCCTCCCCGGCCGCCCAGCCCGCTGGCGCTCAGGGGTGGGGGCCGCCTTTACCTTCTGCTTTTTCTCCAGCTTGATGGCCTTCTGCGTGGCCTTCTGCTCTTGCACCCACAGCTGCTGGTACCGGTGCTGCAGCAGGTCAAAGAAGGGAGTCGACGGCCTGGAGACAGGAAGCCTGGATGGGGCTGGAGGCCAGAGGCACCCTCTCCCCCCAGCTGGCACCCCTGGCTCCCTCCAGGCCACCTGTCTGATTGCCCTACCGTGGCCTTCGCAGCCCCCGACCACCGTGAGAGAGGCAGGGCCCTGAGATGACCCCCTCCCCAAACACCTAGTGCGCCCACGGACTGGGCCTGAGAGGGCGACAGACTCTCGCCCTGACCTGGCCGCAGCCAGGTGCCCGAGCTCCTCCCATCACGCTCAGCCCGCCCAGGCCAGTCTGAGCCAAGAGCCTTGCTGGGTGGACACCCCCGCCCTCCATCTTCAATCCTGACCCACTTCCGCACCCCCACCCTGGAGAGCTGAGTCCCCTGGCTGGCCTGTGGCAAGGATTACCCCTCCCCCACACCACCATACACGGTTCCTGGCATCTCACTTAGCAATTTTCCACCCTCAGACCCTCCCAGCCGGCTCCTTGGCTCTCCAGCCCCACCGTGCTGAATAAAACCTGCCTTTATTGCCACTGGCCTCTCTCACACTGGTCTGGTTCGCTTTGCCTTGCCCCAGCCTCTCTGTGTGCCCCACCTTCGAGGCGCTTTGTTGAACCATTATTGTTCCCATCTCAGAGATGGGCAGGGGTGAGGCCTCAGGGCAGGGGGAGGTGGCCCCTGGAGCCAGACCTACGCAGGCACAAGGCTTTGTGTCCTCAAGTCGAGTCTCTAAACAGGACTGAATACACAGGCCACGTGTGCAACCAGCCCAGGAAGCCCACCCATCAGCCACGGTCCCCAACCCAGGAAGCCCACCCATCAGCCACGGTCCCCAGCCCAGGAAGCCCACACATCAGCCATGGTCCCCAACCCAGGAAGCCCACCTGCTTGGTCAGACCTGCAGGAAATCACATAGCTACCCCCACCGACAATCCAGGGAGCCAAACCACAATCCGGAACAACCCACCTGGGATAGCCAGGACTTGAGTAATAACTGCCAGCTTCCGACTTGGGAGCAAGCAAGGAAAACTGGCTCAAGTCCAGGCTGCCCATTTCCCATCCAGTTCCCTGCCATGGCCTGGGAAAGCAGCAGAAGGTGGCCCACGTGCTTGGGCTCCTGCACCTGGCTCGGAGACCCGGAAGAAGCTCCTGGCTCCTGGCTTCCTTCTGGCTCACCCCCTGCCTTTGTGGCCATTTGGGCAGGGAACCAGTAGATGGAAGATCTCTCTCTCTCTTTCTGTCTCTCCCTCTCTCTGTAACTCTGTCTTTCAAATAAATAAAATAAATCTTTGAAAAAAAAATCATGTGGGCCTCTCAGTGTGATTGTAAAGGTTAGAAGTGACCGTGAGCCAGTGGTGATGGACGCCCGGGGGCCCAGCCCGTGGTCTCAACACCAGTCTCCACTCCCAGGAACTGGGACTCACTGGAGAAATGGCTGACCCCTGTCCTGGGATGTCCCCGTGCCAGAAGCCCCCGGAGGCCACCAGAGCCTGGTGGAGGACATGGGAACAGAACATGGGGACCCATCGGAAGGGGCCAAACACAGGCCATAGGAGCATTAGGAACGAGTGAAATGCACTGAAATGTTGGGGGGGGGTTTACACCATGAGCCTTTGCAGTGCAGATTCGGCACCTGCGGGGGGGGGGGGCAGCAGCCATGAAATCTTTTTTTTTTTTTTTTTTTTTTTTTTTTAAGATTTCTTTATTTGAAAGGCAGAGTTACAGAGAGGCAGAGAGAGAGAAAGGTCCTCCATCCATTGGTTCACTCCCCAGATGGCCACCTTGGTGCAGGGGCCCAAGCACTTGGGCCATCTTCTCCTGCTTTCCCAGGCCACAGCAGAGAGCTGGATCGGAAGAGGAGCAGCCGGGACTAGAACCGGTGCCATAGCGCCGGCCCCTCGGCCATGAAATCTCACCCTGACAATAAATAACAAGGCATCTCCCGGCCTTTTCTGTACAAATTGCATTTCAGGGTGGCAGGTGGGTGATGAGCAGTTCTGCAGAGAAGAAGAGTCGTGTCGGGGCTCTGGGAGCTGTGGGAGCGCTCGTCTGTGGACACCAGCGTCAGGTGGAAGCGGGCACAGGATGGGTCACTGCCTTAAATGGCCATCACCACCACCATCATCCTTCTTGTACGTGCAACCTTGACCTCACCGAGTGACAAGCAGGCGCTCTGTGGGCAGGGAGCCGGGGAGGCCTGCAGCACCACCTGCCATGGGTGTCTGGGGACAGGTGCAGAGGCAGGGCGCAGCCACCCCACCTCAGTCGCAACGTGAGCCCCCACAGAACTGTAGCCTGGGAAGGCCTAGAGCCGCTGGAAGCCGGAAGAAGCAGGACAGGCCCCTCACCTACGTGGGGCTGTCAGAGGCAGCGTGGCCCTGGCCTCTGGCCTGCAGAACGGGAAGGCAGTGAATCCCTGTTGGGGTGAGCCACGGCTGCCACGAGACTTGTCCCTGGGCTTTGCCCTCCTCGCTGGGAACTGCTGTGCAGGCCAGCAGGGTCCAGAGCAGACCCCACGGCCGGAAAACAGCGTCTCAGACCACCAACGGCAACTCACCATATGCACAGGTCACAGGGCGCTGTCCAAGGTGCCTTTCAGGGGCACCAGAACCCACCCTTGGGGGCTCCAGCCCTGGCCATGACCTCTGCTCCAAAGTCATTCTGAGTGGTTCTGTGACAATGCTGTGCCTGGGAAGAGGACCTGCAGGTTTTGTCATATGCCCCAGGAGAGGCTCAAGACCTTGGGCCGTCTTCCGCTGCTTTCCCAGGTGCATTAGCAGGGAGCTGGATGGGAAGTGGAGCAGCCGGGACTCGAACCTGAGCTCATATGAGATGCTGGTGTTGCAGGTGGTGGCCTGACCTGCTGTACCAGTGCCACCCACTCACAGTAGTCTGAAAA
Organism: Oryctolagus cuniculus; assembly: GCF_051225735.1. Lineage (NCBI taxonomy): Eukaryota > Metazoa > Chordata > Mammalia > Lagomorpha > Leporidae > Oryctolagus > Oryctolagus cuniculus. The sequence goes on along the minus strand of NC_142867.1, from coordinate 235,076,709 downwards.
TTCTTTGAAATCATCACTGATCCTTAAACACTGGCAAGTTGTACATTTAAAAGTCGACTTTATAGATTGTCTTGATGATTTGCCAGCTCCAACTCTGTGGGTTAGAACTGTGGCAGTAACTGGCTGGAGCCAAGTCTCGGTTGTCCCTTTAGCCCTAATTGTCACCCTTCCCTATTGTCTTTTTTTTTTTTTAAGATTTATTTATTTATTTGAAAGGCTGAGTCACAGAGAGGCAGAGGCAGAGGGAGAGGGAGAGGGAGAGAGAGAGGTCTTCCATCTGCTGGTTCACTCCCCAAATGGCTGCAATAGCTGGAGCTGTGCTGATCCAAAGCCAGGAGCCAGGAGCTTCTTCCGGGTCTCCCATGTGGGTGCAGGGGCCCAAGGACTTGGGCCATCTTCTACTGCTTTCCCAGGCCATAGCAAAGAGCTGGATCGGAAGTGGAGCAGCCGGGACTTGAACCGGCGCCCATATGGGATGCCAGCGCTTTCAGGCAGCGGCTTTACCTGCTACGCCACAGCGCTGGCCCCTCCCTATTGTCTCTGCACCAGGTTTGCTGCCTGCTGGACCCCAGGCGCAGAAGCAGAGCTGGACTGCAAATACGCCCCCTCCCTTTGCACCTCCAACCCTCCCGTGCTCCTGGTGCAGCCTGCTCCCCCACCCCAGCAGCCCTTTGGGCTGGGATCCATCTGAGCTGGGCTCTGCGGCTTCGAGGCGTCATTTGCGCACCGCGCGGAGGTCTCTTCTCAGCGCAGCCTTTGTGGCATCCACAAGCAGGGCTCTTTGTTTTCCCGCTGCTGTCCCCATCCCGTGGCGACTTTTATTACTTAATTATTACTCACCCCATGCTCCCGAGCAGCCTAATTTATAGCTGTGCTTTCTAATGACACGAGAGACGTAATCTCGAAATATCTACCCCAAGAGGCCGCTCGCTACGGCAAAGCCATTTTCCCAGCAGCGCCCCCTGCATCCATCACCACGACCCTGGCCCGCAGCCCTCCCACGCCTCCGCTGACCGGCTCTCGCTGCTCGGGCCACGGCGCTTGTTACTGGGAAGGAGGCCGGAAGGGGCTGGGAGCCCCGGAGAAACTGACGAACGTCGGGAGCCACACGGCCCCAGCCCACGATGTCTGGATGAGATCCAGCAGATTTTCCCCGTGTCTGCTGTGGCTCATTAACTTGGATAAACAGGTGGAGAGGCTGGTCCAGCGTGGGGAAAACCCAGGCCATAAATCAGATCACGCCATGGTCCACAAGCCCCTTCCGGCTCCTCCTCCCTCGCCCACTCCCCCCCAACCCGGGGCTCATGGCAGCCGCCTCCGCCCGCCCCGCGCCCTGTTCTTCCAGGCCCCGCCCCTCCAGCTGGGAGCCTCGTTCCTGCACTGGGCACCTGTTCTCGTCTCTCTCGCTTCCATGTCTCAGTTGTGGGGTCACCTGTCAGAGGGCTCGCCCCAGACCAGCTCACCCACCAGACCTGCCCTGGCTCGTGCATTTGTTATCTAGTTGACAGTTGGCTCTGCCATCGAATGCCGGTGCCACGAAGGTGAGAGTGGCCCAATGCTGCTCTCAGTAGTCACTTGTAGAAAAGAAGGGGACTGAGAGGGAGAGAGGAGGGACCGAGTGCCGAGAGCAGGAGCACAGGAGACAGAGAGATTAGGAAGATCCGAGGAGCTACACTGTTAATAATTGGGGGCATCGTAAATTAGGCTACAAGTGAATCCACAATAAATAAAGGGAGTGAAGGGATGGGGTTGCAGGGCAGCGGAGGGAAGGCAGTTGCCCCCACAGATGGAGCACTGGCCAGCTTAGGTAAACGAAGAATAAAGTCATGAAAAACACCCCCTCCACCTCACTCTCACACCTTATGTAAGAAGTGATTCAAACTGGGGCTGGCGCTGTGGTGTAGAAGGAAACGCTGCCACCTGTAGCGCCAGCATCCCCTATGGGTGCTGGTTGTAGTCCTGGCTGCTCCACTTCCCATCCAGCTCCCTGCTAATGGCCTGGGAAAGCAGCGTAAGTCGGCCCAAGTGCTTGGACCCCTGCACTCACATGGGAGACCTGGAAGAAACTCCTGGCCCAGCCCCAGTCATTGTGGTCATTTGAGGAGTGAATGGAGAATCATGACAGAAAATCTGGCAGCTGGGGAACAGTGGGGAGGGGGCACTCTGGGAGATCTCTGTGGTAATGGAGCAACTTTATATCTTGTGTTGCAGAGAGCTACACATGTGGTAACATTGTAAAAACTAAACACACACACACACACACACACACACTCACACACATGAATGAGTGAGTCTCAGACTGGTCATGTCTGAATGAAGTCGGTGCATCAGATCAGTGTCAGTGTTTTGCTTTTCCCTGTGCACGAATAGAGTATTGGGCAGGCCGGACACAGCATAGCAGATCTCTGCTCTTCTCTTAACTATTTATTTATTTGAAAGGCAGAGCGACATAGAGACAGAAAGAGAGAGAGAGAGAGAGAGAAGTCTTCCATTCGCTGTCTCACTCCCCGAATGGAAGAAACTGCAAGACCGAGCCAGGCTGAAGCCGGGTGCCAGGAACTCCATCCGGGTCTCACATCGGTGGCAAGGACCCCAAGGACTTGGGCCATCTGCTGCTGCTTTCCCAAGTGCATTAGCAGGGAGCTGGCTCAGAAGCAGAGCAACTGGGACTCAAACGGGCGCTCCAATACGAGGTCCTGGTGTTTCAGCAGTCTCAACTTGCTGCACCACAATGCCAGCTGCTTCTCCACTATTCTTTTTTTTTTTTTTAATTTATTTTTTGACAGGCAGAGTGGACAGTGAGAGAGAGATACAGAAAGAAAGGTCTTCCTTTGCCGTTGGTTCACCCTCCAATGGCCGCCGCGGCCGGCACACCGCACTGATCCGAAGCCAGGAGCCAGGTACTTATCTTGGTCTCCCATGGGGTGCAGGGCTCAAGCACCTGGGCCATCCTCCACTGCACTCCCGGGCCACAGCAGAGAGCTGACCTGGACGAGGGGCAACTGGGACAGAATCCAGTGCCCCGACCGGGACTAGAACCTGGTGTGCCGGCGCCGCAGGCGGAGGATTAGCCTAGTGAGCCGCAGCGCCGGCCCTCCACTATTCTTACAACTTCCTGAGAATCTAGACTACTTAAAGATTACATATTTGTAATACAATAAAGAATTTACCACTAATTTTCTACTTTATAGAAAAGTATTATCAAATTATTGTCATACAAAGAAGCAATCAAAGATTATGGAACCAAAAAATGTAAGGTCAGCAATTAGCGTGGGCAGCTCGCAAGCATGCACACACATGCGTGCACAAACTTAAGTTTTTCTGGACTTTTGTGGTTTGTGGTATTTGCCAGCTTATTTATATTTGTAATTTGCTCTGATTCCTTTTCTCTTTCTAATGTGAAGTAACACCTTGAGGGTAGGAACTCTATATTGGAGCACCTGGGACCCCATCCTGAGAAAGCACACCCTCCCCCGCCCCGTGAGACTCTGGTCTGAAGCTGTGAGCTGAAGCATCAGACCCCAGCAGGCCCCTGCATCCCACTTGGCGGAGCAGGAAATTCCCCTGCACAATCGCTCAAGCTTGGGAGCCGAGGGGCTGCATCTGGGTTGATGATAAACTGAAATCTGTCTCTGTCCCACATATGACTTAGGCCAACACCTGCATTCACGTCAATACTATAATTGAAATTGTTAAGACTGTAAGTGGTATGGTAAGGATTCTAATTGATGTTAGTTTCACATCGGCTTTAGGTCAGCTTGACCCGGGAACCATGGATTCCCTTCCCGACTTTGTGGGTTTTGCCTTTATAAACCCTGCTGCTCTGGGCTTTGGGGTCCAGAGTTCTTTGGGGGCATGAGCCCCACTCTCGGCCGCCGGCAGTAAAAGACTCCAAAATTTATCAGTGTGTGGCACTCCTCTGTCAGCACTCGCTCAGGCACAATAAATTAAGTATTCTGTTTTGCGCTTAAATTCATATTCAGGATTTTGAATTTTTTTTCAAATGAGGCCCTCAAACTTGAATGAGTTTTGGGTCCACAAAACCTGCAGCTGCCCCTGAGTGCAGGTAAGGTTTTTCATTCCAAGAGAATCTTATGCACAACTTCATGCTAATTAAAATGAAAGACGAGACAAAATGGATTATATTTTCCACCAAAATATAAGAGATCAAAATTGACTAAGGTCCATGTACAAGCCTTTATTTTCTTAAAGGCTTTAGTTTACTTATTTGAAAGGCAGAGTAACAGAGAGAGAGAGAGCGAGCGAGCGAGCTTCCATCCTCTGGGTCACTCCTCAGATGGCCACAGTGGCCAGAGCCAGGGCAGGCCGGAGCCAGGAGCTTCATCACTTGGCCATCTTCCGCTGCTTTCCCAGGCCGCCAGCAGGGAGCTGGACCAGAAGAGGAGCAGCCGGGACCTGAACCAGCGCCCGTGGGATGCCAGTGCTGCAGACGGTGGCTCTACCCCGCACTCCACAGTGACAGCCCTCTGCGGCTTTCTGCCAGGAGCTGCAGGGAGTTGACATGGAAGCTCCTGGTTCTTCACCCTCACTGAAAGCACGGGGAAGCTGCAGCCCAGAGAGAGGGCAAGAGGCTGCCCAGGGCCACACGGCTCCTCCCAGTGGCACAGCCTGGGCTCCCTGCCCTCCGGAGATTCCGGCTGAAAGAATTCGCATCAGCTGTCACGGAGCCCAGGGCGGTTGAGGCTGAACAGGACTGGCTGGCAAGCCAAGTGCAGAGAAAGGTCAAGTCCGGGGCCGGCTGTTCTCCAGAGGACTCCGGGTTTCCCAGACTCTGTCTTTGCCCTGCTTCCCGATCCCCTCTCCTGGGCCCCCAAGCGGGAGCTAAAGCTTTTTTAAAAAATGCAAATCCATTCCTGTCCTTGTCAACCCCCACCTGTGGCTTCCCATTGCCTGTAGGTACTGGGGCCTCCATTCCAGCCCCTGTCCTGCCTCCTCCCCACCCAAGCGGGGTCCCTCCCTCAGCCCTGCTGGCTGTGTCAGCACTGTGCACACCGGGGGTGCGTTCGCAGCCACCATCATGCATAGCATGACAGCATCTCGGTCTGTGCACTACCTGCGGTGCCCCGGGGCACACCGCCAGCGTGGGGCTGGGTGCATTTCCCAGCAGGCTGGGTGAGAGCGCGTGTCCTCACAGTGGCCAGGGCAGCATCTGCCTCGCCCAGCTGCTCCAGGCTCCTGCTCTGTGCTGGGCAGGCGAGTTAACCTGTGCCTTCCCACAGATGGCTCCCCCGGGCTTCTGAACTCTGCACTGGGCCCCATCCCTGGGGGGTGTCCCCACCCACTGGGCCCCATCCCTGGGGGGTGTCCCCACCCACTGGGCCCCATCCCCGGAGGGGTCCCCACCAACAGCAGCGAGGGCTTCCACCCTCCATGTTGCCCGTTACTCTGGCACTAGTGCCCAGTGGTGGGCTCGCCTACAGGCTCCTGGGCGCCACCTGTCCTGACCATTGTGACCGCTGCGGGTGGGAGTTGGGGGTTGGCAGCTGAAATCCTGAACAAACCCTTTGCTGGTCTCAGGGCAGGAACCTCTCGGGAAAGTTCTTCACCTGCCCGACAGCATCAGAACTGAGTGGAAAATGGGGACTGAAACCAAACGCCATCACGGGGGAGGCCTCCAAGAAACCTCCAATTAGCTCCATCAGAGCCACCCTCGCTGCTTTGCCATTGATGCCCCAGACCAGGCGTTGATCTCGGAGCACGGGAAACGGGAATTATCATTTGCGAACGTTAGGCTGCCACTTGGTGCGCGCGGGGGATGCGGGCTGACAGCCCCGATGCGCCATCGCCGCTCCCTGCCAAGAGCGCGCCGGGGATTAGAGGCGCCCTTTCATGCCGCCCGCCCGGCTTCATCTTCGCTGCTCATTAAAACTTTCCGCAGCCGCAGAACTTGGCGCCGAGGACCCGAGGCCCCTCCGAGGGACTGAGGCGCGCGGCTGCGGAGGGGTGTTTCAGAAGGGAGACGGCGCTGACAAACCGGATTTTAGTGCGCGCTCCGTTCACAGCCGGCTGAAATAATTGGTCATCAGTGACTACTAATTCGGTTTAGTAGCCAGAGGCGATTTTTTTCTTCCTGGAAAATCAATGACAGCGCGGAGGTCTGTTCAACGCGAGGCGGCTCAGGACGGCTCCTTATTTGGCTCTTGATGCTTCTTCCAGTTGGAGACAGCTATTTTGTTAAAATAAAATTAAAATCCATCTCTAACACGCCAGCAGGCGGCTGCTCCCAGGGGGCCGGGGAGGCGCCCACGGGGCTGTGAGCCCAGGAAGGGGTGGCTGGCGGCCTCCGGGGTGGGCTGGTCTGGGCGTGGGGGCAGGGGCGGGCTGGGCACCAGCGATGGGGCCACCCAAAGAGACCCCCCGTGGCTTGCACCTCCTGGGGACGGCGCCCAGTGCCCGAGGTGGCTCCTGAGGCTGCGCTTACATTCCCGGAGACCTGGGCACCTGCCTTCCTGCTCCCGGGCCCGAGGCGCCCGAGTGAGCGCGTCTGTCTGGCTGCCAAGCGGCTTCCACGCTTTTCCCTCACGGCCAAAGCTGTTGGTTTTTTTCCAGCAAGCGGTTCTGACCAGCCTTGCACCCTCGGTACCCCGATGCTGTGCGATCCTTCCTGGCATTCCTGCTTCTTTAAACTGAAATATTGCTCGAGGTCACTAAAGACTCACATGCAGTTTTAAGATGTAACAGAGAAGTCCTTTGTGCCTGTTGTCCAGTTCTCCACCACGGCAGAATCTTGCAGAATGGTGGGCCAACGTCACAAGCCGGATACAGGCCGACTGCCTCTGGTCCCGAATGCCCAGGACCAGGAGTGCTGAGCCTTTTAGATTTTTCTTCAGATTTTGAAATATGTGGGTGAACATAATGAGATATCCCGGGTTAGGGTCCAAGTGTCAACAGGAAACGCATTTACGGGACTTTCTATGAGTACTTTAGTGCACCTGCTTTGGACCGTGCCTCGCCACGTCAGGTGTGGGATTGTCCACGTGTGGTATCCGGACAGTTTTGGATTTTGCGGCGTGTCGCATTTCAGATGTTCAGATCACGGATGTGTTGAGGCTGATCTTACGGTTGTGCTCACGTGTGTGTGTGTGTCCGTGTGACTTGATCACATGTCTGCTCCCCGGGACCCACCCCGGTCAGGACACGGAACCTCCCTCTCCACCAGGGGCCCCACGGGCCCTTTATAACCCCTCCCCCGCCCCTGCGTACTGAGTGTCGTACTGGGAAGCCGACCTGATAGGCGCTGCTACATCACTCCTGCTTCATTTATAAGGAAACGATGAGCTCAGTCAGATGAAGAAATTTGCTCACAATCAGTGCTGGATGACTACTGCGCTAAAGGGGCCATAAACAGCGGATTTTAGGGCATATCTGGCCTGCACACGTGCCTAGTTTGGCATGTAGCATTTAAAAAACTCCTAGGGACCAGCACTGTGGTGTAGCAGGTAAGACTGCCATCTGCAGTGCCGGCATCCCATATGGGTGCTGGTTCAAGTCCTGGCTGCTTCATTTCCCATCTTGCTCCCTGCTTTGGCCTGGGAAAACAGTGGAAGATGGCTCAAGTCCTTGGGCCCCTGCACCCATGTGGGAGACCCAGAAGAAGCTCCTGGCTCCTGGCTTCGGATCGGCACAGCTCTGGCCTTTGCAGCCATTTGAGGGGTGAACCAGCAGATGGAAGACCTCTCTTTCCCTCTCTGCCTTTGCCTCTCTTTAACTCTACCTTTTAAATAAATAAATAAATATTTTTTTAAAAAAAACCTTCTAAACTATCAATTTTTAAAATTCGGAATAATTTACATAAAAATCCAAACACCCAGCTTCCCTTACTGATACCTCAGATTATCCGTAACTGGCACAGGAGCCCATGTGTCAGAATGTCCTCAAGTCCAACACAGGCCCCACCGCTCCCTATTGTCCCCTACAGAGCCAGCTCCCCCTTCACCCGCCAGGCCTCAGCAGCCTTGTGAATGTGTAACCCTAGCTGGAAACCTTCTAAACAACAAACATACCAGGCGCTCTCTTTTCTTTCTTTCTTTCTTTTTTAAGATTTATTTATTTATTTGAAAGTCAGAGTTAGAGAGAAAGACTTTTTCCATCTGCCGGTTCTCTCCCCAGATGGCTGCAATGGCTGGATCTGGGCCAGGCCAAAGCCAAGAGCTTCTTCCGAGTCTCCCACGTGCGTGCAGGAGCCCATGGACTTGAGCCGTCCTCCACTGCTTTCCCAGGCACATTAGCAGGGACTGGATTGGAAGAGGAGCAGCCGGGTCTTGAACCGGTGCCCCTGTGGGATGCCGGTGTGGTGTTACAGGCAGTGTCTTTACCTGCTACACCTCAACATGGGTCCCTCTCTTATTTTTTAACTGAAGTGCCCTATAGCACTGGGGAGGGGGTGCCCACCCCAGATCCAGCTGCCCCGGAGCCAGGGGACAAGGCCTCAGACTGGGTGGGGACCAGCATTTTTACACCACCTCTGAGGGGGAACAAGAATTGCCGGGGAATCTGCACCTAGCAGGCATGCGCTCCCCACCTGCAGGTGACCCGGGCTCACGGAGTCCCTGGCACACACTGAGGGTGATGGGTCTGGGCCTGGCCTATGCAGAGGCCCCCGCACCCGCCAGCCCCCAGCACAAAGATGTGTGTGTGTGGGGGGGTGGTCAGCTCTGGCTGCGTGGTAGGGGGTGCTGCAGCTCCTGCCCACCTTAATTGCCCTGCCTCAGGGCTGGGGCTGTATGGGGGCAGGGGCAGTAACAGGGCGGGGCTGGGGGGTTGTATCTGGGGGCAGGGGCAGTAACAGGGCGGGGCTGGGGGGTTGTATCTGGGGGCTGGGGCTGTAACAGGGCGGGGCTGGGGGTTGTATCTGGGGCTGGGGGTTGTATCTGGGGGCAGGGGCAGTAACAGGGCGGGGCTGGGGGGCTGTATGGGGGCAGGGGCAGTAACAGGGCGGGGCTGGGGGTTGTATCTGGGGGCAGGGGCAGTAACAGGGCGGGGTGGGGGTTGTATCTGGGGGCTGGGGCTGTAACAGGGCGGGGCTGGGGGTTGTATCTGGGGGCTGGGGCTGTAACAGGGCGGGGTGGGGGTTGTATCTGGGGTCAGGGGCAGTAACAGGGCGGGGTGGGGGTTGTATCTGGGGGCAGGGGCTGTAACAGGGCGGGGTGGGGTTGTATCTGGGGGCAGGGGCTGTAACAGGGCGGGGCTGGGGGTTGTATCAGGGGGCAGGGGCAGTAACAGGGCGGGGCTGGGGTTGTATCTGGGGCTGGGGGCAGGGGCAGGGGCAGTAACAGGGCGTATCCCACCCACCACACCATGGCAGGAGGCTGAAGTTGATCAGAGTGAGCACCCAGCCCGGCTGGTCCTTTTTAATTGTTTGCAGCTCCAACACAAAAGCTCCTGACTTCCCCTGTGCCATTTGGTAACAGTTTTCACCAGGGTGAATTCAATTAGCAGTTCCCACCCCGGAGCCGCAGGGAGGAGGTCAGGAGGCCGGCAGGGTGGGCAGCAGCCGCTTGGCAAAGCTGAAATGAAGCTGGTTGAGAAGGAAGCACCTTGGACCACTCGGAAATCCACCCTGCGGGGGAGACCCTGGCACCGGGCGTGAGGTGAGAACCACACGGGGAGCCCTGCCGGGAAAAGGCCAGCGGACAGGGAGCTGCAAGAGCCAGCTCTCGCCAGCTGGGAGAGGAGCCATTTCTGTGGGCCTCAGTTTCCCCTTTCCACAGGTGATCGTGGGTGCCCCAGGAGGACAGAGGGCAGAGCCTCTGCGCACTGTGGCCCGACACTGGCAAGGCAGGAAAGCAGGCGGAGTTGGGGAGGGGGCTTGCCGTAGGGGGTCCCTGTCTGACAGCGACCCTGCTAACGCGGGACAACACCAAGGATTCCACACAGGAGCACCAGGTGAGCAGGAGGCTCTCACAGGGGGATGAAAAACACTTCGGAGCCCAGGAAGAGGGAGATGGGTCCGTCGGAGGTGGCCCAGGGTGACAGGTGCGCAGGCACAGCAGTGGCGATCTGATGGTGCAGCAGAGGGGAGAAAGGCGGGTGGAAGCACGCAGGCCCAGCCTCAGGAAGGTCCCCGGGGAAGGGGCCGGGGCGGAGGCAGGGGCGTGGAGGGCCTGGGGTCTATGTTGCTGCATTTGCTCTAATGATGAAAGGAACAGAGGCAAACACTGCCGGGTTTGTTCAATGCAGGAGGCGGGTCCGTGGGAGTTTGCTGTGCAGCTTCCGAGCTGGCCTGTTTGCTTGGGACGTTCCCTGAGAGGCACCCAGAGAGGAGGGGGAACAATGCCTGCAGTTGTCATGGTTACTGAGCAAGCCCGCCCCGACTGCCCAGAACCCACCAGCAAGGCTCAGGCATCCGCGGGAAGAAAGGGTCCTGCATCCCCAGCCCGGCTCTGGGTCAGGTTTTAGGGGCTGGGAGTTCGAGCCAGCGTGGGAAGTGCCGTGAGACAAGTTCTGATGGGGGCTCTAGCCAGGGGTCTTCCTGGCTTCTGTAAGGAAGAGACCAGAGAAAGCGGGGAGGGAAGGGCCCAGGGGCACCGCGTGGGGTCAGTCTGGCCAGGAAGACCGGAGCGGCTGTCGCACACAGCGCTGCCACTTTCCCTGTCTGGGAAACAGAGAGATGGGAGAGCGGGTGCCCACAGGATGCTCTTGGGGGACCCTGTGAGGTTCGGGGGTGACGCACCCAGAATGCTGCTTGCTGTGTGGGAGCTGCAGACGCAGAAGCTGCTGTTCTTGCTACTCACAACTGCCCAGCACCAGCGCTGCCTCCGCCTGGCTCCAAAGGGCTGCTGGCCGGCTCCTCTGTGTCCGAGACGCCAGAGGAGCTGAACCCCCCTCGCCCCAGCACCTGCTGTGAGGGCCACAGGCACCCAGCGTGCAGCAGGGCTCCGCCCCCACCCAGGCGTGGCCCAGCTCTTGGAAAAAGCACAAGCAGGCCCAGAATGTGCGTGTGCGTGGGATGCACCGGGGAGGCCCTGGGGAGGAGCGGCTGGGCCAGCCTCATTAGCGCTGACCTTGGCACCCAGCCGCTCCTGATGGATGGGGTTTGGGCCTAGAGGGGCCCCCGGGGGAGCCACGGTCCTATCCATTATGGGTCCATCCACGCCTCCCTGAACCCTCCCCTGCCATGGACGCCACGAGCGTCGGACTGCGAATAAATCTCTGTCTGGGCTGCAGGAGAGCGGAAAGGCAAAGCAAGAAAAATGTCTCCGTCGCGGCTCCGGTGACAAAGCCACTGTGCAGCTGGGACAGTGTGGGCGAGGACGGAGCAGGAGCAGCCGCTGTGCTTCCCGGGGTGGCTGGGGGCAGGGTGGGGGGCCGGGGGGGCCCTTCCACTCCCTTCTCTCAGCACCATCGCTCTGCCAGGGCCCCTTGGCACTAACCTCCCTCGAAGTCCAGATCCAGGAAAGCAGAGGGACCCCCCGAGAAGAAGGGACCCCTGTGGGGCCAGTTTAAGGTGCGTGGCTGGCAGTGGCATGCGGGTGCGAGTGCCAGCCACGCCTGCGCCACAGGAAGATTCTGTCCTGGTGGTGCAGTCGGGGGCGGGGGGCGGCACAGTCGGGGGCGGTGCAGTCGCGGCTAAGGGGAGGTGTTGAGTGCCTCCTGCACTGGTCCAAGGGCGTGCTCACCAGGCTTGGCTGCTGATTGCTGGAGCCGGGGTTTGAAGCCAGACTCCCCCCCCTTTCCCACCCCTGCACAAGGCCACCTGGACCGTGGTGCAGGGAGCTCAGGACGAGAAGTGACCTCCTCACCCAGGGCCTCACTCTGATCCTTGGAAATGCGCAGCCGTGGGGAGGGACAGTGGCTCTGCAGGGAGATGGGCCTCGAATCCCAGTGCTGGTGGCTTCGGGCTCAGTTTCCCCGTCCATAACTGGGGCTCTCGGTCCCCATGTGGCAGACTCTGAGTGTTGAATGAGACGACGCACGCTCAGTGAGGGCTCTGCTGATGTCAGACTCTGCCAGCGCCAGTTCCGCACCCCCAACCCCCGCCCCTGCTGGTCTTCATTTTGTTCTTTGCAGCCCCTCCCTCGTCCTCACAATGGCTCCAGTGGCTTTGTCTCCTCTGCAGGTTTTCTCACCCAGCCAGGAAGACCTGGTTTTGTGCAGGGTAGTCCTCCCCTCCCCCTGTCCCACCACCATCCCCGTGGCATCCCTCCAGGCAGGCTCCTGTTTGTAGTTTTAAACCCGATGCTCTGATATGACCCCAGCAGCAGGAAGGAGCAGGGACGCCCTCTCCATGTTCTGCACCTGCCCCCTTCCATTAATGCGGCCAGGAGTACAGTCCTGCGGGAAGGGCACATGGCAGAGTCCGCTGGATGGCACAGGAATCTTTGTTTCCTCGTCTTCTTTCTGGGGCCCAAAAGGGTGGTCCCTTTGCTCTCAATAGCTCTGACTCAAGGCCACACCGGCTTTCTCCCCAGGGAATCTGAGCACCCATTAGGAGCCAGTCATCTTCACGGAACTCTGACGATGACAGAGTCCCAGAGTGATTGACAGCTGCTGCAGTCAGTGCTCCCCGCCCCCCACCCTGACAGATTTCGCGACAGGCGGTGGGTGCGGGAAAAGCTTGGCCAGGCCCGGTGGGGTGCACACGGCAGGCAGGTGGCTCCCAGGCCGGGGTCTTTGCGAGAGCTGCAGGCTCCCCCTCGTGGTCAGCCCGGGGCTCGCACAGCTGGGGGTCGGGCCACCAAGAACGAAATCCCAACTTGGCGGGCCCTGCAGGAGGTGCCCTGTGGGCGAAGGGGTTGAGGAGCACTGCACTGGAGTTGGGGTGGCCGGCTTGGATTTTGGCTGTCGGTTCCAGAAGACACAAAACGACCCAGAGTGACGGATGGGCCCCTTGTCAATTTGTAGAATAAGTCAGCCTGGCAGAGAGATTCAAAACACCTGTCAGGTGGTGGACTTTTTTTTTTTTTTTAACAGCCTGCAAAAGTTCCCCCATCATTCACGTCTGTCAGCGTCGGCCGGTGATGCATCTGGTAGCGGGGGAGCTGTAGCCACCAGTGGAAGGGCGGGAGGAAGGGCCGGCAGCCCAGGCGACTTGTGGCACGTGCTGTATTTCTCCGTGGTCTGAATGCTTTCTGGCACCGGATCAGGGGCGATCTACACCGGACTACCCTGCGGTGGAGGCCAGGATCCCCTCCCTCCATCACATGTTGCTCTTGGCTTTCAATCTCAGATCCCGATGTGGTCATTCGTCCGTGCAATCATTCAGCAAACGCTTCCTGAGGGTCCCTCCAGCAAAGGTGCTATGTCTGCGCTGGAGGGGCCAGGGTGAGCAAACCCAGGCCTGGAGCGCCCCGTGCGTCGGGAGTTGGAGATTCTGGGGAAGGGAGGAGCCACCGCAGGAGAAGGTGACAGAAGCGACACAGCGAAAGCTGAGGGGCTGGCATCCTGGTGTAGCAGGTAAAGCCACTGCCTGTGATACTGGCATCCCATGTGGGCTCTGACTCGAGTCCCGGCTGCTCCACTTCTGACCCAGCTCCCTGCTAATGCACCTGGGGAAGCAGCGGAAGATGCCCCAGTGCTCGGGCCCATGTGGGAGACCTGGATAAGGCTCCTGGTGTTGGCCCCTGGCCATTGTAGCCATCCGGGAAGTGAACCAGTGGGTGCAGGATCTGTCTGTCTGTCTGTCTGTCAATACATATATAATTATATATATAATATATATAATTCCAATTCCAATATAAAAAACCCAGACAGGACAGCCTACCACAACGTCCTGTCTCAGCTCCCCCTCTGGTTCGGGAAAACGGGCAGCCTCTCCACCTGTGTCACTTCCACCCTGGTGTGTGCTAGGTCAGCGCCACGGTCAGCGTTGGGCACACAGGCCAGACTAATCCCCACCCAATCCACAACAGCCACACGTGGGTGACTTCCCCCCATGACCCCATATCCCCTCCTCTGCAGGAGGGGCACAGGAGCGGGCCAAGCCCCTACTCACCGGGATGCCCGGGGCTGCTGAACGAGGCTGCACTGGCGGTACCGGCGCAAGGTCGGGGGTGTAAGAGCAGCACACGGCTGCCCCCAGAAGTTCAGAGTAGGGGCCTCCCACCTGCCATCTGGCCAGCATCACACACAGACCTTCAAGGGATCCTCCGGCGGCATTCTGCCTCCAGTGTGCTGTGAGGCTTCCCAGCAGGGTGCTGGGGGAGCCCAGCGCCCCTGGAACACACAGAGAGCGCCAGCTGCTCTCTCCTGGCCACCCCGGACTCAGCCTAATCGAGGACGGCCGGAGCAATTAGGAGCAGTAACAATTAAGACACACGGAGGGCATGTGCACATTTGCAAACGCTTATTAAAATGCATCAATAATTAAGTGCTTCCCTAATAGTTACATTTCTGGCCTCCAGACAGATCTGTCTACCGACCCCGGGTCGCAGCGCCCTCTGAGTGGTTCAGATGGCTTCACACGCTGTCATGAGGATGTCAGACTCGCCCTGGACTCCGTGCTGAGGGCTGACAGCGGCACGGCTGGGAGGGAGCACCTGGGCTCCCCAGAGATCCACGCCTCACAGCCACGCCCTCACCTGCCCTGTCCTGGCGGTGAGAAGTGAAGAATGATAGATGGTGCAAGGTCGCGCGTGTGCAGAACGCCTGCCCTGTGTGGCTCAGTTCACAGCAGCTCTGGGTGGTGGTCTTGGGTGCGTGGGGGGGAATCAAGACCACCAGTCAGCACCCGTGGGTCCAAACTCAGGGCCTGCCTGGAGCAGGGATTAGTGAAGAGCAGAGTCTCAGTCCAAAGGCGGCTGTCTCTCCCCCCACCCCAGCCCTGGAGAGTTGTGGCGGGGGTGGGGTGCACACCCCGTAGCTCAGGCTTCTGCTATTTCAGGAGTAGTTGGAAATGCAGGTGGTGGTGGTGGTCTTTTCTTAGAGATTTACTTATGTATTTGAAAGTCAGAGATAAAGGGACGGGGAGAGAGACACAGAGATCTTCCATCTGCAGGTTCGCTACCCAGATGGTTGCCAAAGCCAGGAGCCAGGAGCTTCATCTGAGTCTCCATGTAGGTGCAGGGGCCCAAACCCTTGGGCCATCTCACTGTTTCCCCGGGGCATGTTAGCAGGGAGTGGGATCAGAAGCGGAGCAGCTGGGACATGAACTGGCGCCCACGTGGGATTGCAGGTGGCAGTTTAACCCGCTACACCACAAGGCCAGCCCCAGAAACTAATTTTTTAAAAATATTACTGCATGGGCCAAATACGTTTGGGACCACCTGTCCACTCGGCCCCGGTTCCCAGGTGATGGCTCAGATCTCCGACCTTTTAGCCACAAAAGCCCCTGGGTCGACAAGTACCTTCCCTGGCTGGTGTGGGTCCGCAGCCCATGGGTGTGCACAGCAGACAGGAAGGGAAGGAACAGTCCCAAGGCAGGGGATGCAGGTGGGTGCACAGGAGCCCTCCGATGGCCCTGGGAGTGACGGTGGGGGCTGGAGGGGTGCGGTGGTCAGGACTGCCCCTCACACCATGGTGGCCACCACCCTGCTGGCTGCACCCCTAACGTAGAGGGAACCTCAGTGTATTTAGGTGGAGATGGGACTGAATTATTTTTTTTTTAACACAGTTGCGGCTGGGAGTCAGTCACTTGTTTCTTTGTTTACTGCAGCAGCCGCGGGTGTCATCTGGGTTTTTAACAAGCTCTTAAAGTCAGGGAACGCAGACCGAGGCGGCGTGCGGCTCGGCCCCATAACTTTAAAGTAATAGCCCCATTAGGGGAGGGGCGGGGGTCTGTCACTGGGCCTCTGCACCGGGGGGCCGGGGGTGGAGGCCTTTCTGGGCAGGTCGCGCTTCGCGGTAAAAGCTTTTCCAGCGGCCACTTAACCTCCATTTACGGAGAAATAAAGCGGAATTGATGCTGATTTGGGCCTGCTCGGGGGATATTTCTGTCCCATAAAGCCCTTTTGCCTGCAATTTGCGGAGCTGCCCTGTCACATCGGCACGGGCGGCCGCTGATCAAGATGAAGCTTTATGGCCACAATATTTGCTGCTAACAGCAACCTAATGCAGCATTTTCATTTCTGCGCAATTAATGTTAATGTCTGCTACGAAAATTGTCATTAAATACCATTTTAAAATCCATTCAATTTGCATATGCAAAGCCCATTTCCCATCGCAGAGGATGCGGCCAGCACTCCATCACGGCTTCTCCCCGGGACCGCGGCGGCTCTGGTTTACGGCGGTGGCAGATTTTATATGGAGGTCCCAGTGCTAATGGATGTCCTTGGCGACCCCAGGCGTGATGCGATGGAGACCGCAGCCCCTGGCAACAGAAGCCAGGCCTTTGCACGGCCCCAGGGTCCCCAGGAGGCAGAGAGCGGGGACAGGGAGCCGGCCAGCCCGGCGCTAGACCTGGCTCCGGCACAGCTTGCCGGTGTGACCTTGAGAAGCTCTGGTCACCTTTCTGAACCTCTTTTGCACCCCCTCTTTTTTTTTAAGACTTATTTATTTTATTTAAAAGGCTGAGTTAGAGAAGGAGAGACACATAGAGAGAGGTCTTCCATCTGCTTGTTCACTCCCCAAATACAGCAATGGCCAGGGCTGAGCCAGGCAGGAGCCAGGAGCCAGGAGCTTCATCTGGGTCTCCCACGTGGGTGCAGGGTCCAAGCACTTGGGCCGTCTTCCACTGCTCTCCCAGGTGCATTAGTAGGGAGCTGGATCAGAAGCAGAGCAGCTGGGACTCAAACTGGTGCCCACATAGGATTCCAGCACTGCAGGTGGCAGCTTTACCCAGCACGCCACAGCACTGGCCCCTCCCCACCCCCCCCTTTTTTTTTTTGACAGGCAGAGTGGACAGTGAGAGAGAGAGAGAGACAGAGAGAAAGGTCTTCCTTTGCCGTTGGTTCACCCTCCAATGGCCACTGCGGCCGGCGCACCGTGCTGATCCGAAGGCAGGAGCCAGGTGCTTCTCCTGGTCTCCCATGGGGTGCAGGGCCCAAGCACTTGGGCCATCCTCCACTGCACTCCCGGGCCACAGCAGAGAGCTGGCCTGGAAGAGGGGCAACCGAGACAGAATCTGGCGCCCCGACCGGGCTAGAACCCGGTGTGCCAGCGCCGCTAGGCGGAGGATTAGCCTATTGAGCCGCGGCGCCGGCCCCCTCTCCCTTTTTAAATAAAGGGTTCTGACCAGGTGACTGCTAATGCTCTAATGTTTCATGTTTTTAAATACAAGCATCCTGGGCTGAGAATCCACACCCAGCCCTGCCTTGAAGAACTTGTGTGAGCTTGGGGAGGTCTGTCAGCCTCCCTCCACCTCTACCTCCGGGGAACGAGACAGGAACCTGCCCACGCACTACATGGGGTTCTCCTGACCACAAACTGAAATTGGCGTGGGGCTCTACAGCCTAGCCAGGGAGCAAGAACGAACTCTGAAGACAGATCGCTGGGTTGCTGGTGGAACCCATTTTTTGCACAGGAAAAATGGAAGCTTCGAGGAAGGAAGTGACAGGGAGACTTGGGGACGAAGGTGGAACTGGCAGCCCAGGCTGACCCCTGGCCCCGGGGCTGCCTCTGACACCAGGCTGCCTTGGAGACACCTGGTCACCAGCTAATGGAGTCGTCTGGTGCACCGTGTGGGCTCCCTCTTCCTCTCCTCCCTGGGTAGTGTGCAGGAAGGGGGCAGTGGGGCCCGCATTTGGTGCAATGTCTAGGACGCCACTGGGACACCCACATCCCATACGCAAGTGTGTGGGTTCAAGTCCAAGATCAACCCCCGACCCCAGCTTCTGGCTGTTGCAGTAGGCGATGGCTCAAGTGAGTGGGTCACTGCCGCCCATGTGGGAGACCCGGACTGAGGTCCAGACTCCTGGCTTTGGTACAGCCCAGCTGTTGTGTGAACCAGCAGGTGAGTGGGAGATCTCTGTCTATCTGCCGAGAGAGAGAGAGAGAGAGAGAGAGAGAGAGAGAGAAACAGTGAAGGAGGGCTACAGAGGAGGAGCCAGATCACGCAGCAAGGCTGAGGGGAGGCATGACTGGGGCTGACTTGGGCATGATTTCAGGGGTGGCGGAAGGATGGGAACGAGCCCCATCTTTCCCATGCGTCTCTGGTGGCACGGTCCAGGCTCGAGGGTCTGATGAACAGAAAGGCAACTCTGGTGGCAGGGGGATGCTTTGTGTCTACTGGGGGGAGGGGCTGGCCACGGGGAGGACGCTGAGCTGCACTGTGGAGAGTGAGCAGGCTTTCCCAGGCAGGGCGGTGAGAAAAGGCAGAGACGAAAGCCTACAGGAGCATGGGGGCCCCATCCCCAGTAAATGAGACCCATGACTGCCACGTGGTCTGGAAGTGCCCACATCAGGGTACAGCCCCAAAGCAAGGACTGGGACAGAGAGTTGTATGCCCAAGTTCAAGTTCATAGCAGCATCGTGGACAACTGAAATGTGGGGACCACACAACGACCCATGAGGGATGAGTGGGGAGACGCACTGTGGTGTGCCTGCAGTGGGATAGTACTCAGACCCAAACAGGCACAAACTGCTGCCACACGCTCCCACACGCATGTACCTGGAGGACATCATGGTTAAAAAAAATGAGCTGAGACAACAGGGCAACTGTAGGATTCCCTCTCTAAAAGGTTTCTGGAAGCATCAACTTTGTAGAAACACAATGTAGATGCTGGCTATCAAGAGCCGAGGCGGGCAGTGGGGAGTCCCTGTTAACTGGGAAGAGAAGGAAGCTGGGAGGTGGGTGGTGGTGACGGCTGCAGGCAACGTGTCCTTAACACGGTTTAGGTGGTAAAGGCCACACTATTGGGGCCACCGCTGTGGTGCAGTAGGTTAATCCTCCACCTGTGGCGCCGGCATCCCATATGGGCACTGGTTCAAGTCCCAGCTGCTCCGCTTCCAACCCAGCTCTCTGCTATGGCCCGGGAAAGCAGTAGAAGATGGCCCAAGTCCTTGGGCCCGGCACCTACGTGGGAGACTGGGAAGAAGCTCCTGGCTCCTGCTGATCAGCCCAGCTCCGGCCACTGCGGCTATCTGGGGAGTGAACCAGCGGAAGGAAGACCTTTCTCTCTGTCTCTCCCTCTCACTGTTTGTAACTCTACCTCTCAGATAAATAAATAAAATATTTTTTAAAAAAAGGCTATGCTATGTGCATCTTATCACAATAGAAACATTGGGAAAAAATAATAAAGAAGGAACGACAGAAAAAAACAGTGTGGTGGAAGATTCAAAGGAAGGTCCCCGCCTGGGCACAGGGGCGGGTCCAGGCACAGGGGAGGGCCCGGACACGGGGGAGGGTCCAGGCATGGGGAGGGTCCAGACACGGGGGAGGGTCCAGGTATGGGGAGGGTCCAGGCACGGGGCGGGTCCAGGCATGGGGAGGGTCCAGACACGGGGGAGGGTCCAGGTATGGGGAGGGTCCAGGCACGGGGAGGGTCCAGACACGGGGGAGGGTCCAGGCATGGGGCGGGTCCAGGTACAGGGAGGGTCCAGACACGGGGGAGGGTCCAGGTATGGGGAGGGTCCAGGCATGGGGCGGGTCCAGGCATGAGGCGGGTCCAGGCACGGGGCGGGTCCAGGCACAGGGGAGGGTCCAGGCACAGGGGAGGGTCCAGGCACGGGGCGGGTCCAGGCACAGGGGCGTTGGAGGACAGGTCACACACACACACACGTGGGCTCCTGTGGCTCTGGAGGAGGGCAGAGCAGCCACACCGATGGCTGAGCCGCCGGAGGGCACTCAAGGTCACTTTTACAATGATCAGTTTGTGCTGTGACGTGGCAGGTCAGGAAGCCCTGTCGCCGTGGCTTTTGCTGTTTCTCCCTGCTGGCATGCAGTATCAGGACCCTCCTGGGAACAGAACCAGGGTCTCTGCGTGCACCCCGACCGCCAGCAGCCCCTGTGAACCGTGGGGGTTGATTTCACCCCTGACTTCGGGGAGGAGCCAGACTCGGGCCTGGCCAATCAGACGGCGTAGATTCCCCTGGCCTCAGCACTTGGCTCAGAGGCAGACGTGTGACCCAGGCCTGGCCAGTCAGTGTATTTCACAAACCTTAGCCACAGGGGTTGGTCAGGCACAGGGACTTGACCCCCAGCTGGACCAAAGGATCTCACAGGGAGGGCATTTGCAGTCCCTTGAGTCACAGAGAGAATTAGGAGGCAACGGCTTCGACCATTCTGCCAGACGAGGGAGAAGCTTGTGAGAGAACGAAGCCCACGCCGGCACGCACAGCCAAGACCTGGAGATGCCGAGGACATCACCGGCTGCCTGGACCCAGCTGTGCCTGAAGCTCTCCTTTGGGTTTTTCCAACAGGTGAGCCAGTGAATTCCCCTCTAGAAATGTTTGGGCAGCTGGAGACGGCTTTTGAGAGCAGGCAGTCACATTCGTCACGCACGCCGGGGGTGGGACACGGGTGCCAGGCCTGACTCAGGATGGCCCGGCCTGGGTCACGTGTTGGCCTCCAGGAGGAGGGCGCCCTGCGTGGGGCAGGCCACGGGAGCATGTCCCTAACTGCACAGCTGTCGGCTGGGGTCCATCTGACTTAACCTGGGCATCAGGGATGTGAATCCGCTAGTGGCATGGCTGGTGCCAGTTCTGGAAGAGGGAGAGTGGTTAGCGGGTCCGGGCAGAGACTCAGGCAGGAGGACCTGGGGCATGGACGGGGGAACACAGCTCTCCGAGTCCGTGCCGGTGCTGCCCTGCCCTGCCAGTTTGAGGAGCTGTGGGGCTGCAGCAGCAGTAACCAACCGCCCGGGCCTGGGCTCCTCGTGTCCGCCCTGCTAGGCTCACGGCATGGAGGTCGGCGGGGGAGACACAGACCCATGCCCCCTGTGGTGGCTGAAAGCCAGGACCACTCAGAACAGGAGCCCTCTGGGTGCCAGGCAGACAAAGGCACATGCAAAAGTTTATGGAGGAGCCGGAGCTGTGGTGTGGCTGGTTAAACCACCGCCCCCAATGCCATCATCCCACACGGGCACTGGTTTGAGTCCCGGCTGCTCCACTTCTGATCCAGCTCCCTGCTAATGCACCTGGGAAAACAGCAGAGGATGGCCCAAGTGCTTGGGCCCCTGCACCCACTCGGGAGACCTGGATGGACTTCCTGGCTTCTGCCTTCTGCTTGGCCCAGCCCCGGCATTGCTGCCATCTGGGGAGAGAACCAGCAGATGGAGACCTCTCTCTGTCTCACTCTCCCTGCAACTCTGCTTTCAAATAAATAAAAGAAATCTTTAAAAAATGTTCACAGAAAGGCACCCAGGCAATTAAGAAGTGGGGTTTGAGTTTTTGCCTCAGTTCCCAACGCAGTTTGGTTGGTGAACGTACACTCTCTCCACTACACTGAGTTCCAAGCTCCTGCATACATCTGCTTTTTTTTTTTTTTTTTAAGATTTATTTTATTTATTTGAAAGAAAGAGAGAGAGAGAGAGAGAGAGAGAGAGATCTTCCAAAAGTCAGGACTGGGTCAGGCTGAAGCCAGGAGCCAGGAGACTCTTCCGGGTCTCCCACGTGGGCTCAAGGGCCAAGCATCTGGGGCAGCTTCCACTGCTTTCCCAACCATTATCAGGGAGCTGGATGAGAAGTGGAGCAGCTGGGACTTGAACCGGCACCCAGATGGGATGCTGGCACTGCAGGCGGAGGCTTAAGCTTCTATGCCACAGTGCCAGCCCTCAATAAACAATATATTCGCTGCTTGTGAAAAACAAAAAGAGGCACCCGGTGCCTTGGCTCACTAGGCTAATCCTCCACCTTGTGGCGCCGGCACCCCAGGTTCTAGTCCCGGTTGGGGCGTCAGATTCTGTACCGGTTGCTCCTCTTCCAGGCCAGCTCTCTGCTGTGGCCCGGGAGAGCAGTGGAGGATGGCCCAAGTGCTTGGGCCCTGCACCCCATGGGAGACCAGGAGAGGCACTTGGCTCCTGGCTTCGGATTGGCGTAGCACCGGCTGTAGTGGCCATTTGGGGGGTGAACCAACGGAAAAGGAAGACCTTTCTCTCCGTCTCTCTCTCTCTCACTGTCTAACTCTGCCTGTCAAAAAAGAAAAAAGAAAAAAAAAGAAAAAGAAAAAAAAAGAAAAACAAAAAGAAGATACATTTATTTTGGTGCCAAAAAATGTTGAAATCAATGCATAGTCTTTGCATAACATGCATTTTCCCTGAACTTTTTGAAAACGCCTTGTGTGTATGCACTTCAATATTTTTGGCTCCAAAATAAACATCTTTTTTAAAAAAATTATTTATGTATTTATTTGCGAGGCAGAGTGAAAGGGACAGAGACACACACACTCCTTCATCTGCTGGTTCGCCCCCAGCTGTCTGCGAGTCTGTGCTAGGCCAGGCTGAAGGCCAGAGCCAGGGGCTCCAGCTGGGCCTCCCGGTGAGGGACGGGGACCCAGGGACTGGGCCACCACCTGCTGCCTCCCAGGATGCGTCAGCAGGGAGCTGGGTGGGAGGAGTGAGGAGTGGGGACTGGAACCGGAACCTTTCAGATGGGGTAGGGGATCCCAAGGGAACCTTATCCACAGCGCCCGCGCCCACCCCAGTGTGTTCTCTAACCTCAGGACCCGGGAACTCCGGGAAGTACCTCCGTCTTCCGAGGCGTTATCAGATCGGCAGTCACACAAGTGTTTACGATTGCAAAATTTCACGAGAAGCCTGAACATTTCACAGTTTGTACACTTTACCATGTATTAAACCTCAATAATAATAATAATAAACTTTAAAAAATGTTAACACGCATCAGTCACTGCCTATGTCCCAAGCCCTGTGCTGTGGCTTTTGTGTGCACCACGTCACTGAGATCTCGGCACCACCGTGAAGCAGGTCCCGTCATTGTCCCCACTCTACGGATGCAGAAGCTGTGCCAGAGGCCGGGTCAGCCCCGGCTGCAGAGTCACCGGGCAAGCGCTGGCCTTCCGTACCCGGGACAGCACAGGTGCCGAGGACACAGAGGAGTCCCCGCAAATGCTTAGAGATGACAGGAAGTGGTGGCCAGTGCGCAGCCCCGGGGTGCGGCCAGCAGGGCACTGTCTCCACCTCATCCCCCGCCCACCTGTGCCTTACCGTGCCCGGATCCCGAATGTCATGTTCGGAGGCAGGGAGGGCGGCTCCTTCTTCAGGCGCCGGTCGTCCTGGTCGCTGATGCGGATGTCGTTGAGCTGCCGGTACAGGAAGTTCTCGCGGGCGGTCACCAGGCCGGCCTTCACCGCCCCGCGGTTCATGGCCACGTAGTTGCGGGTCAGCTCGTGGGGGCAGGTGGGCTGCTGCTTAAACACATCCCAGTGGCCGATGGCTGAGGGAAGAGGAGACAGAACTGGGGCCGTGGGCAGCCTGGGAGGGAAGTCCCCCACGGCATGACTGGGAAGACACAGGGCTCCCCAAACCTGCAGCCTGCAATGGGGTGTGGGGGAGCAGCCCTGCCCAGCCCCTGCAAAGTTCTGTGGCCTGGAGGGCAGAACTGGGGTTCCCAGGAATTCCAGAGGCTGCCTGGGGAACCTTCCATGGGGCCAGGGTCCCCTGGCTTTTGACACGCTCTGGGCGAGCGGGGCCTCCTCTGATCCTGGCTGGATGGCACAGTCTAGCCAGCCCACCCACCCTGCTGAGTTCCCCGCTGTGGCCGAGCCTAGGGTTTTACAGTCAGCTGACCCGGCTGGTGGCTTCCACCCGGGGGTCTTCTCTGGCCCCCGACAGCCTCCCGTGCACGCCTCAGCCCCCTCGAGCTCTGAGCTCGCTCGCTCACCTTCCGGCACCCCGCCGTCCAGGCCCCGGACGTAGAGCCCATAGTTGAAATTGACGCCGGGCAGACTGCAGCTTCTTTCCCGGGGCTTGCCCAGCTCAGCCTGCGGGGAGGACAAAGGCAGAGCTGAGGCCCAGCCAGCAGGGAGGCGCCCCCGCCTCCTTTGCCCCAGGCCCTGTGCTTGAGGACGGCTGGGCCAGGAGAACCAGGCGGCATCATGTAAGGAACGGGCTGAGCGCCGAGCAGAGCCCTGCCTGGCTTGAGCTGGAAGCATCGTCGGGGAGGAGGCGTCTTTCCCACCTGACTTGCTTCCTGCCACAGCCAGCTCCAACCGTGGTCTCTGGAGCCCAGGGGGACACTGATTCGCCCCTGCAGGGCGGAGACCTGGTGACAGCACTGACTGTCACCCCCTCGTCGGCTGGGCACCTGCTCCGCCCTCTGGGTCTCTGGGGAATCCCTCCTTGCCTCCCCAGAAGGGGTCTGTGTGAGCAAACCAGCTTTATTACCTCCCACATGAACCTCCCATTCTGCAGATGTGGAAAACTGAGACTTTGAGCAGCAGACATATGGCTGCAGCTCCTAAGGGATGGGGCAGGACACCATGTGGGAGTGGCCTGTGGGCTGGAGCTCTTGGTCCCCCCCGTCCAGAGCCTTGCCTCAGAAAGCAGCTCACCAAGTCAGCCAGCGCTGTGGCACAGCTGGTTAAGCCTCCACCTGCAGCACCGGCATCCCATATGGGTGCCAGCTTGAGTCCTGGCTGCTCCACTTCTGATCCAGGTCCCTGCTAATGCGCCTGGGAAAACACATTCACTGTGTTCACTCCCCAAATGGCCACAACAGCCAGGGCTGGGCCAGACCTCCATCTGGGTCTCCCACGTGGGTACAGGGGCCCAAGCTCTTGGGCCATCTTCTGCTGCCTTCCAGAGAGCATTGGCAGAGACGTGGATGGGAAATGGAGCAGCCAGGACCCAAACTGGCACTCACAAGGCAGTGGCTTAACCCCAGCCCCTCACCACGTGCCTTCTGGGGAACACACACGTGCAGCCCCTGCGGCCTGCTGGGAGACTGTCCTGCTTCCTGTCTCACAGCAGCCAAGTGTCTCTTCCTCTCCGTTCCCATCGCTAACCCCAGGCTTGGAGCAGGGCCTGGGGCCTGTGCTGGATGCTTGCTTCGCATTCCTGCCACGCCACTCACTCTGGGCTGCACAGAGTCTGGCCTCATTTGTTCATGACAATGATCCGGCCTCTCTGGTGACTGCTGGGCGAGCCTTGTTCAGGGCAGGTGCAGCTGGGCAGACACCCAGCTGGCAGCGGACGGACAGACAGACTCGGGAGCTGGCTGCCACCCTCAGGCTGCGGGGGAGGGAGTGGGCAGGCACCTCAGTCTCTGGGCTTTTGAATCAGTGACTGCCAGAGCCTTCGATTGCAAAGATTGTTCCCTGAGAGTTGTGCTCCCGTTTGCATTTCACAACTATTTACTTTGTACCTACGCTGCACCACGCAGTTCTAAGGTAAATGAAGCAGACACAGGCCCTGCCCTTCATAAGATCTATTATCTTGCAAAAAGGACAGTCAAGGAGACAGTCAAGTGAACTGGGGGTGTGATGACGGAAGTACGGAGTGCCCCTAGCTCTAAAAATCTGTGAATCCACACAGAGAAAGAAGGTATTTGCAAAACGTGTATCTGACAAATGATTTGTACCTATCCTATATAAAGAGCTGCTACAAATCAGTAAGAAAAAGGTACACAGTCTTATAGGAAATGAGCGAAAGACTTGAACAGGCATTTCATTAAGAGGAAGTCCAAACGACCGAGAGCCTGGTGTCATGGTGCTCGGTCTCTGGGAAGCCCGAAGTCAGAGCTCTTGCTGTTGGTGAGGACGCGGAGTGACCGGAAGATTCATGAATGTGTGGGGGTGTGACTGGACACAACCGCTGTGAGGAGGTGGCAGTGCCTATGGGAGCCGAACACCTGCCTTGCCTGTAACCCAACCATTCCCTCGAGATGATGCCAGCATCCACCCAGAAACACCCCAAGAATGCTCGCAGCAGCTCACTCAAGTCAGCCCAGAACTGGAAACAGCCATGACAGGTGGAGAAGAGCTGTCATATTCAGACTCATGGTGCTCTCCAACCACAGGCAGTTCTATCCCCCATGGGGGGAGACCCACGGCCATGCCTGCACAGTTTTGGTGGCTGCAGGTTGGGCGACTGTGCTCCTCTCTCTCCAGTGGGAAGAGGCTGCTCCCCCCCCCCACCAGAAGCATACACGCACAACCAAGAGCCATGGATGCCCACAGTGCCCACGGAGACCATGAAGCCCTGAGAATAAATGAACCACTCCCGAGGCAATGGCGCGAGCGTCCTCACATGGGTAACAAACACGGGGGAGGTTCAGGCCCAGTGTAGCCCATCTCTGGGTTCAGAAGCCGGGGGCGTGGCTTCTCTTGGGCGGGGTGGGGACTGGAGGCACTGCCCGGGCTCCAGGGGCACCGGCCATGGTGCTCGCCGACCTGACCAGGGGGCCTTTGCATGGCACTGGCGTCCTGCCCCTGCCCTCCCGCAGAGGACGGCGGTCATCCTGCCCTGTGCACACACGGAGGGAGCAATGGGCCCACGGCCCCTGTGGGGGAGACCAGCTGCCTGCGGGAACTGGGTAAGCATAAGCAACGGACCAACGGTACCCCAGCCACAGCAACCGGTTTTTAACTTCCCAGAGCATTCTCTGGGCTGAGCTTCTGAGCTAGGGAGTCACATCCTGAGAGCCCGCGGAACACAAGGGTGCCTCGTCCCTCCCTCCAGTGTGTCGCCTCGGGGCACGGAGCCGACACCCCCAGCAGAAGTCAGCCAGGAAGCAGGTTGGGCGATCCGAGAAGCCCTGCCTACTCCTGAGCCTGACACTCAAAGGTATCACAGAGGCTGCCTTTCAGAAGCCCCAGGGATCCCGGGGCTGTCCCCGGTGCAGCTCCGGGAATCCTCCGTTACCTGCTGCTGGCTTCCACCTGTCCCCGGATACGCCAGCGCGGCCACTGGCCCCGAGTTCTTTAGGCTTAGGTATATCTCGAGCCCCTTGGGTCATAGGTGAGTGCCCTAGAGGGGCAGCAGCGTCAGTCATGGCCAGCCCAGCCACACAGTGAGAGGCACCAGCCGGACCACGGCCAGCCCAGCCACACAGTGAGAGGCACCAGCCGGACCACGGCCAGCCCAGCCACACAGTGAGAGGCACCAGCCGGACCACGGCCAGCCCAGCCACACAGTGAGAGGCACCAGCTGGACCACGGCCAGCCCAGCCACACAGTGAGAGGGACCAGCCGGACCATGGCCAGCCCACCCACACAGTGAGAGGCACCAGCTGGACCACGGCCAGCCCAGCCACACAGTGAGAGGCACCAGCCGGACCATGGCCAGCCCACCCACACAGTGAGAGGGACCAGCTGGACCACGGCCAGCCCACCCACACAGTGAGAGGGACCAGCTGGACCACGGCCAGCCCAGCCACACAGTGAGAGGGACCAGCCGGACCACGCCACCCACATTTGCTGCCAGGCCGACCATAGCGCCCATGTGCTGGGCCCGCCCGCTGCTGCCCGGGCTTCAGACGGCCCTACAAAGAGGGTTACTAGCGTGCCTGTCTGACAGCTGAGGAGGCCTGGAGCGCTTGGGGTCGTGCACAGCGGGTAAAGCAGCCGCCTACGATACCGGAATCCCATATGGGTGCAGTTTGAGTCCTGGCTGCTCCACTTCTGATGCAGCCATTTGGGGAGTGAACCAGTGGAAGGAAGCCTGCTCTCTGCCCTTCAAAGCCAAAAAAAAAAAAAAAAAAAAAAAAGCTGGTGAGTGGCCAAGGCAGGATTTGAACCCATGTCTAATTCTACCCGGTCCGGGCCTCTTCATTACTGTTTGTTTTTAAGATTTACTTATTTATTTGAAAGGCAGAGTTACAGAGAGCAACAGAGATCTTCCAACCACTGGTTCACTCCTAAATGGCCTCAACGGCCAGGGCTATGCCAGGATGAAGCCAGGAGCTTCTTCCAGGTCTCCTGCATGAAGACCCCCACACACAGCTGTAGGAGAAGATCTGTGCACACGGGGCTGGCATTGTGGTGCGGTATCCTACACAGGAGCGCCAGTTCATGTCCCAGCTGCTCCACTTCCCACCCAGCTCCCTGCCAATGTGCCTAGGAAAGCAGTGGAAGATGGCCAAGCATTTGGGGCCCAAGCATTTGGGCCATCCTCCATGGTTTTCCTAGGCCATTAGTAAGGAGCTGGATTGGAAGCAGAGCAGCTGGGACTCGAACCAGCGCCCCATATGGGATGCCTGCACTGCAGGTGGAGGCTTAGCCTGCTTTGCCACAGTGCCAGCCCTACTGCTGATGGTTTTGCATAAACTACCTGAGATTGTTCATCGTCTTCCTGCGCACAAATAATTTTTTTTGAGGATTTATTTTATTTATTTGAAAGACAGAGTTACAGAGAGAGGTAGAGGCAGAGAGAGAGGTCTTCCTTCCATTGGTTCACTCCCCAGATGGCTGCAACAGCCGGAGCTGTTCCGATCCGGAGCCAGGAGCCAGGAGCTTCTTCCGGGTCTCCCATGCAGGTGCAGGGGCCCAAGGACTTGGGCCATCCTCCACTGCTTTCCCAGGCCACAGCAGAGAGCTGGATCAGAAGAGGAGCAGCCAGGACTAGAAACGATGCCCATATGGGATGCTGGCGCTTCAGGCCAGGGCTTTAACCCACTGCACCGCAGCACTGGTCCCACAAATAATTTTTAAGAGTAATTTTGTTTATTTAAAAAGCAGAGTGGGCTGCCACCGCGGCTCAACAGGCTAATCCTCCGTCTAGCGGCGCTGGCACACTGGGTTCTAGTCCCGGTTGGGGCCCCAGATTCTGTCCCGGTTGCACCCCTTCTAGGCCAGCTCTCTGCTATGGCCCGGGAGTGCAGTGGAGGATGGCCCAAGTACTTGGGCCCTGCACCCCATGGGAGACCAGGAGAAGCACCTGGCTCCTGCCTTCGGATCAGCGCGGTGCACCGGTCATAGCGCACCGGCTGCGGCGGCCATCGGAGGGTGAACCAATGGCAAAAAGGAAGACCTTTCTCTCTCTCTCTCTCTCACTGTCCACTCCGCCTGTCAAAAAAAAAAAAAAAAAAAAAAAAAAAAAAAAAAAAAAAGCAGAGTGAGAGAGAAGGAGAGAAACAGAGAGAGATCTTCCATCCACTGGTTCACTCCTCAAATGGCTGCAACAGCCAGGGATGGGCCAGGCCAAAGCCAGGACCCAGGACCCAGGAACTCCATCCGATTGTCCTGTGCGGGTGGCAGGGGCCCAAGCACTTGGGCCATCTTCCACTGCTTTCCTAGGCACATGGCAGGGAGCTGGCTGGGAAGTGGAGCAGCTGGGACATGAACTAGCGCTCCTGTGTAGGATACCGCACCACAATGCCAGCCCCGTGTGCACAGATCTCCTACAGCTGTGTGTGGGGGTCTTCATGCTCCCTCTAGGACCCAGCACAGCACCCCACACCAGGATAACCCCCGGCAAACGCTGCTGTTGGACATGAAGCAGGGTATAGGAAAGAGTCGGCACCAGAGAACATTCTAGAACCGAAATGGCCGGGACACAGGACCACTAAGTCTCGGCTGGGTCTGGGCAAAGTAAGGGAAAAAGAAGGGGTAACACAGACCCGGGGCTGGCGCCGTGGGAGGAGCCAAACCACAGAGATTACAGAGGGGCAGCCAGGGAGGGCAGGAGAGCCAGGGGTGTGGGGGAACTCACGGGGGGCACTGACCCCAGCCCCTCCCCCAACTTGTCGGGGAGGGGGCAGGTGAGGCATGCATAGGAACTACCCGAGACCAGCTGCCACCAGAGTGCCAGGGAGCGGGGGCCTGGCGGTCACGGGCTTTTCCACGGGGCTGTGGCTCGAGTGTCGCCTTCACGTTTGTGGGAAACGCCACCCCTGTGCCACGGTCGGACAGGGTGTGGCCGTTAGGGTAGGGGGCTGCATCGTGACAGCAGGGCCCGCCTCTGTGAGCGGGCGCGGGCTCGGGGTCTTTGTAAACAGGCTGGAAGGAGGGAGTCTGCCCCCTTCTTGCCCATGAGCCTCCCACCACATGAGGACATGGCCTTCGTTTCCCACTGCGGACACAGCAGCACGCACCGTCCTGGACGCGGAGCCCTGGCCCCACCTGACAGACAGGCCAGTGGAGCCATGGTCCTGGACTCCCAGGCCCCAGAGCTGGCAGAAGCACGTTTCTGTCCTTCGCAGACTGCTCAGTCGCAGGTGTGACATTGCAGCAGCCCGTGGGAACCTCATGCTGACATCGACAGGTGAGACTCAGGCACAAACCTCGGATTCGGTGGGACATCCAGGTCCCCAGGCAGCTCCCAGCCCCCGCCAGCCCATGATAGACACTCGTCAAGGCTGGAATGTGCAAAGGCCCTGGGGCAGATGGCAGGCACCAGATGCTGGGCCACGTGGAGCGTAGAGCACCTTCCCCGTGTGGGCATCCATCCCTTAGCACTGCCATGCTGTCTTTACTGCCCCTCCGTGCGGCAGGTTTCTCAGTCTACAGATAAGAAGGCAGAAGCGGAAAGAACTCCGCACTTGCCCCGACCCACCCTGGCGGTAAGCGGGAGAGCAGGGGCTCAGCTCAACCTCTCAGGCACCCCTACCCTGCACTGAGCCCACGGCGGTCCCTCACCTCTCATGTCAACACCGCTCAGGCAGGCCACGTTGTCCCCATTGCGTGGGTGGGAAATCGGGGCTCAGAAAGGGAAGGGACCCAGGAGCCCTCGTGGGCCCTCAAAATCCTTGCGTTTCTCACTTCTCACGGCTGAAGTTTTGAGACGTCTTGGGCAGAATTCCCAGGGGCTTTTCAGAGGCACAGCAGGGAACCGTGGACTCCTGGGAGCCGTTCAGACCCGGCCCAGCAGCCAGAAGCCCGTGGCCGAGGCGTCAGAATCCAGAGGCGGATGTGGGAGCAAAACCCTAGCTGGAACCCGCCCGCCCGCCCTCCCCTGCCTTCCCCCGACTCTCCCCTGTCACCGAGGGGCTTGGCTGGAACACGGCGCAGGGTGACAGCTGTCCCCATCAGCAGACAGCTTCATTAAACCTCATTAAGATGTCAGCCCTCTCCGCCTGATTCCCCATCTCTCAACTCTAATTACAACCCTCTCTCGCCCCGTCCCAGGGGGTCTCGGCTCCTCCGGGCTCTCCCGCAGCAGCGGCAGCTCCCTCCACTCCCCACCAGGAAGGGCCGGGCCCTGGAACCATACCCGGGGCCTGGAGGGCCCCCGCAGAGCAGCCAGACCCCAGTGTGAGAACCACGAGAGCTTCCGGGGGCGGGGGCAGGGACCAGCAGCGTTCCCTCCTGGGCCCTGGGAACCAAGGTCCCTGGTCCTACCACCTGCCCGCACCCCGTCTCCACGGACAACTCCTTCCAGACAAGTGACCCAGCCTCCTGGCTCAAGTCTGATCATTCCCCACCCAATGCACACTTTTTTTCCCCTCTTAAGCGGCCCCCGTTCTGCACTACAGAGGTGAGAACAGGTGCTTGGGCGGCCCGCACTGGCTCTCACGCTGGACAACCCCGACGGTCCTTTCTAGAAGGGCCAGTTTCCTGCCGGGGAGCTCCGTGCCCAGGTTCTAGGCTTTTCTTACCCGTTCACTCCCTCGCCAGCCAGCTCCTCGGCGGAATCTGTCACTCCCCACTTGCCCGTAACCACACACAGCTTAGCTCATTAACCCTCAGGCCCTACATCTGAATTAAGTGAACGTTTAAAGTTCCACAGTTGAAAAGCCACCACTTGCTTTCCCGCATTCGATCAAAGCACAGTTACGGGAAATCCCACGGTTATTGCTTGGTAGTTATTAAATAAATACCGAGGACACGGCTGCAGCCACGCAGCCAGCCGCGGGCGCACCCGGACCACGGCGCTCAGGGAGGGGGAGATCATTATTGTAAAACAACTTAAGATCCTCGAATGAAAAGCACAATATAAATGCAAATTGTGATCGTTATTAGCAGAGAGGATATTTATTTATTTCCATAATGAGAGCCTCAGATAAACAATCGTGTAAAATAAGGTGTATTATGCATCAGCGGACGCGGGCGCCGCTCGGCAGCCGGCTCCTTTGAACCAACCTCGCTGTCTGAGTGGCAGCTGAACACCGAATAATGATACTAAAACGCCCCCGGTGAGAGGGCCACATCCGAATGTGATCAAAGGTGTGTAAGATAAAGTCAAGTGCAAGAATCCACAGCATGACCGCTGTTATGGCCAGGCTGTTTGTCTTTGGTTGGTTGTTTCGTTTTGTTTTGGGTTTTCTTTTTTAATGCAATGCTAAACGTGCTGAAGGAAACCCAGCCACGTGACAGCACGGTAGAGGGTGTGTGGTTGGAGACAGGCGGCGCCTTCCTTTGGGTACCAAGATTTTCACTTTCCAGCGGGAAAAAAGGCACAGAGCCGGGTTAAATGATTCACTTTCATTTCCTGTTTTCAGAAGTCCCCAGAAGGCTCTTCTGTGCCACTGTGAGTCCTGTGAGTTTGCAGGAGCACTTCAAAAGGCCTGGGGAGGGAGGCAGTGCAGGCGCTGTGGGGAGTCAGGTACAGCCACCGCCCGCGACACCGACACCGGCATCCCATGGGGGCGCCAGTTCATGTCCCGGCTGCTCCACTTCCGATCGGGCTCCCTGCTAACGCACCTGGGAAAGCAGCGGAGGACGGCCCAGTGTTTGGGCCCCTGCACCCACGTGGGAGACCTGGAAGAAGCTCCTGGCTTTGCCCCGGTCGTTGCAGCCATTTGGAGAGTGAAACAACAGACGGAAGACCTCTCTCTGTCCCCCCTCTCTGTAACTCTGCCTTTCAAATACATCTGTTCTTTTTTTAAAGGCCTGTGGGAAATGCAATTAAACGATGTTTGCTTTAGTGCAACAGCTTTTTTAATCCACGTGTAATCTTTTCATAATATGCATTTCCATAAACTTTTAAAAAATTTATTTATTTATTTAGAAAGCAGAGTGCCAGAGAGAGAGAGAGAGAGAGAGATCTTCCATCTGCTGGTTCACCCCCACATGGCCACACGGCAGGGCTGAGCCAGGAGCCGGGAACTCCACCTGTGCCTCCCACATGGGTGCAGGGGCCCAAGCACTTGAGCCAACATCTGCTGACTTCCAGGCGCGTTAGCAGGGAGCTGGATGGGAAGCAGAGCAGCCCGACGGGAACAGGCGCTCCAATATGGAATGTCAGCGTCCCAAGAGGGGGCTTAGCCGGCTGTACCACAGCGCCAGCCCCCATGTGAGCTTCTGAGGGTGGATCCAAAGTGTCTGCGGCAAAATCAACTTTAAATTCCACTTTCCATGAACTGTGTGGGGAGAGGCGGCCTGGAGGGGGCAGCTGCGGGCCCACAGGGAGGAGACGGGTCACGGCCTGGGAATTTCGTCACGTGGAACCGAGCTCCCATCCGAGCTCGGCCACCACCCCCACCCCCCACCACCACCCCGCCGAGTGATCTTGGGCAGGTCACTTGTCTTCTCTGGACCCTTTTCCCACTTGTCCAAGCTCGCAAGGCTGCATGTAGGGTAATTCCTGGCACCCGGCCTGCAAGGCACACTCAGGACCGGGTGGCTTCTGTCCCTGCTGTGGCCCCTGCCGGCCTCAGTAGCGTGGCTCTGCAGCTCAGGGTCCAGGGCCACCTGGACAAAGGGGACTTTCTCCGGCCCCTCTCGGGCCTGTCCTGCCTCTGTGTTTGGTCCTGGTTCCCATGGCCCGGGGCTGCCTGGGTTTTGCTGCCTGCCTGGTTCTTCCCTGTTCCTTGGGGCAGCCGGGTCTGCCTTCCTGTGGCCGCCGGCTTGGATCTCGCCGCTGATGTATGGCCCTCGCTGTCGCGGTCATGGCGACAGGGCCCCTAGCGTTCCCGCCCCTCCCCCTCGACAGCTTGAAGTCAGCTCCTTCATTTGCATTTACATGATCTCGCTGTGCAGCTTATGAGATCGAGAGATTTATTTGCTACTTAGCTTGATGTTTGATTACACTCGGAGAAGGCGGCGGCGGGCGGCAAAGTGCACGGATGCATCCATGCGGAGCCGCGGCCTCTGGGGGCCGGTAACTCAGCAGCTCTGTTCAGGTGGATGAGGGGAACCACAGCGCCCTGCAGAAAGGCAAGCCGGGAAGCCATGCCCTGCTCTGGGTGTCTTTTGTGAAAAGCAATAAAAGCTGGCCGGAGTCTCCGAGAGTAGGAAGCGCCCCAAGTCACTTCTCCTCCGGTGCAGACACAGAAGTTCCCAGCAGAGGCGGCGCATCCTCTGCAGCCAGGCTCCCGCTGACCGTCCAGCGAGCACCGCCCTGCCAGTGACGCCTGCGTGGGCCTGACCTGGCCGCTCAGACCATCTGAATACCAAGTTCCTTGTTTTGTAAAATGGGGACGCGGTGCCCCCCGCTGAGATCTGTGACTGAGGTGGCCACAGACCGAGTGCCCGGTAAGCAGGAGCCGTAAGCGAGCCCCGGGCGTACCGCCACTCAGGGCCCTGCTCTGCACCACCCCTGGCATCCCATAGACGTCCGCTGGGGGCGCCACCAGGCCGGGTTGCATTCCGGCCCCTGCTGTGCGCAGCCAGGGAGTGCTGGAGGGCCGGAGCCTGGCAGGGTGAGGAGCGGAGATCGGCCACTGCCAGCCTACCCCCTGCCACATTCCAGATCCGAATGGAACCATTTGCTCCCGGGCACAACAGCTGAGTGATTAAGAAATGGGAGCCACGGCCAAGTCGGAGCTGGGATTCCGGCCGCTCAGATCCGTGCCTTCAGCAAGTTACTCAACACCCGAGCCTCAGTTTCCCCACCTATAGAATGGGTGTGACGAGGGTGCCCAGCGCAGAGGGCTGGTGGAGCCATTCATCTCGCAGAGGGCCTGGAGGGGTCGTAACAAAAAGCAGTCACAGGAGCCAGGGGCTGTCACCAGACTCCCCCAGCTCCGAATGAGCAGCAGTTCTGTCTGCATGCACAGAGGACCCGTTGCACAGCTAACACGTCTGTTTGACAGCCCCAGAGTTAACCTCCCAGGGCCAGCGGTGCGGTGCACTGGGCGAAGCTGCCTCCTCCAACGCCAGCCTCCCACAGGGGCACCAGTTTGTGTCCTGACTGCTGCACCTCTGATCCAGCTCCCTGCTAGTGGCCTGAAATGCTCCAAGTGCTGCCTGCCACTCACACGGGTGACCGGGATGAAGCTCCTGGCTCCTGGCTTTAGCCTGGTCCAACCCTGGCTGTTGCGGCCATCTGGGGAGGGAACCAGTGGATAGAAGATCTCTCTCTCTCTCTTTCTCTCTCTCTCTCTCTTTCTCTCCCTCTCTCTATAGCTCTCACTTTCAAATAAATAAGCAAATTTGCGCCGGTCTGAAGCCAGGAAGCAGGAGCTTCTTCCGGGTCTCCCACGCGGGTGCAGGGCCCAAGCACTTGGGCCATCTTCCACTGCCTTCCCAGGCCATAGCAGAGAGCTGGATCAGAAGTGGAACAGCCAGGACTTGAACCAGTGTGCATTCGGGATGCCGGCCCTGCAGGCGGCGGCTTTACCTGCTACGCTACAGCGCCGGCCCCAACAAGCAAATCTTTAACGGAGAGGCTCCCCCTACGACCCAGCGATTCTGCTCCTAGGTACACACCCGAAAGAACTGAAAACAGGTGTTCAGACAAATACGTACATGTGTGTGTTCACGGCAGTATCACTCACAACGACCACAAGGAGGAGGAGGAGAACGTGTTCTGTCCACACAAGAGAACGTTCTTCAGGGAGGAATAAGGTGTTGACCCCGTTACCACATGGGTGGACCCTAAAACACGCTAAGGGAAAGAAGCCAGGCAGGTGCGCAAGGCCACAGGTGGCGCCGAATCCTTGGCTACACCAAGCCCAGAATGGGGGCTGTGCAGAGGGAGAAAGCAGGCAGGCGGGGGCCACCGGGGAAGGGTGTGTCCCTTGGCGGGGGTGTCCTGAGACCGGGAAAGGGGGCATGGGAACACAGTGCGTGCCACTGAGCTGTCCTCTTAGCAAGGGCTGGCGGCTCATCCCGTGTGAATGTCACCACTGGAGGGACACACGGTGGCTCCCGCTCCTCTGTCTTACGGCTGGGAGGTGGGGAAGCCCGTGACACGAGGGACCTGAGGTCCAGCAGCAGGACAGCAGCTCAGGAGGAAGGGAGACTTGGGCTGGGCCGGAGTCTGAAGGTCATCTCGCCCAGGGCACGCTGCTCGCTGCTCGGACGGTGGAAGCTGGTGGGGGCGTGTGTGAGGGGCAGCCTTGCTGGGTGGCCGGTGTGGGCAACCGAGCGCCCCGCCCCCTGTGCCTCACCCTGCCCGTCCCAGGGGCCCCCACGGAGCACTGCGATCTCACCCAGGGGTCCCTCACCCAGCCTGGGCCCCCTGCGGTGTGTGCTGTCCTGGGGGAAGGAGTGTCTCCCACTCAGACAATGGTGAGGAGCGGCTTCTATGTCTTTGAAGAGAATGAGTCTCGTGGCCACGGGATTGAGACTGGACGTCGGAGGCCAGGGGCCAGGGTGAGGGTCCCTCCCGCCAGCCCCCTCCAGCCTGGCGCCGCTTCAGCCAAGGAGGCGGCAACTTGCAGCCCGCTTTGATGTGGCGAGGAGCGGGGAGTGAAAAAGAGCCCCCCACCCCGATACCCCACCCCACCCCCACGGCGGGCCGGCGGCGTGAGGGACAAACGCCACAGCCACCCAGTCACTCAGTCGGTTCAGCCGCCAAGGGCCACAGCCAGCGGCCCCCAGGGTGAGCCGATTTCAGAAGGAGGCCTCCCTATGAAAAGGGAAGGGGAAAGACAAACAAAGCAGGAAGAAAGAAAGGGAGACGCCGAGAATGATCTGTGTACTTTGTCAAAACTTAAAACAGAAATCAAAGGGAAGCTGAACTGTTTTAAGTTTTGACAGCCGCAGGACCGCGCTGTTTGGTTGCTCTATTTATGTTTTCCTTTTCTTGATGGATTCATTGAGAGTCGCATCGTGTAATCGGGAAGAAAAATGTTCCGTGTCCCCCCACCCCCGCAGAGCCTTGTTCCTTCCCGAGAGCAGATGAAAACGCCAGCTCCAGGGACTTCTGTTTTGATGTGTATTTCATAATCTCTCATTGATTGTAAGTTTTATTTCCATGTCAATAAAAAAAAGTGGTATTGTAATAAATGAGTAGGAGTTTAACACAAAATGGCGGCTGACCTGTCAGCGCCTAGCAGGGGTGTAGAGGAGCAGGAAGTGGCTTTAGAAGGAGGCGTCTTAATAAGGCCCGGGGTCCACTGGGGACAGGAGCCAGGGGCTGCGGATGCCAGCTCCAAGCTGGGAGGCTGCGGGCTGGGTCCTCCCGCCCCTCCTCCCGGCAGCCTGGGGGGCTGGAGCTCAGCGGTGACATTTTGGGGGAACCTCAGCAGGCTTCCCCTCCCCCAGTGGCAGTGGAGGCGGCAGCAGCCAGTGACAGGCGCCTGTATGTCGGTGCCTTGAATAGAGAGGGGCGGGAGGGGCAGAGGGAGGGGTTCAAGGATTTGGGGGCACATCAAGACACAAGATGCAAACACACAGCTGGCTGGATTGGGGGGAATTTGGACAACGTGGCAGGAGAGGGGGCACTGTCCAGAGAGGGGGGACGAGGGCACCCTGGGGGAGACCGGGCCAGGCCAGGGAGCTGCCAGAGCTGTGGCCGTGTGGGTCTGGCAGTGCTAGGTCTCCGTCCTGTTCATGCAGCCAAGAGTGGCAAAGTTTTGTGAG
Source organism: Oryctolagus cuniculus (assembly GCF_051225735.1). Lineage (NCBI taxonomy): Eukaryota > Metazoa > Chordata > Mammalia > Lagomorpha > Leporidae > Oryctolagus > Oryctolagus cuniculus. Next base: position 235,039,289 of record NC_142867.1, on the reverse strand, counting down.
GTACGCAAAACAGGCGGGTCCTGAATGGCTGAAAATCTGCTTTTTTGGGCTGTTGTTAATGACTTTATTTATTTATTTATTTTTGAAAGGCAGACTTACGGAGAAAGAGAGAGATTGATCTTCATTCGCTGGTTCATTCCCCAAACGGTTACAATGGCTGGGGCTGTGCTGGGTGGCTGGGGCTATGCCAGGAGCCCAGAGCTTCTTCTGAGTCTCCCACATGGGTGGCAGGGGTCCAAGCACTTGGGCCATCTTCCGATTCTTTCCCTGGCACATTAGCAGGGAGCTCGATCGGAAGTGGAGCAGCCGGGTCTTCAACCAGAGGCGTATGGGATGGCGGCGGCGCAGGCATCAGCTTAACCCTCTGTGCCACAGCGCCGGTCCCTTGGGCTGTTTTCTTAAAGCAATTGGATATGTAAAGATTTGGAGCCTGAGCTGTTGTGTTAAGGTCTCGGCGGGTGGTAAAAAGCCCCCTTCCCATACAGCAGTGGTCTGTGGCTCCCTCCCAGGCCTGCGCCACCCAGGGCAGCTGCTCTAGAACCAAGTCTGGAATCTGTTCCCAGGTTCTCCCGGGAAAGCCCTGTCCACTGTGGGCCCCAAGGAAGGTCGGATGGAGCAGGAGCAGCAGAACCAGGCGACTTCCTGCCTCGTGACTACGGCAGGTGCCAGCAGCCTCGGGGGTGGAAGACTGGAGGCTAATGGGGAGGACAGTCCAGGGGGGCAGCCCGGAAGAGGCTCCCTCACCTATTCTCTGGCCTCACAGCTCCTACCTGCCCCAGAGGGCTGAGGCAACTGACCCCAAGGGCCCCTTCCGGCCCTGGTGTTCTCTTTCTGGGGCACGTCCAGCTCCCTAACACCTCAATCCACGTCATCTGGATCCCCGACTTCTCGGTCTGTGTCATCCGGATCCGCATCATCTCAATCCATGTTATCCCGGTCCCCGTCATCCCAATCCGGCTCATCTGGATCCCCCACTTCTCAATCCACTCGGTCACCTGCTTTGGCTCAGGAAAGCAGAGCCACACAGCAAGACGGCTTTGGAGTATGCCTGATCTGGGCTCCCATGTCAACCCACCCGCTTGTTAGCCGTGTGACTTTGGGCGAGGACCTCACCAGCCAATTCCTGGGTTGGTGTCAGGTAAGAATCCTCGGTGGCCCTGGCACAGTAGGCCACACCAATATCTTTGGCAAGAATGAGTGGCAACTGTCACTAGAGTTGACGTCACCTGTCCCACCTCCACCCACCCCATCCCCTAGAGACCAGCTCCTGTCCACTTGTCCACACGCTTTCAACCAGAACAACCCTCCTGCACACCCTGTCGACCCCTGGGGGAAGCATCCGGGGGTCGGGGTGTGTGGGTGGGTGGGTGTGTGGTCTTCAGGAGGCTAAGCTGCACCAGGTACCAGGAATGGGAATATTTGAGGAACGCCCTAATCAAGGCCTTGACCAACCAACACGCACGCAGCAGCCCGCGAGGCCCTCCTCTGTGCAACTCCTGTCTGCGGGCCTGGAAGCGGGAACTGCTGTGGCCCTGTGGTCGGGAGGGGAGCGTGGGTACAGGAGAGAGCTGAGCGCCAGGGAGGGTGGGACCGTGCATGGAGGGAGGGTGGGGGGAAGCATCACTACACTGTTAAGTCTGTACCTATGACATACGTGGAACGTGTTCACCTTATACCAATAAAAAAAATTAAGAAATAGATCTGAGCTCCCGGAAGGCGGCTGCGGCAGGTGCCGAGAAGGGGACGGGGCTGTATGGCCGTCATGGCTGCCTGTGAGCCGTGTGCGCTCGGCTCTCCGTCTGGGAAGTGACCAAGCTCCACGCTGCGCCTACGCCTACAGTGGATCGTTAAAGAATTAAAAGTGAGAACACCCCATGGTGAGAGGGCTCCGCTGATGCTCCTGAACCAACTTACAAGACAGACAGATCTGGTGCGGCCGAATAATTTTCCTCCTCTCTGCACAAAATCAGGAATGCCGGTCAGACGCGCCACGGCTGCCGTGAGCGCAAGCAAACCGGTACAGACCAGCCTGTAATTACCAAAATAGAAAGAGAACGGCGTTTTGTACTGAATGACAAGCTGCTGAGCGGAAATCTAATTTGGTCTAATTAAGCAGCCTTTTGTGAGGATTTGTCTTCAGATGAAAAGCGGGAGCCAAAGAGATCTAAATGCAAATGAACTCCAGCATTTTGGTTTTAAAGGGCCAGGCGGAGGAGAGGCCTGCTCTGTGCAAGTCCTCTTGGCTCACCCTGGGGCCACACAGGGCCCCCTCTGCCTCGCACTTGCCTTACCCATCATGCTGTTTGTTTTGTTTTGTTTGACAGGACACCGCGTGCCACCGACAGGACTGTTGGGTGCAAATCTGATTTTGCCCAAAGTATGAAAAGCCACAGAGGGTTGGGGTGGGGGTGCTCACTGGAGGATTTGGCTCCTTTTCCCTGAGAACGTGCTTTCGCAAGTCTGCAGGGCTGAAAACACACTCAGCGCCGTCGGCACTGGCAGCAACGGCGGGACCGATCCCGTGCCTCGGTTTCCCTGGGGGGCAGCCTGTCTAGAGGCTTGAGGCTGAGGAGCCCAGCTTTCCCTCCGGGTCACAGGCTCGGGCATCTGACCCAGGGAGTCTCTGTGTCGACTCGCCCCAAACTCAGACGCAGGTGTGAGCCCTCCAGGGGTCCCCAAGACCACTCTCGGCTCCAGTAATTTGCTAGAGGAGCCCCCAGAACTCAGAGCCGCTGGGCTTATGGTGGGTTACAGCTAAGGGTACGGACTATGAGCAGCTGAGGGATGAGCGCCTGGGGTGGGGTCCAGGAGACACCACCTGCCCCTCTCGGGGGAGTCCCGGTGATTACGAGGACGACGATGACGTCATCGTTGATGACCTGAGACCACACGCCTAGAGCATTCCTGGCTGCCAGGCAAGCTGACCTGGGCCTTGCAGGCTAGGGTTTTTACATGGACGTCGTCGTCCAGCCCCTGCAGGGGTGAACTGACACCGTGTGACCAAGGACCCCCAGAGAGATGAAGACCCTCTAACCAGGCAAAACATCGCCCAGGCTCGGGGGTTAGAGGTCACCTCCTGACTGGGACAGGGCCGGTCTTTCCTCTGGACCGTGCAGGGCGTGGACAACCCAGGCCTGCTGAGTTCACCCCTGGCTGTGCCGCGGCTGATTCGCTCCTGCCAGTCGCCGCCGGTGACTGCCAGACCTGCTTGGGTCAGGGAGCAAATAAGAGAAAAAAAAAAGTTCCTTCCCGTGGATGCCGCATTTCCCATCTTGGCATTTCATTCTTTGCTTTTTAAGAAACTGGACTTTGGGACGGGCAGTGGGCCTCGCAGCACAGCAGGTTAAGCCACTGCTGGGGCTGCCCCCTCCCACGTCTGAGAGCCTGGGGTGGGGGTCCCACCTCCACTTCCGATCTTGCTGCCTGCTGGTGCAACTGGGAGGCAGCAGCACACCATGGCCCGAGTGCTCGCACCCCTGCCACCCACTCGGGAGGCCTGGATGGAGTTCCAGGCGCCTGGCTGCAGACTGGCCCGGCCCCCGCTCGTGGCGGCCATTTACAGGGTGAATCAGCAGATGGAAGAGCCTCTGTCTCTTTCCCCTTTCCCTCTATCACTCTGTCTTTCAAATAAATAACACTTTTTAAAAAAATTGGCTTTGTCATTTTCCAAACAGGAACGAGTTTGGGGCCTGAAAGAGCGGGTGTCGGCTCCCCCTCTGTGGTCAGTGGGAAGGATCAGGTGCCTGCCCCAGGCCTGAGTTTGCACCTGCATTTGGCCCGGCTCCCTCCTCTCCCAGGTGTTCGCCCTGAGCACTTACAACGCCCAGAGAGGCGTCCGGGAGGAGGGACCCACACAGGCAGCTTGGCGCTTCCTGTAGCGGGAGAGAGCAGGGTGGGGGTCGGCTCCCCCGGCCCTGAGTGCAAGCAGCTGACATGCACTGACAGCCTCTGTGCGTGCAGTGCCCGGGCACTCCCGGACCCCTTGGTTTCTCCCCATGTAAACGTGCAGCCCCTAGCTGACCTTGTCCTCTTCCCAGCTTTGAGTCTCTCCATGGCGCCCGTCATCAACTCCCCATGTGTTCTACTAATGCGTCCTGGTCATCGCCTCTCTCTTCCTCCTGTGCCGTAAGCCTTGTGGGGCAGGCACCATCATCTGTGTCCTGTTCACTGCCCTGTCTCCATCTAGCATAGTGCTCGGCATATAATAGTTGCTCAGTAAATCTTTGTTGGATGAATGAATGACTCCTTGTCATGGCCCGTGAAGCAGGTTGACTCTAGTCTTCGCTTTATAGATTCCTGCTTGGAGGGGCTACTTTGTGTCCAGGGTCAGCCAGCCAACGGCCAGAGGCAGCACCTCCAGAGTGGGGGTGCTGGCCTCTGGGCTGCCGCTGGCTGGCACCTTCCAACACTGCCATCTTCCTGGCACAGAGAAACCTGACACAGGTCACCGAGGCAAACACAAAGGCTCAGGCCATGGGAATTCCCAGGGGGCCGTGGGAATTGATGTCACAGCCAGCGTGGCTGGAAAGCCCTCGTCCTGGCCTCCAACCCCTGGCCCCAGCCACTGTGTCCACGTCCTGTGGCCGTGCAGCAGGTCACCAAGCCCAGGGAAGCCTATTCTCTCACTGCCCAGAGCCAGAAACCTGATGTCGAGGCGTGGGCAGCGCTGGTCCCTTCTGGGGCTCCTCTCCTCGCCTCTGGTGGCACCCAGTGCTCCTTGGGGTCCCCTGGCTAGCGGCTGCCTCACCCCATTCTCTGCCTGTTTTCACCTGGCCTGTCCCGATGGGGCTGTGTCTCAAATCTCCCTCTCCTTTCTCTTATAACGGACCCCAGCGACTGGGTTGAGAGCCCTTCACAAAGTTCATGAAAATGGAGTTACAAGGCAAGTTTATTTCAGTGCAACGCTGAACCTCATACTTAGCTTTTCATCATCTGTGTTTTCCATGAACTTTCTGAAGACCCCCTGTGGGGGACGCGATTCATCCTCTAATATGGCATTATGACGTGTCCCCACCTCCCACGATGACAAGCACACAGGGCAGAGATCAGCACACCACATAGTCCAAACCGTACGGAGTGGGCACAGCCCAGTGCCACATCCAGGGGACCAGACACATCTGCTGGGACTGACGTCAAGTCCAGGTGGGTGTCCCTTGTGGCAGCTGACAGGGACAGGGGAGATCAGAGCTTGAAGTCACAGGGGCGGGAAGAGCTCACTTCCAGCCCCCCAGCAGGTGGGGATCCCGTGGGATGAGACAGGAGAGGCAGGGGTGAGGGCTGAGTTGGATGGATCCTGGGTCCATGCGCAGGGCATCTGTGCAGAGACCCTGAGTGCCACGAGGGGGAAGCAGGAGCAGACTCTGGGCAGAGCTTCGGGCAGTGGCGACCTCTGAGGAGGACACAGAGGCGGAGCATCGGGCTACGTGGGGCATCACAGCAGGTGCCCGTGTCAGGGGCTGAGGGGAGCACAGGTGTTGCAGCTGGCCCGGCCGATGGCGGGAAGATGAGCTGTGGGGCTAGCCCCAACCAGGCCGTGGCTTTGACAGGCGGTAGGGAGCCGTGGGCGGTTGCCGGCAGGGGTCACGGTATGATCGGTGCTGTAGCTCAGGAAGGACTGGTGGTCAGCACAAGGGGCCAAGAAGACGGAGCTGCAGGTGGGCGTGCGGGGTGGGGGTGGGGGCGGCGTGGGCTGGCTCTGCACTCTGTAGTAGGCGGAGTGATACTCAGGATACTGGAGTGTCTCCAGCGGTGCCTCTGCACCCCTGCGCCGGCCCGAGCCCCCTCCTCCCTGCCTCGCTGCCTTCCACTCTCCCTGGACCGGCACACTAGAGCCTGGCGGGCACTAGGAAACTCAGCGAGGGCCAATGCCAGTGCCAGAGAGGGTTTCCTCCCCTCCCAGGCGTCCGGCTGCTGCCACCTGGGTGCTGATGGCACTCGGTGCAGACCAGCCGCAGCAAAGGGGCCCGTGGAGAAGGGAGGCAGCAGTGTTTGGCTGTGAAGTTGACACCTGCACCCCGCAGCAGGGCGCCTGGGTTTGACCCCGACTCTGGCTCCTGACCCCAGCTTCCTGCCAGTGCAGACTCTGGGGGGCAGCAGTGATGGCTCGAGTGCTTGGGTCCCTGCCGCCCGCGTGGGAGACCTGACTTGAATTCCCGACTCCCGGCTCCTGGCTTCAGTCTCAGCCTTCAGTCTCCTGGCCATTGTGAGCATTAGGGGCGTGAACTAGTAGATGAGAGCTCTCTCTCCGTTTCCAACAAATAAGATCAAATAATAAAATAAAGCCCACAAGAACTAAACGTCTGCTCTGGCCCGGATTCACTTCTTCCTCGCGATGTGTGATGTGATGATGGGGAGCCTGGCACTCTGCCTCCTCTGCATCTCACAAAAGCTTGACTGGAAGGTGAGGGAATACAGTGCAGAGGGCGGGGCCGGCGTTGTGACGTAGCAGGTTAAGCCTCCGCCTGCAGCGTAGGCATCCCATATGGGTTCGAGTCCAGGCTGCTCTACTTCCGATCCAGCTCCCTGCTAATGCACCAGGGAAAGCGGCAGAGGATGGCCCAAGTGCTTGGGCCCCTGCACCCATGTGGGAGACCCGGAGGAAGCTCCTGGCTCCCAGCTTCAACCTTGCCCAGCTCCAGCCATTGAAGCCATTTTGGGAGTGAAACAGCAGTGGATCAAAGACTTCTCTCTCCATCTCTCCTCGTCTCCCTGTAATTCTTTCAAATAAATAAAAAATAATAATAAATCTTTTCCCAGTAAAGGGCAAAGGACAGCCTCATGTTTGCTTGGAAGCTCCAGCAGGTAACAAAAGCCTTCTGGTTGGAATCATCTCTATTCCAACAACAAAATGGTTAAAAGTTTGGGTCTGAAATGATGTATTTCCTTAATGTAAAACAACCTCAGAAGGACCAAGTCTCCTCACTCTTCTACGCCCCAGAATTCCCACAAGAAATCAAATATAATCCTCTTTAAGAAGCTTTAAATAATTTTGAGCTTTCTTATTGACTTATTAAAATGCAGCTTAAAACACGCCTTCAATGCAATCCTTTTACAAGGGTCACGGATATAAAATTTGAAGAACTATGATTAGTAGATCAGTGGGAGAGGCACGAGCAATCACAGCCAGGTCTGACCATTTCAGAGAAAACTTCCTTGGCCTTTCCTGATGCCCCCGACCCCCGTCCGGCCTGCCCTGGGTCCCGTGCCACCTGGCTGGCCTTCGTCTGAGCCCTCAGCCCTGGGTGCCCCAGGCACCTGCCGCCAACACCCATCGGCGTCTCCCCGTGTCCCACCCCAGCAGCTTTCTCTGTGAGCTGCCTCTGATGCCGATGACTGAGTTTCTTGGATACACCTGGGCCAGTGCTGTGGCGTAGCAGGCTCAGCTGCCCCTGCTAAGATGGCATCCCGCATCAGGGCACCGGCTTGAGCCCTGGCTGCTCTGCTTCCCATCCAGCTCCCTACTGATGCTGCTGGGTAGGTAGTGGTTGATGGCCCCAGTGCTTGGGCCCTGCACCCACGTGGGAGACCCGGATGGAGCTCCAGGCTCCTGGCTTCAGCCCAGCCCAGCCCTGGCCGTTGTGGCCATTTGAAGAGTGAACCAGTGGATGGAAAGTCAGCCTCTCCCTCCCTCCCACCCTCCCTCCCTGCGCCAGGGGAAGCGCTGGTTTCCACGCGTCCAGTGTGCCTTGACACCTGCCGCTGCAGACACAGGCAGCTACCCTGATGGGTGAATTGTCAGTCAGTTCTCAGGCTCAGCGGCTACAACCGCCTGGGCTGAAATCCAGGCTCTGGGACTCCCCAGCTGGACAAGCTCGGCCGAGTTACACTGCCCCTCTGTGCCTTGAAATGGGACACCAAGTAGTCACATTTTCTGAGACTCCAGTGTGGGTCCAAACCGGAGAAACAGCAGCAAGTCCATAGGGTTCAAAACAATGCAATGTATTGAAGACAAAGATACAACTAGTCTTTTGAAGCAAGTCACACGACACCAGGTCCCCACAGCTTGTCATTTTCCAAAAGAGAGAAAGAAAGCAGCACATGGTCACTGACAGAGTGATGGAAACTGCAGGCAGTGGGCGCTGGCACTGTCACCAGATTTAGCCAACAAAAATGCAGGATGCCCAGGAAAATTCAAATTTCCCATAGGCAAGGACTCACGGTGTCATCCAAGTGTGCCCCAAATACTGCAGAGAACATAACTTATTATTCATGGTTTACCCGAGATTTGAACTTAATTGGACGTCCTGCATTTTATCTGGCAATCCCAGCCAGGCGGGGGCCACCAGAGGGAATCCCAGTCCATCCTCAGTGGGGCTCCAACGGCTGCTGTCACCCTCTTCAGAAATGATTCCGAATCAAGCAATGACCCGGCACATTATCAAGTGATGGGGGGGGGTGGTTACACCCCCCTGGAGACAGACAGAGCTCACGTTAGCTGGGCTGCCTGTGGCCGGCTGCGTCTCCCATCACCAGCCTACCTGATTTAAAGCCTAGTGTAAAAGCATCCCCAGGGCGAGAGACGAGAAACGCCAAGGAGGGGCTTTATGAGTCTGTGCAGGACCTGAGGGTGCGGCTGTTGTCCTGGTATGCATGGGGGGGTGCGTGTGGGCGTCCACACAGCAACAGGAGGAAGCAAGTGGCCTCGCTGTGGGCAGGCAGGGGCTCTGTGGGGTGGCACTGGTGGCTTCCGTTGCAGGCTCTGCCCGCCGGGGAGTTCCGGGAGTGGGTCCGCAGCCACCTCCTGCTGGGCTTTAGGTCACAAATCCTTTAAGGCCTCTGGCTTCCCTAGCCTATCACATCGCTCTAATGGTCTCCTGGGACTTCTGATCACCTGCCTCCGTGTGAGACTGACTCACCCCCAGGCGTGGGCCCGTGGTACTTCTAGGAGTCCACGGAAATGTGTTGATTTCTTGTCCGAGTGGAAAGAGAAGCGATAATACCATTTCTAATGTGTTTAATGGGCTCATGGAAGCGAAAGGGCCTGGAGCCGGTGACCAGGCGGACTCGGGGTTGGCCCAGCTCGGGTGCGCGTCACCTGGATTCGGCAAACGCTCTAAGCACTCGGCTCTCCCAGGGAGCTGCTCACGCTCCTCTCACAAAGGAATAAGGCTCGGGGAGGCATTCGCACAAGGGCTAAGAGGCCCCTTGTGACAGCTGCATCGCGCATCAGAGTGTCTGCTCCAAGTCTCGGGTCCCCTGCTTCCAACCCCGATTCCTGCCGATGCAACCTGGGAGGCAAGGGTGACAGAATGAGCGCTGGGCCCCTGCCACCCACATGGGAGGCCTGGATGGAGCTCCAGGCTCCTGGCTTCGGCCTGGCCCAGCCCTGGCCACTGGGGAGTGAGCTATCGGATAGAAACGCTCGCTCGCTCTCTCTCTCTCTCTCTTCCTCTATCTTTCAAATAAAATGAAAGTAAATACATAAATGAAAATGTAAAAAGAATCAGCCTCCGGATTCCAGGGCTGTCCTGCCCAGGAGGCGCCACACAGTACAGAGGCAAGCAGGCCGGGCCACTGTCCCACCACGAGGACACCACGGCGGCTGGGGGAGGGGCAGCGCCGGCACAGCAATCCTTGTAGCTACGGTTCCCTCCCGGCCCCCACCGTTTGGCAGCTGGGGAACCTGAAAAAAAGGGCGACCTGCAGCCTCATCTCCCTCGTCGGCGAGGCAGGGGCAGGGACGGTGCTTCCAGCTGAGGGCTGGCTCGTCACTGTGCGACCCTGGCCCCTGAGCGCCTGGGCTCGGCTGCATGCTGGCACCGTGGCACACTGCCATGTCTTTGGAGTGCCCACTTGAAAAAAACTGCCAGAGGGGCCGGCGTTGTGGCTCCGTGGGTTAAGCCGCTGCCTGAGAGGCAGGCATCCCATGGGAGCACCGGTTCGAGTCCCGGCTGTTCCACTTCCGAACCAGCTCCTTGCTAATGTGCCTGGGAAAGCAGCGGGAGATGGCCTGAGTCCTGGGATGGGGCCCCAGGCTCCTGGCTTCGGCCTGGCCCAGCCCCAGCTGTGGCGGCCATTTGGGAATGAACCAGCAGATGGAGGATCTCTCTCTCTCTCTCTCTCTCTCTCTAGCTCTGCCTTTCAAATAAATAAATACATCTTTTTTTATTATTTTTTTTTTATTTTTGACAGGCAGAGTGGACAGTGAGAGAGAGAGACAGAGAGAAAGGTCTTCCTTTGCCGTTGGTTCACCCTCCAATGGCCGCCGCTGCAGCCGGCGCACCGCGCTGATCCGATGGCAGGAGCCAGGATCCAGGTGCTTTTCCTGGTCTCCCATGGGGTGCAGGGCCCAAGCACCTGGGCCATCCTCCACTGCACTCCCTGGCCATAACAGAGAGCTGGCCTGGAAGAGGGGCAACCGGGACAGAATCCGGTGCCCCGACCGGAGGATTAGCCTATTGAGCCACGGCGCCGGCCATAAATACATCTTTTTTAAAAATGATGGAGCAATTGGCAGGATCTGAACAGGGCCTGGGGATGGACCCGTGTGGTCCGGGATCTGCAGTTTTGTGAGAGTGACCGAGGCAGTGGCTGGGGAATGTACCTGGGACCGCCCTGTGCCATTTCCACCACTTTTTCTAAACCTGTGGTTATTTCAAAACTTAGAAAAACAAATTTTTAATGGGCAAGTGGAATATCCTTCCTGCAAGAGCATGCCGAAGCAACGAGGGGCTTTTCTGGAAGCCGGAGGTGCCCTCCCCCCCCCCCCCCCCCGCCCCTGGCCCTGTTCAGCTGCCGCGGTATTTTCCTTCATTATGCCAGTGCCTCGGAAGTAAACCTCTCTAATTTCCTACACCGCAGCTATTTATTTAAATGCTAACTCGCATGATGAAGTGATAATCCGCGCGCGCAGGAGATAATTTATGAAGCATTTAAATTAAGAGGAGCAGCTAATTGGGAGCATGTGTCTTGTAAGCCTGGCTAACACCAGAAAACTACAAATTAGCAGGGAATGGAAGATGTGCTCGTCTCGCCCTCACCTCCTCGCGCAGGGCACCGGGGGGGAACCATCTTGGTGCTGGCACACGCCCCGGCCCTCCACGGCTGCAGCCCCGCCCTCCAGCCCCTCACAGCCACCTCTGTCTGGCCGGGGCTGATCCCCCCTCCACTTCTTGGGCCAACAAGAGAGCGTCATTTATTAAAAAAAAAAAAAAAAAAACAGCTTCTCAGGGCCCAGCGCTGCGTGTGGTAGAGCTTCCCAGGGGCGGTGCCTTCATGTCCCGGCTGCTCCTCGTCTGCTCCTCGTCCGATCCCGCTCTCTGCTGTGGCCTGGGAAAGCAGTGGAGGACGCCTGAGTCCCTGGGCCCCTGCACCGCGTGGGAGCCCCGGAGGAAGCTCCTGGCTCCTGGCTTTGGGTCGGCGCAGCTCTGGCCGTTGTAGCCATCAGATTGTAGTGAACCAGCAGATGGAGGACCTCTCTCTCTCTCTCTGCCTCTGCCTCTCTGTAACTCTGCCTTTAAAATAAATAAATAATCTTTTTAAAAATGACACGTTGTAGATATTTTTATTTAATGGATGTTTTGCCTCTTCTACTGGAAAAGGGCTGCCCTGGTTTGTGCACACAGGCAGAGAGCTAAACCTCAACACACGCGTGCTGTCTGTATGTACGCATGTGTGTGCCCGTGTGCATGCGTGTGTGCTCCTTGACAAGCGTGAATTTGTGTTCACTCACTTATTATATCCAAACTACTGTGAGAAAGGAACTGGGGATGGAGCAGCAAGCGAAGGGGACGCCGTCGCCCCTTGTCACGTGACACTTAGATTCTAGCAGCGAAGACAGAAGCCGCAGGACAAAGCGTTTAGCTACCCCGTGGCAGTGCTGGGAGAGGCTCCTGGCTTTGGTCTGGCGCAGCTCCAGCTGCTGCAGCCATTTGGCGAGTGAACCGGAGATGGAAGATCTCTCTCTCCCCCTTTTTATCTCTCCCTCTCTGTCTGTAACTGTCTTTCAAATACATAAATAAATCTTTAAAAAAAAATAGCAAGGGTTGGCAGGGCTTGGGAGAAATAAAGCCCTTGTGCACCGCTGGTGGGAACGTAGGGGGCAGCCAGCGGGGAGAGCAGCCCGGTGGTTGCTCCAAGAACTGAACACCGAATGGCCACGTGACCCAGCAGGGCCGCCGGGTAGGTGTCCAGAAGGAACGGAAGCTGAGACTCGAAGGGGTAGCTGCACCCCGTGTTCTTGGCAGCATTATTATTTGCATTATTATTTCTCAAAAGTCGAAAGGTCCATCCAAGACCATCAAGGGAAGAGTGGATAAGCAAAGCGGAACACGCCCATACCTCGGAGTGGCACTTGGCCTTGAAAAGGAAGGCAGTTCTGGGGCTGGTGCTGTGACTCAGCGGCCGCTCGGGGCATCCACCCCCTGAACTGGAGTCCAGTTCGTGTCCCAGCAGCTCTGCCTCCCGTCCAGCCTCCTGCTATTGTGCCTGGGCAGCAGATGATGATCCAGGTACTTGAGTTCCTGCCATCTAGGTAGGACATCTGCTGTGTCACTCCCCACCGCCAGGGCTGGGCCGCAGCCAGGAGCCAGGAGCTCCATCTGGGTCTCCCACGTGGGTGCAGGGGACCGAGCACCTGGGTCGTTATCCGCTGCTACCCAGGGGCATTCAGCAGAGAGCTGGATCGGAAGCAGAGCAGCAGGAACTCAGACAAGCGTTCCGATATGGGGTGACACAGATGACACTGGGCTACGTAGCCAGCTCCCCGAAAACTGTAAGCACAATGAGAAGTTTATGGGACATGGGATTGAAAGATACATTTAGGGAACAGGCACTTAGCGTAGCAGCTCAGACGCCCTCAACCCACACTGGAGCGACCACGTTCAGTTCCTGGCTCTGTTCTGACTCCAGCTTCCTACTGCAGACCCTGGGGGACAGTGGCGATGGCTCAAGTAATCAGGTTCCTGCCACCCACGTGGGGAACCCGAATTGTGTCCTAGCTCCCAGCTCTGGCACTCCGCAGCCCCAGCCACCACTGGCATTTGGGAAGTGAACAGGCAGATGAGAGCTCTCTGTCTGTCTCTCTATCTTGCACTTTGCTCTGCTTCTCAAATACATTTTTAAAAATAATATAAATCTTTACTTAATATATACTAAATCAATCTTCTGTATATAAAGATAATTGAAAATGAATCTTGATGTGAATGGAATGGGAGAGGGAGCGGGAGATGGGAGGGGTGCAAGTGGGAGGGAAGTTACGGGGGGGACAGCCATTGTAATCCATAAACTGTACTTTGGAAATTTATATTTACTAAATAAAAGTTAAAAAATAATATAAACTTGTAAGTTTTTTTTTTTAAAGGCAGAGTGGACAGTGAGAGAGACAGAGAGAAAGGTCTTCCTTTTTGCCATTGGTTCACCCTCCAATGGCCACCGCGGCTGGTGCGCTGCGGCCAGCGCATTGCGCTGATCCGAAGGCAGGAGCCAGGTGCTTCTCCTGGTCTCCCATGGGGTGCAGGGCCCAGGCACTTGGGCCATCCTCCACTGCACTCCCGGGCCACAGCAGAGAGCTGGCCTGGAAGAGGGGCAACCGGGACAGAATCCTGCGCCCCGACCGGGACTAGAACCTGGTGTGCTGGCGCCTCAAGGTGGAGGATTAGCCTAGTGAGCCACAGCGCCAGCCAATAAGTTTATTTTGGTGCAAGAAATTTTGAAATTCAGGCATCATCTTTTCATAATATGCATTTCCAGGAACTTTTTGAAGACCTCTGGTATGCATGGCTTTCAAAATTTTTTTTGCATTGAAATAAACTTACATTTTTAAACAGGTTACTTTTATTTGAGGGAGAGGGAGAATGCTGCCATCCACTGGTTCACCACCCCACCCAACCCCCGTAAATACGTGAACTGAAGCTGGAAGCTCAATCCAGGTCTCCCACACGGGTAGCAGGGACCCAAGAACCGGAACCATCACCCTGCCTCCCAGGGTGCACATTAGCAGGAAGCTGGAATGAGAAGTGGAGCAAAGACTTGAAGTCAGGGGCTCAGATAGGGGTTGCTGGCATCCCAAGTTGGTGGCTCAACCACCAGACCAAACACCCAACCCAGACGTATCTTGTAGCTGCACGGTCCATGAACTCATGCCTGCGTCCTCACATGTGGCGTTTGCTGGTTTTGTCCTCACCCAGCAGCTCTAGAGATGGACATTGCAGCTGTGGGGGCATGCAGGACACAGGCTGTATTTGAAGACAGGCACATCTGGGCTGAGCCCCTAAGCTCTGCCTGGTGCTGTTTTTTTTTTTTTTTTAATTAATTAATTTATTTGAAAGGCAGAGTTACAGAGAGGCAGAGGCAGAGAAAGAGATAGAGAAGTCTTCCATCCACCGGTTCACTCCTCAAATGTCCACAACAGCCAGAGCTGAGCAGGAGCCAGGAGCTTCCTCCAGGTCTCCCACACGGGTGCAGGGGCCCAAGGACTTGGGCATCTTCCACTGCTTTCCCAGACCATTCCAGAGAGCTGGATCGGAAGAGGAGCAGCCGGGACTCGAATCAGCGCCCACATGGGACACCAGCACTGCAGACAGCAGCTTTACCCGCTACGTCACAGCGCTGGTCCCTGGTGCTGTTTTATAATGAGACAAGTCACTTCGCCTCTTCCAGCCTGTTTTCAGGTGGAGAAGGAAGGACGCAGGGCATGCTCCTGGGAGGAGCCTGCGTAGGTTCAGCCCAAAGGCCGGCCGGGCAGGCACCCAGCTCACTGTGGCTCCCAAGATGCTGCCTGTCAATCAGCAAACCAGCATGTTGCCTTCCAACACAAGGTGCTTGTGACAATTTTGGTACTATGTCCTGGGCAACGTCGATTTTGTTCACGGTTAGTAAATAAGAAGCCAACCTTGGGGCAACCTAACTGCTAGGATGAGCATCCACCCCTGCAATACCTCTTAATTCCATTTCCTTGAATTTTCTTAAATTTTATTTATTTATTGGGGGAGGAAGAGAGGAGAGAGGAGAGAGGAGAGAGGAGAGAGGAGAGAGGAGAGAGGAGAGAGGAGAGAGAGAGAGAGAGAGAGAGAGAGAGAGAATATCTCCCATCTGCTGGATTTGCTGGTTCATTCCTCCAATACCCACAACAGCTGGGGCGGGGCCAGACCAAAGACAGGAGCCCGCAGGAAAACGGGAACTCATTGAGCTGCTTTCCAGGCCGCAGGTTAGCAGGGAGCTGGACTGGAAATGGAGGTGGGACTCAAACCCAGGGCCCCAGGTATACAGCCGGCCAAACCCTGCACAGCACAACTGCCCGCCCCCCTTCCCTTCCACGAACTCCTTAAAGCCCCCTCATTCGATCCCACATCTGGAAAAGATACAAGAAACAGAAAGATAGGGACAGCGGCATGTGCTTCAAGTTCTGGAGTCAGATCCGCGCAGGAGCCGGGGCTGGGGCTGGGTTCCTGCTGTGTCCGGGGGGCGCGCGCCCCTCTGCCTGGCGCCTGTACTGAACGAGGCCGCTGGCTGAAGCAGCCGGCTCAGCCAGGGGACCGGCGCCCACGGCTGCCTCTCTGAAATGAAGGAGCAGCGAGAGTCTGGATACACAGACTGTTGCGAGCTGTGGAACGCCGAGGCCTCTCCAGGCTTCATCCATGTGTCTTCTTGCTTAACCTTTGCAGAGGAGACTGGGAAGCACCACAGGGCATTTAAAAAATGCTCTCCGCGTTCTCAAGGGCGCAGAGCCAGGGAGAAGCGGCCGCCGCCGCCGCTCGGTGCCGCCCGGGGAAGCGGCGGCACAAAGGCTGTCCCGGGGCGCCGCGCTGCAGCGCCGCCCGCACACACCAGTAATTGCCTTGTTACGGCCATCGGTGTCATCGTTCATCGGCCAGTGCCGGGAAGGGCCCCGGGGAGCAGCTCTGCCTGCGCTAAACCAACCCCCGGCACGACAACCCCCCGCAGCCTTCCCTTTGCCGGCCCGGGAGAATAAATCCTGCGCGCTCTTTGCTGAATGATCATGAAGACATGATTAAAGTTCTAGATTTATGGCTTCCTCGGGCTCCAGGAATCAAGCTGCTGCCGCCATCGCTGCCACTGGAAGCCGGCTCCCCGAGCCGGAAGGTGGGCTAACACAGGGGCCAAGCTGTAGTTGGTGGCACTGGGCTGTGCTGTGGAGAGGGTTGGGGTAGGGAGGAGACAGGCGGAAGCCGTGCCCTGAACCCTGCTTGTCCCTGGCCACACACCTCGTCCCCATGTGTGCATTCTGTCTGATCCGGAAACAGGGGGCCCCTCGCCAACACTTCCTGGTGCACCTGCAGCCTGCTCAAGACCACAGTGGGCAGAAGTGAAGGTTCACAGCCGCTGTTTTGGGAGCCAGGCACTGGTCAGCACTGACCATGCGCCAGGCACTGCGGTGGCAGCTTTGGGTCCATGAACACTCGTGCATTTTTTTAACTGATTTTATTTTCAGGTGAAAAATCACGTAATACAAAATTTCCTGTTTTAAAGTGAGCAATTTGGTGACAGGACATTCGCAGTGCTGTGCACCCAGCACTGCCAATGGATGCCAAAACTTTTCTACCCCACGCACGTCCAGCGGTCACGTGTCATTCCCTCCTCCAGCTCCCCAGTCCTAGAACCATCTGTCTCCGTCTCTGTGGATTCGCTGATTCTACATGTTTCCTGTAAGCAGAATCATCGCACGTGTGGCTTTCCACATCTGGTTCCAGCGCCCAGCGTGGTGTTTTCCGGGTCCACCTGGGCTACAGCATGGATCAGAAGTGCCTTTCTTCTTACAGCCGGGTAATGCTGCATGGTGCACACGGCCACTTTCGGGTGTAACTGTCCCTCCTCCGTCGCAGCTCAAGCAGATGCTGTGACCAGTCCGTCCCCCAGAGGTGGAAATGGGGGCTTTGAGAAGGCGGGTCCCCTGCCCAAGGCCCCGGGACACACCGAGTAGAGGCAGTGGGTGTGGCCCAGCTGTTGGACCTCCCAGCTGCCCAGGAACTGGGGGAGGGGTGTATGGGGGGATGGGCAAAGGCAGAGAGGGAGCAGCACCCACAGGAAATGAGGGCGGGGGCGGGGACTGTTCCACCCCACTCCTCCTGAATCATCCAGAAAAGCTCTGTAGTGGATTTTAGGGGGCTGCCAGCTTAGGAAGCCCTGCGTGCAGGTGTCCTGTCTGGGAGGGTGTGGACAACCCAGAGAAGAAGAGCCAGGGCCAGCGCCGTGGTGTAGCCGGTAAAGCTGCCCCCTGCAGTGCCAGCGTCCCACATGGGCACTGGTTCGAGACCTGGCTGCTCTACTGCTAACCCAGCTCTCTGCTGTGACCTGGGAAACCAGGAGAAGATGGCCCAAGTCCCTGGATCCCTACACCAGCATGGGAGACTTGGAAGAAGCTCCAGGCACCTGGTTTTGGACTGGCCCAGCTCCTACTGTCGTGGTCATTTGGGGAGTGAACCAGCAGATGGAAGACCTCTCTCTCTCTGCCTCTCTGTAACTCTGCCTTTCAAATAAATAAATAAACCTTAAAAAAAAAAAAAGAGGCTTCTTGAAGGTCTTGAACAAGCACACACGCACTCGTCCAAAC
Organism: Oryctolagus cuniculus; assembly: GCF_051225735.1. NCBI lineage: Eukaryota > Metazoa > Chordata > Mammalia > Lagomorpha > Leporidae > Oryctolagus > Oryctolagus cuniculus. Next base: position 235,021,780 of record NC_142867.1, on the reverse strand, counting down.
TCACACACAAACACATGTGCACTCACCAGAAGCACATTCAGACACACTCACACACACAGAAACACATGCACACTCACACACACACAAATACATACAATCTAACACACACAGAACACACACATCCTCTAACACACTCATGCACATTCGCGTGTGTAATCTAGCACACACATACACACTTACACAATCTAACACATGTACATAAATCTAACACATATACATACATACACACTCATATACTCCAACACACATATACACACTTTTTTTTTTTTTTTGACAGGCAGAGTGGACAGTGAGAGAGAGAGACAGAGAGAAAGGTCTTCCTTTGCCATTGGTTCACCCTCCAATGGCCGCCGCGGCCAGCGCGCTGCGGCCGGCAAACCGCGCTGATCCGATGGCAGGAGCCAGGAGCCAGGTGCTTCTCCTGGTCTCCCATGGGGTGCAGGGCCCAAGCACCTGGGCCATCCTCCGCTGCACTCCCTGGCCACAGCAGAGAGCTGGCCTGGAAGAGGGGCAACCGGGACAGAATCCGGCGCCCCAACCGGGACTAGAATCTGGTGTGCCAGCGCCGCAAGGCGGAGGATTAGCCTAGTGAGCCGCGGCGCCGGCCCACATATACACACTCTAACGCACTCACACACATGCTACGTATTCTAACATACATGCACACACTCTAACACGCACACACATAATCTAACACACATACATGCACACACACACACCCCTATCCGTCCAGGCTGCACCGCGTGCACAGGGACAAATGGGACAATCCCAGGGTCACCACTGAGCTCCTCGCAGGAAAGCAGCCCCCGTGCACCTGGACGGCCTTCTCACTTCTACTGCACGGGAGGTGCTCTTCCGGGAGCCAGCCTGGATATCAAATCCACGTGCATCCTCACCCCCCCACACTCGGGGAAAGAGTGGGCCTTCTAAGGAGCTCGGCCGCGTCATGATGTTCCCACACTTTCACCTGCTTGTGCACACCTCCGGTGTCCAGCGCTGGCCTGGGCGACAGAGCAGCGGCAGGGACGACCGCAGATGCAGCCCAGAAGGGGCCTCTGCTCGCGCCCCTCCCCAGAGCCTGCCTCCCGAGTCTGCTGCCTCCCCTGCCCTAGAAATGGAGCTTTCTGTCCCACTGGCCGGGTCTGACACTCAGGATCCCCGTGAGCCTCATGGTGTCCTTCCTGGTCAGAGCAAGGGCAGGACGCGTCCATCCAGAAAGTTCCACCGGACAGGGCTGAGCTACACGACACCAATTCCTCCAAGTGCCTCTGCCCGCGTAGCCCTGACCCCCGAGGGGAAGTGAACGTCCTGTTTGCCGAGCTAAGATCAGCTTTCACAGGCGAGACCCGGCTGGCCGAGTGCAGGGAGATGAAGCCACAGTTCCCGACGCGGTGGGTGGGGTCAGCGGGGCCTCCCACAGCACCTGCTGGGTAGGCACCCGCCAGGTGGGCGCAGGTGGAGAGGCATGTGGGCGGGACAGCAGTGGACAGCTTGCGGCTGCTGCTGGCAGCGGCGCTTGTGCGTGACCCCGGGATGTTTCTGTTCTGATTTAAGGCCTGGCGGGATTTTCATTGCCTGGCTCTGGATCGCAGGAGCACGGCGAGGCCGCCGTGAGTCGGGAGCCTGGTGCCTCCAGCCCAGCGCTTTCCTGCTGGTCTCACTGCAGAGAAAATGGGACCATAAACTACGAGGAGGGATGGAGGGAGGGACAGAGGGAGGGAGGCGGGCGGGCGGGCGGGAGGCCCCTGACTGCGCCTGGGGGACTCGGCCCCCCGCGTCCGTCCAGAGGACCGGAGGAACGCAGTCGAACCCGAAAGCAGGGGCGCGCGCACCGGCTTCAGGCAGGAAAGGGACGTTCGCAGTTTGCGGTCCGTGCCCGCCTCGCCTCTTTATGCTCCGTCCCTACCCTCGCGCGTCTTCCCTCTCTCCACCTGCCTCCCCGAGAACGGGCGGGAGCAGTTTGTTTTCGGACGACTGGAGGAGCCTTGAAATATTGCACAGGTGGCGCGCGGAGCGCTCCCCACGGCCCTGCCCCGGCGGCGCGCGCACAGACATAAAAAGCAAACACCATCAGTAACCTGTCGCCGGGACCCAGCAACAAGGCGCCCGCTCTTCTCCCTGCCGGGGCTGTTAGCGGCGATGTATTTCTCCCTGCACTAAGCACCATCTTTCCCAAGGCTGCATTACGATGATTTATAAACCCCATTTCTGGGGAGAACGAATAGAACAAAGTGAGGAGGAAAGAAAAGCAGACACGAGCAGCTGGAGGAAGATATTGAAGCATGAAACAAAAACACAAATGAAAAACTAGGCGGTGACACCGCCGAGCTATTCCTCGCTGTACTTTTATCAGAGAGAAATAATAGCAGAATCTTGGTTTTAATCCTCCCCCCCCCTCCAAGATGCAGCCCTCCTGTCAGTTACTACTGCTCCCAGGCGTCTGGCGGGGGGAGGGCTTTGCCACCGGGAGCCTCAGCCTCAGCCTCCTCTCCCTCACCTTAATTGGGAGTAGGGGGCAGGGGACCTGTCTGGGGGCTGGGGGGCTCGGTTGGCTCCTGAGAACTTAAGGGGGATTGCCCTGAGCTGCTGTCACTGGGAGGCTGGTGAGGGGTCTTTTTCCTTTTTAAAAAAAGATTTATTTTTTATTTATTTGAAAGGCAGAGTTACAGAGACAGGATGAGAGAGAGAGAGAGAGAGAGAGAGAGAGTCTTCCATCCGCTGACTCACTCCCCGAATGGCCGCAATGGCTGGAGCTGAGCCAGGTCAAAGCTAGGAGCCAGGAGCTTCTTCTGGTCTCCCACACGGGGGCAGGGGCCCAAGGACTTGGACCATCTTCAGCTGCTTTCCCAGATGGCATTAGCAGGGATCTGGATCAGAAGTGGAGCAGCTGGGTCGTGACCCAGCACCGGTACGGGATGCGGGTGTCGCAAGGGGAGGCTTCACCTGCCATGGCGCAGCGCTGGACGCTGAAGGGTCTTTTCCAAGATCTGCTGGTGGAAGGGGTCGCTAGGCATTTGGGGTAGCAGTTCAGACACCCGTGTCCCGCAGCCGAGTGCCTGGGTTTGAGTCTCCCTGCTCCAGCTTCCTGCTAACGCAGACTCTTGGAGGCAGCAGCGAGTTGACAGGTCCTTCCATCCCTGGGCCATTTGGGGAGTGAACAGCCGCTGGGAGGCCTCTGTCTGTCCATCGCCCTGCCCTTCAACTAAATAAATAAACCCACCCAGGATCTTTTTAAAAAATCGCCAGCTGGTTCTGTGGGCTCCTGTGACCTAAACTAAGGGGTTTCTTTACCTGCTCCTGTTCCAGGAACTGCAGGCCGGGGGCAGGGTGAGCTGCACGGGGCTCTCTGAGAAGGGCGCGCTGCCGGGAATCTTAATGAGACCCTGTGCACGTGGACCTCAGAGACCATGCAGCGGCCAGGGCTCCTTGCACCCACTGGGGTTTTTTTTCTAGAAGGTTCCACGGAATACATGTCTGGAGTCTTGAGTGGAGGCTTCAGGCAGCAGCAAGCAGGTTCTCAGGCACCATCAGGAGGGGGGGTCAGCCCTGACCTACAGGGGCCAGGTGAGGACAGGGGAGGAACAAGAAGCGCTACACAGAGAGGCACGGGGTGCTCAGAGCAGGCGACACAGGCCAGGCTTCCCGAAGGGGGTGGCCTCTGAAGTAGCTCTGGATGTAAAGGCACTCATGAGCCACCAGGGCCGGAATCCCTCTCTGGTCACCTGCATGGAGCGGCCCTCCCGCCACTCACCGTGAAAACTGTCAGGGCAGAGCCGGCGTCGTGGTGCAGTGGGTTTAGCCGCTGCCTGCAGCACTGGCATCCCATGTGGGCACTGGTTCCAGTCCCAGCAGTTCCACTTCCAACCCAGCTCCCTGCTGTGGCCTGGGCAAGCAGTGGAAGCTGGCCCAAGTGCTTGGGCCACATGGGCGACCAGGACGGAGCTCCCGGCTTGGCCCAGCCCTGGCCACAGGAGCCATCTGAGGAGCAAATCAGCAGATGATCTCCCCTCCCCCACCCTGTAGCTACTTCTCAACTAAATAAGTCAACCTTCCCTTAAAAACAAAGAAACATTATTTCTTGGTCACTTCTTTCTTGTCTTTCCCCACTAGGGCATCAGCACCAGACGAGGACCACATCTGTGCCGTCCACAACACTTTCCCAGCTCCTGGACGCCTGGTCCCAGGAGCTGGCACCAGGCAGGTGCTTGTGAGGAATCATGAACGAGCAAGCATGTGCCAGGTGCATCGCTTGTGCTTCCTCCTGTAATCACAGCAACGCTCCAGGCCACGTGTGACTGACCCATTTCCCAGATGGGAAAGCAGCGTGGTGATAGTAACTCGCTCAGGTTACACAGGCAGTAAGTGGTTGAGGCCGGATGAGAACTTGGGCCTGGGGGCCTCCAAGCCCACACGTGGCCACCGCCGTGGCCTCCTCAGATCCTCACGTGAGAACTCGGGGCTCCTCACAGGCCATTGCATTGCTTCCACGGCAAGGGCCCACACACACAGCAAAGCACTCGTGGGCTTGGCTGCAAATGTCGAACGCCACGGCCAGGAGCAAGGCTGCTCCCTGAGGCCCTGACACCTGTCCAGACAGAACCTGCAACCAGAACAGACGCACCTGCTCCGGCCCGGGACACGCTAAGCCTCGGCACGGACTGCGGCTCTGCACACACACTCACTTATTCACTTCTCTTTTAAAGGCCAACCCCATAACACAGAGGCCACACCGGGCGGAGCAGGGGGGTCATTTGCTTGTGGGGGATAGGACATTTTGTAATGTCCTCGCTGCGGGTGCCCAAAATGATCACTCACTTCTGATGCAAAGGGATTTTGAAGACAGAGCCTGAGCATGGGACTTCGGTGGGGAGCACGGGTTCAAGTCAGGGATGGATGACGTCAACAGACCACCCCCCCCCCAGCACCTGACGTCCACCAGATATCACCACCAGACAGCCAGCCCATCCCTGTCCACACAGTGTCAATGTTCCGATGGCCTTTGGCTATACTTACAGGTAACTCACTTTCTTTAAAAAAAAAAAATGTTTATCGGGGCTGGCGTTGTGGCATTAACAGCTTAAGCCACCGCCTGCAACGCTGGCATCCAATCTAGGTGCTGGTTTTGAGTTCCAGCTGCTCCACTTCCCTTCCAGCTCTCTGCTAATGCACCTGGGAAAGCAACAGAGGATGGCCCAAGTGCCTGGGCTCCTGCACCCTTGCAGGAGACCAGGATGAAGCTCCTGGCTCAAGCTTTCAGCCTGGCCCAGCCCTGGCCTAGCAGCCATTTGAGGAGTGAACCAATGGATGCAAGATCTCTCTCTCTCCCTCTCCCTCTGTCTCTGTCTCTATAACTCTGCCTTTCAAATAAATAAAATTATTTTATTATTTAAAATTATTACTTATTTCTTTAAAAGGCAGAGTTGCAGAGAGAGAAAGAGAGATCTTCCACCCACTGGTTCACTCCCCCAAATGGCCACAACAGCCGGGCCAAAGGCAGGAGCCTGGCACTCCATCCAGGTGTCCTACTTTGGTGGCAGGGGTCCAATCACTTGGAACGTCTTCCACTGCTTTCCCAGGCATATTAGCAGGGAGCTGGATCCGAAATGGAGCAGCTGGGACTTGAACATGCACTCCAGTGCAGGATGCCAGGTTGCAGGTGCCAGCTTAACCCACAGTGCCACAACACCGGGGCCCAAGTCACTTTCTTACAGGCCGATAGACCAGTCGCATGACAAGGGAGTGTGCTTATTTGCTTTCCTCGCGTCTAGGGAAGGGTTCAACAGGCAGCTCCTTTCAAAAGGATAATGCATCAAACTATCACTCAACTGGTTAAAAAAAAAATAAAAGCCACTATGACTTGTAACGGCTTTTCCAAGCGCACCTTGGGCTGAACAAGGCCCGAGACCCAACTCCCGCACCTGCTCCCTCCGAGCAGACAGAAGCCCCAGAAACCTCTGCACGCTCTTGATGGCAGAAGAAACTTCATTCCACTTTCTTTATGTTGGGAAGGAAAACCAAAGTTTCACCCTAAAAGTTGGAAGAAAGCAAACGGACTTACACTGATTGTTCAATATTCCAGCAAGCGCTCCACTTCGTGGGATGACAAGCTACTCCCTGACTGTGTCTTCAGCCTGATCTGATTTTTAAATATACGAGCTACAGACCTCCTGGAAACTGGAGTTTGTAATTGAAATATTGATAAACTCTCTCCCATAAAGAAGCTACTAGAGATTCAGTAATAACTAGGAAATAGGCAAAAAATAATAATGCTTTTCTCTGCTTAGCCAAGAAATACAACAGCAGAGTTTATTGCTTACAAAACACAGCTGCCTTTCCTCAAATTGGATAGAAAAAAATGAACCCCGATAAATTATGACACCCCTGAATTCCCAAGAATGAACATCAATTATTGGGGGTGCCAGCGCCATCCTTCGGGGCATCCTACTCGTTAGGATGGTAATTTATTATTATTATGCCTGGGTGCAAATTCGCAGGCTGATAAAATTCAAATCTATTAAAACAAATGTTCCCCCTTTCTCTGAATCAAGAAGGGACAACGTTATGAAGGAAAGTATTGTAAATTAGAACAGCAAACGATGCTTACGCACGCAGAAGTGAGAGACCCAACGACAAAGAAAAGCCACGACACCACTGGGTAGAACCAGGCTTCCTGAACCTGACCCCAGGACCCAGGCAGTGCTACAAGGGGCAGGGCCCACCTCCTCCACTGAAGTCCTTTTTGACGGGACAAGATGCTTCCGTCATTTTTCAAAAAAAAACAAGTCTTTACGCTGTAACTTCAACTAACTGGGATGCATTCCCTTCTCCGAGACACAAATGACATCGGCTTTTTGGAAACTGAGTGCTACATCTGGGGAGGATCTCAGACTCACCGAGCGACCCCCCTCCGTCTTCAGACCGGGACTCTGAGACTCGCTGGGGGCACCCCTGAGGGGCTCTGGGCTGTGTCCCAGCGACGGCCCCAGGGCCACCAGTTTCACCGCCTTGACACTTGGCTGGGGAACAGCCCAGCGCTGGCAGAGACACAGCCCTGCCATGTGCTCCTCAGACGTGTTCCCACTGGGGATGGAGCTGTGAGAGGCAGACAGGGCCACGGAGAGGGCTCCGTTGTGGAGTCGGGAGGCTGCAGGCTGGAGCTTAGCTCTCGCTGCTCCCGGGACAGGCACCACACCCTCTTGGACGTCTTGTCCCTGTGGTGTCCACCTCCCTGGGGGCGGATCTGAGTCCCCAGACAGGGACTCCAAGTTGAGGGCAGGAACACAGTTCTCTGTGGATCCAATCAGTAAAGCTGCCATCTTTAAAGACTTGAAACTGGTGACTCCATTCAACCCAGGCTTTTTCTTCTCCTTCCGTGGGTCCCTCTCTGACTTCTAGGCTGCTCCCGCAACCCGCCCCTCCTCTTGGGTCCGCAGTGTGCCAGGGGCCCAGAGCTGAGCCCAGGAGTTCTGGGTGGAGTGGGTTGTGGGGAATGAGCCCTGCCTACCCCAGTGTCAGTGCCCAGACCAGCATGTAGAGGCCTCTGTAGGATTCTCTCTAGCAACAGGTTTGCTCTTCCCTTAGACTCCCAAGGCGGGGCAAAACTGGTGATGTCCCAGAGCTCTCTGTACTGTGCAAGCTCCAGGCAACCTGCAGGAGACACACGCAGGTGACCAGCCCTGCAGGTGGCTGGAGGTGTGGGAGTGGTGGGGATGGATCACTTTTGAGTAAAGAACCCTTTGACTCAGTGTGAGGACTTAGGGGCCCCAGATAGGTGGGGTGATGCCAGACAAGTGATTGTGAGGGGCCAGGGCTGTGGCTTATCAGGTCAAGTTGCCACCTGCAATGCCGGCATCTCATACGGATGCCAGTTCATGTTCTGGCTGCTCTACTTTCAATCCAGCTCCCTGCTAAGGCACCTGGAAAAAGTGGCGGAGAATGGCCCACGTGCTTGGGCCCCTGCTCCCATGCGAGACCCAGATGATGCTCCTAGCTCCTGGCTTCTGCCTGGCAGCCAGTTGGGGAGTGAACCAGCGGATGGAAGATCTCCCTGTCTCTCCCCCTCTCTAACTCTTTCAAATAAAGAAATCTTTTTTAAAAAGATTTATTTGTTTGTTTGAGAGGTACAGTTACAGACACAAAGAGGGAGATACAGAAAGTTCTTCCATCCACTGGTTCACTCCCCAAATGGCCGCAATGGCTGGAGCTGAGCCAGTCTGGAGCCAGGAGCCTGGAGCTTCTTCTAGGTCTCCCACATGGGTGCAGGGGCCCAAGCACTTGGGCCATCTTCCACTGCTTTCCCAGGCCACAGCAGAGAGCCATATCAGAAGAGGAGCAATTGGAACACAAACAGGTGCCCATGTGGGATATGGCTTTACCTACTACACCACAGCGCTGGCCCCAAATGTCTTAAAAAAAAAAGAGAGAGGGGACTATGGTTAAGCTGGGGGAGCAAATCATGATAGCTTTGAGCTTGGGGGAAGGGGGAAGGGATAGAGGGAGGGGCAAGGGTCCTCAAGGGTGTCATACAATGAGGAGGAGGTGGAGGGACTTAGGGAGTAGGGTGGCAGTATGGATGCTGGGTGGCTGACCAGGCACATTCCCTAGTTTGAGTGACTCCTACCACACACACACACACACACACACACACACACACCACAGTGCAGAAAACTCAAAGCCATGTTCCTTCAGAAACATAAATCAGCAAGTGTCACAGGCCAGGGGGCCCCCTTGGTGGAGCGCTGAAAGTACCAGCACCGAAAGATCACCGCTCGTGGCAGACCCACTGTCCAAACTCGACGCCGGTGCTTCCCGACACCTGCTCCCATTCTGGAGTTTCCTGTCCTGGACAGAGGTACCACCCTTGGCTCAGCTGCTCAGGCCGAAATCCTGGCAGTCGGCCTGTTTCCCTCCCCCCTCCCCACTCAATCAGACCCCCCCTCCCCCTCTGCTGCTGCCGTACCCAAGCAGCCCACGGTCTCCAGGTGGGCCGCGTTCCACTCTCCGCTCTCCCGTTGACCCACCACACGTCCGTAGGCATCGTAGCGAGCCATGCCTCCGTTTTCTCATCTGCAGACGGGGTGGCGGGAGCACCTGTCTCAGGAGTCACTGCTTTTACTATTCAGTGTCCCGGCCTTGCCCAGCCTCCGCCACGTCTTGAGGTCAACTCCCAACTTCCCCACTCCCAGGTCCCGTCCTGGCCCCAGCGACACTGACCGCGCGGCTGCTCGCCCATGGGGCCTCCTGCTTCCCTCTCCCTGCCTCTTCCTTGGCTGGAACTTCCTCCCTACCTCATTTGCCCACCGGGCTCCTAATCATCCAAAACTCAACATCAGAGTTAAAAAGACTGACAACGCCAAGCGTTGGTGAGAACGCGGAGCTGCTAGGGGGAGCGCAGAACGGCACGGCGCAATCTTGCCGAGTCACACATTTGGTGTGCAACCCAGAAATCCCCCTCCTGGGTACTTACCCAAGAGAAATCAAAGTATAAGCCCCCAGAAATGTCTGTGTGGAAGCTCACATGGCCGCTTCATGCACAGTAGCCCCAAACTGGCAGCAACCCAGATGTCCATCCACGGACAGGCGGGTGAGCACACACAGAGCACCCATGAGTCGGAAAACTGCTGACACGCGCTACCCCGTGCATCGTGCTAGTGAAAGGGAAACAGCAAAGGCACAGAGCGCTCTGGACTCCACGTACGTGAAGTTCTAGGAGAGACAAAACCCTAGTGACCCAGCACGACCCAGCTCGCGAGAGCAACGGGAGCTTCTCAGGGTGAGGGAACTCTTCCGTGTTGGACTGGGATGGAGGTCACGTGATTGCACACGACCACCAGATTCCCCAAACTCGTGCTTACGATGGCTGCATGGGAAAGCACACGTTAGGGGTTCAGAGGCCGCTTGGGAGCCCCCATCCCATACTAGAGTAACTAGAGTGCTGGGTTCAAGTCCCGGCTCTGCTTCTGATCCAGCTTCCTGCTAACAGGCGCACAGGGAGGCAGCAGGTGATGCCTCCGGTACTTGGGTTCCTGCCACACACGTGGGTCACGTGGATTAAAACCTGGATTTCTGGCTTTGGGGTGGGCCAGCCCTGGTAGTGGGCCCCCAGGAGTGAGGTGTTGTACTGACTCCAGCTGCCTGTGGGAGCCAATCCATCCTTCTGCCCCATCGGAGGCCACAGTCCTTCCTGGGCTGGTGCCACCAAAGCTTTGTGACAGGTGGATATGCAGGGCAAATGTGTGCGTGTGTGTGTGTTCTCAATCCACTACCGCTTGAGCTGGTTCCTCCTCCCCATTTCTGAACTAAACCCAACAGTTTAATCAGCCTGCTGCCCAGGAGACCAGCGTTAGCTGACAAGCAGCCAGCACCTCCAGGTTGTTGTCTTATTAATCCACATGCCCAGACAAAGCACCTACTAGGTCACCACATCGACAATGGCTGCCCAACACAGTGGCTCCCTGTAGGACACGCGACACCACTGCCGAGTGAACCCCACCCCAAGGTGGGTTTTCTTCTCCCCGTGGATATCTGCTGAGCATTGGGTGGCTTTATTTATATTTTTTTGTAAAGACATTATGTATTAGAAAGGGAGAGACACAGAGACAGAGCGAGCTTCCATCTGCTGGTTCACTCTCCAGGTGACCACAACGGCCAGGGCTGAGCTAAGCTGAAGCGAGGAGCCAGGGGCATCTTCTGGGTCTCCCACTTGGGGAACAGGGCCTCAAGCACTCGGGCCATCTTCTGCTGCTTTCCCAGGCCATTAGCAGGGAGCTGGGTTGAAAGCAGAGCAGCCAGGACACAGACTGGCACCCACATGGGATCTGGCCCAGTACCTGGGCCCCTGCACCTGCCTGGGAGACCCGGAAGAAGCTCCTGGCTCCCGGCTTTGGATCAGCTCAGCTCTGGCTGTTGTGGCCATTTGGGCAGTGAACCAGCAGATGGAAGACCTCTCTCTCTCTCTCTCTCTCTCTCTCTCTCTCTGCCTCTCCCTCTCTATAACTCTGCCTTTCAAATAAATAAATGTCTTAAAAAAAAAAAAAACAGTAGAAGAAGAAGACATGTTCCAGGACTGGGTATGGAGAGGAAGTAGCAGGTCAGTCTTAATCAACCCAGTTTCCCGGCAGGTTCTGCCTTCTGGCGTCCTGGGAATCCCTCTCCCACTCTGCACATACTGCTGGGTGCTTGAGGTCCCTGTGTTGGCCGCCATGGGTGGCTTGGTGTAGCCTGGAGAGGACTGCTGGGCTGGGGCACATGGAGGGCACCCAGGGTGTCCGGCATGCTGACGGGCGGGGAGGGACACCCCGGGGAAAGGCCACACGCCTGGCTACTGCAGCAAGGCTCACATCCCGGGTGGCTGGTGTAGACATCTCGGGGCCCATTATTTTGCCAGGTTGGAAGTGAAACTGAATCAGAACAATACGGCGTCTTTCCCCCTTGGTGGAAATGATCAATGGATTTGACCTAGTTCACTCTCTGCAGCCCAAAAAGGAGGCAGGTGCTAACGGACAGATGGGAGCAGGTCACCTCCAGCTGCACTCTGCAGCAGGTTGTGCTCATTAGTTGATGTTTTAAGGCAGAAAAACACGGACTGCAGAAGCAGCGGCAGAGCGTGGAGGCTGGGGAGAGGGCAGCTCGGGCTTGAACCCCCCGGGCTCCCCTGCTCTGCAGGCTTTGGGATGCTGGGGCCAGTCGTCTGGGCTTCCGCAGCCTTGGTCTTCCTCTCTGTATAATGGGAGCACTAACCCCTCGCTCACAGGGCTGCTGCAAGGACTCGCTTGGATGAGATGACGCGGACACATCACTTAGCATGCCGCCTGGTGGACTGGCACCGCCATCACCCCCCCGCCCGTCATCTCTGTTGTGCAGTTCCACGAGAAAGGAATGAGGCAGCCGTGTTCACGTGGCTACTGCACACACAGAGACTTCAGATTCCCCCGAAGCTAGTTTGTGATGAGGCTGAGCTCCTGAGTGACAACGTGGTAATAAGTGGCCCAGCTTTCGGGGTTTCCTGAGCAGGCTTCCATGCCAACGGTACCGCAGAAATGAAGGAACAGAGAGAACGGACGAAAGAAAGGAGAAACGGCTTGCTAACTCTGCAATCCTGGTGCAGCAGTCAGGGAAGGCCAGATGGAGGTTCCTGCCACAGTTGAACCTGGAAGCACCCGTGACCCAGCGATCCCGCATCTGGGGTGTACCCAGAGATGAAGCCAGCGCGTCTTCCCTCACTGCAAAATTACCGCGATAGCCAAGATAGGGAAGCAAACGATGTGCCTTGACAGCAGCTGAAGGGATAAAGAAAATGTGATGTGACAAAGAGCCTCGGGGCGGGCACTGTGGTGTAGCCAGTAAAGTCACCACCTGAGATGCCGGCATCCCACATGGGCGCCGGTTCAAGTCCCGGCTGCTCCACTTCCGATCCAGCCCTCTGCTGTGGCCCGGGAGGGCAGTGGAGGATGGCCCAAGTGCTTGGGCCCTGCACCCCATGGGAGACCAGGAGAAGCACCTGGCTCCTGGCTCCTGGCTCCTGCCATCGGATCAGCGCGGTGTGCCGGCCGCAGCGCGCCGGCCGCGGCGGCCATTGGAGGGTGAACCAACGGCAAAGGAAGACCTTTCTCTCTGTCTCTCTCACTGTCCGCTCTGCCTGTCAATAAAAAAATAAAAAAGAAAAAAAAGAAAAGAAAGAAAGAAAAAAAAAGAAAAAAAAACTATACATAAATTTCACAAATTTTTGGTGCCAAAATAAATCATCTTTTAATTCCATTTTCTGCTCATATTTGATGCCACTGAACTGCATCCTTAGAGATGGTGAGAATGGCAAATTTTATGATATACGTGATTTCATCAAGTTTTTAAAATTTAAAAAAGAAGAAGAAAAGATCTGTGACAGGCAGAAGTCGGTGTTTCCGCAGCGGTGACAAATGGCTGGCAACACCCCGCACAGCGGCTCCAAACACGGCAGGGTTTTGGGAATGCAGAGCCAAGACCCTGTTCGCTGCGCTCCTGCCTTGCCTGGTCCGTCTCTCCTGAGTCTGACCGCAGCACCTGCTGGCATCGTGGTGCCGCGAAGGCAGACCATGACCGCAGAGGACAAGCCGGGGCCTGGCGGTATCTCACGCGTGTGCACGCTTGTGTGAGCTGCTGCTTCATTTCTCTCTCACTCCTCTCTCCTGGCATGGATCCAGCCCATAATTAGGCAGAGTCTCGCAGGACGGAGAACACTTCCTGCCCAGATGACAAGCTGCGGATCAGGCAGCTCTCTCCAGATGCGGCACGTGTGTCCTGGCAAGGCTGCAGGTGGCTCTGTGTCTGCTTGGCTGGGAGGCTGATCCTCACAAACACTGGCTTCCGTGCTCCTGTGGGTGCCCAGGGCTTCCATTTGCAGGCTCACTTCCCACGGAGCTGCGGAGTGGGGGGAAGGGGTTCAGAGTCCACACAGGGAGCCCCCCAGGGGCCGCTTGGCTCTCAGCCCAAGAGGGTGCAAGCAGCTGACCCGAGGCCTCTGAAGGCCACTGTCCACAGTTCAGAGCCCAGGAGTGCAGAGCCGACATTCGGTGAGTGACTGTCCGGTGAGCTCAAGGGTCAACGAACAAAACGGGAAAGCGGCCCAGCACTGCCGCCGACGCCATGCAGCAGGGTGGTTGCAAAGCGCACGCCTTGCACAGCCAAACAAGTGGTTTTGAGGTGCCAACGTCTGCCCCTCAGGTGCATGTGCAGGCCCTGTGTGTGTGCCTGGAGGCGTCCTGTCACCGCAAGGCTCTGAGTGGAGCTTTGTCACCCACGGTGATCAACCCCACGAAAGAGCTCCGGCTACATCTCGGGCGACACACACAAGAGGGGCCTTGGGAAAGGGGGCAGAGACAGCGAGAGAGAAGACTCACCTCCCACAAGCTTTGTGAAGACCGCCTGGACCCGAGTGACAAGGCTGACATTTAGATAATCACCCACACCGAGTGCGGCGGCTTCACCAAGCGCCAGCTCCCCAGGAGGGAGCCTCACACATGTAGACACGGGCCTGTTTCAGGTGGGAAGAATTTGGTTCCCAACGTTCCCTTTTGGTCCCTGCCCTGGGGGAAATGAGGTCAGGAAAAAAAGCAAGGTGCAGTGTGGTGCCGCGTGTCTTCTCCCAGCAGCGCCAGGTCGGGGCAGAGTTGGGGGCGGGGGTGGGGGACGCTCACAACCTCCGAGGTCCATGGGAGCCAGGACGAGGAGGGCCCAGGGGTGAGCCTGCCGTTTCCCGTGGAAGAGAAGTGGAGGTTGCCAATAACAACGACCTCGTATTGTGGGTCTGGACTTGCTGCGCATTTCCTCATAGGACGCCAGCAACTGCGTAAGAGGTGAGCAGGTGCTAGGGCATCCATGGAGAGAGGCGCAGTCTCCTTCAAAACCGGGCCAAACCCTTGAACTCATGGCAGACTAGATGTGTCTGTCAATGCACTGATGACACGAGTGCTTGACGCCTCCTCTCCAGTACAGGAAATGCGGTAACAGCATGTGCCTATCCATTATTTGGATAATAGTCCAATATCGGCTTCTTAATCAAGATGTCCATGATTGCGGCCAGTGCTGTAGCACAGGTAAAGCGTCGCCATCCCATACGGGCGCCAGTTCAAGTCCCCGCTGCTCCTCTTCCGATCCAGCTCTCTCTGCTGTGGCCTGGGAAAGCAGCAGAGGATGGCCCAAGTGCATGGGCCCCTGCACCCATGTGGGAGACCTGGAAAAAGCCCCCAGGCTCCTGGATTCAGATTGGTCCAAATCTGGCCATTGCAGCCATTTGGGGAGTGAACCAATGGATGGAAGATCTCTCATCTCTCCCTCTGTAACTCTAGCTCTCAAATAAATTAAAAAAAATAAGATGTGCATGGTTTAGCTTGTTACAGGATCTTAAATTCTGAGATTTTATTTAACTTTTACTTTTTTGGATTAAGACATTGGAGGACACTTATATAAAAGAGAAATTTAAAGTTAAAAATACATTAATTAATTAAAATAATTTTTAAAGCTGGTATGACTGTCTATCAACAAATGAATGGATAAATAAATTGTGCTGTCTAGACAATGGGATATTATTAAGCTACAAAAAAGAATTAGGTAGGGCCAGCACTGTGGCATAGTGGGTAAAGCTGCTGCCTGCAGTGCGGGCATCCCATATGGGTGCCGGTTCCAGTCTCAGCTGTTCCACTTCTGATCCAGCTCTCTGCTGTGGCCTGGGAAAGCCGTAGAAGATGGCCCAAGTCCTTGGGCCCCTGCACCTGCATGGGTGACCCGGAAGAAGCTCCTGGCTCTTGGCTTTAGATTGGCTCAGCTCTAACCATTGTGGTCATTTGATAAGTGAACCAGTGGATGGAAGACTCTCTCTGCCTCTGCCTCTATGTAACTCTGCATTTCAAATAAAAAATAAATCTTAAAGAAAAGGAATGAGGTATGGATACATGCTACAACACGGATAAACCTCAAACACTATGCTGGCAAAGAGCCGCAGTGTGAAACGTCACATGTCGTATACGCTGGCAAAGAGCCGCAGTGTGAAACGTCACATGTCGTAGGGTTCCTTTCGTATGGAGCATCCAGAAAGGCAAATCCACAGAGACAAGCGACGGACTGGTGGTCACCAGGGGACCAGGGAGAGGGGACTGTCAGCCATCCTTAGCGTGCAGGAGTGCTCTTTAAAAAAATACAAGATTTATTTTATTTATTTGAAAAACAGAGAGAGAACCTTCCATCCCCTGGTTCACTCCTCAGATGGCTGCAACAGCCAGGGCTGGGTCGGGTCTGGAATTCCATCTGGGGGCCAAACACTTGGGCCGTCCTCTGCTGCTTTCCCAGGTGCATTAGCAGGGAGCTGGATGGGAAGTGGAGCAGCCGGGACTCAAAAACCAGCGCTCATATGGGATTCCAACATCGTAGGCGGCAGTTTAACCTGCTGTGCCACAACGCGGCCCCCGGGAGCGTTCTTCTGGGCTGACGGGAAAGTTTGAAAACAGGGTGCTGGTGGCACAGCACTGCGCTCTGAAACTTCGCCGTGTGCTCGGCGAATGCTGCCTCAATGCAGAAACACACAGGCTTGTCTCCAAGTACAAAACAACCTCTAAGAAAACATTTAGGAGACAACATAAAAGGATGCAGCGTGAAATACGACACACGTGATTTTTTTGTTCTGCTGGATAAATTTTGCCAATTACAACTGCCCCCCCACCCCCATGCCAATGCCATCTGGTCCAGTGAGAACACCCTCCTAATCCATCCCCCACCCCTGCGACTCCTTGTGGGTGGCCAGCTTCCCTGCTGGCTTGCCAACTCCTCAAAGCAGGGCAGGACTCGGGCTGAGCCCAGGATTCCCGGGGCCCAGATGGGCTCCCCCGCAGAGCAGGTGCCGGATCAGCGAATGGCTACTGGCAACCAAGCTTCACCTGAGCTAGTCTAAGGGAGGAGGCTAGTCTAAGGGAGGAGGCTTCTCTGGCCAGCCCAGGCATCTCGGCTGGGCCACATTTCAACAGAGATTCCTCGAACTTGTAACTCCATTGGGGCTGAGACTGTGCACTTCCACAACACCCTGCCGCACCAGCCACACCCGCAGGAGGAAGGGCCCAGGTGCCCTGCACCCCCCACGCCCCCCACGCCCTGACCTTGCCCCTGAAACAAAAGCTCAGGGTCCTGGTGTGCAGAGCCGTGGCCCGCCCCGCCAGCACCCCCTGCTCCCTCCGCCTCCCCGCGCGGAGACAGCCTGAGTGCTTCCTTGTTGTTACCCTGAGGAGGATGATTAAGGTAATTGGCAACTTTTTCCCATGATTCCAAGGTCGACTGTCATTTCAAGGGAAATGCGTCCACTCCAACCCGGTGTGCTTGGTTTTCCATGCTTTCTTGCGTGTGGCGGGAGGGTGGGGAAGAGGGAGCGTGTGGCCCCCAAAAGAAATACGCAGCTCCTCTCCCTTTGTGCTTCCAAGTGAGTAAGCTCGGTTTGAATCACAGCTAATAAACAGGTCATCTTGTACTTTCCAAATAAAAACACGCCGTATTTCAGCGGAACAGCAGCTGTACGTTAAGAAGCTGCCAACCTCGCCGCGGCTCCCCTGAACCTCGCGCTGCAGACAGATGCCTTGTCACTCAGAGCTGAGGACAGTTTTACTGAAATATCTCCTTGTCTGTGTGAATAATGAGAACGGCAAGAAAGCACCTGGCCCGCAGCCTGCGTTCCCTCCCTGCTCCCGAAGAAACGGGATGCAAACGACAGATCCGTGGGGTGAGCTTCCTTCCCCACGCTGTGCTTGGAAACAAAGGCTGGAGAACCTCCCACCAGCCATGGAGAGGCGATGGAGGGGGCGGGGGCAAGCAGAGAACGGGGAGGGGGCCAGAAGCAGGGGTCCCCCGTGCTGTCACTCCGCAGCTGTCTGGGGAACACAGGGGTTGCTCAGAAAGTGCCCTGCAGGGAGCATATTGCCCAGGCCCCAGAAGGTGTCTATGCAAAATGAGGTAGCCCACACAGCCTGCAGGATTAAGACCCAGGTTCAAGACCCGCTACAGGGCTGGTAAAGCCACCGCCTGCAATGCCAGCGTCCCATATGGGCACTGGTTCAAGTCCTGGCTGCTACACTTACTATCCAGCTCTCTGCTAATGTGCCTGGGAAAGCAGTGGAAGGTGGCCCAAATGCTCGGGCCCCTGCACCTGTGTTTGGGAGACCTGATGGAGCTCCTGGCTCCTGGCTTTGCCCGGGTCCAGCGCTGGCAGTTGTGTTCATTTGGGGAGTGAAACAGCAGGTGGAGGCCGGTGCCACGGCTCACTAGGCTAATCCTCCGCCTAGCGGCGCCGGCACACCGGGTTCTAGTCCCGGTTGGGGCGCCGGATTCTGTCCCGGTTGCCCCTCTTCCAGGCCAGCTCTCTGCTGTGGGCAGGGAGTGCAGTGGAGGATGGCCCAAGTGCTTGGGCCCTGCACCCCATGGGAGACCAGGATAAGCACCTGGCTCCTGGCTCCTGCCTTCGATCAGTGCGGTGCACCGGCCGCAGCGCGCCGGCCACGGCGGCCATTGGAGGGTGAACCAACGGCAAAGGAAGACCTTCCTCTCTGTCTCTCTCTCTCTCACTGTCCACTCTGCCTGTCAAAAAAAAAAAAAAAAAAGAAACAGCAGGTGGAAGCTCGCGCTCGCTCTCACTCTCTCTCTCTGCCTCTGCCTCTGTATAACTCTGACTTTCCAATACATAAGTCTGATGTTAGTGGGATCTTGAAGTCCCTTCTCATCCCAAGCCTCCTCCACTTGCTCGTCTGGGACATTCCTGGGCCTCACAGGGTGGCAGCCAATGAGACGATGAATACGAGGGTATTCGAACTAGGTGTCAGTCATTCCCTGCCAACAGCTGGCCAATGGCATGGTCTCGGAGCTCGGTGTCAGCCGGAGCGAGGCTCAAATCTCGGCTCCACCACGCACTAGCAGGATGACTTCAGGCAAGCGTCTGTTCCTCTCTGCGCCCGGTTTTCCCAACTGTCACATGGGGAGAAGAGTGCCCTCCCTCGTCAGGTTGTTGGAGGACTTGACGAGAGAATGCTCTCGGAAGCCAGGGCCTGGCCCACTCACGGTGACGGGTGATTACCGTCACCGCTGCTGCTGCCGCCCACCACGATAAAGGTGGTGTTGATGAGGAGCAGAGAGATGACGCTCTAAGTTGTTGATGATCTCAACAACGTGGATGGTGATACCGATGTTACATTGTTGACTGTATTAACATGGATGGTCACGCTATTGACATGGATAACAATGATGGTGCTGATATGAACATGGACGGTGATGAGATGATATTGATGGTGACATTGGCATGCATGATGATGATGACTCACACAGATGACAATGATATGATGGCAACATCGACATGGACGATGATGTCATCATATTGATGACATTGACATGGATGACGATGTCATGATATTGATATTGATACGGGTGACAATGATGGTATGATTGGGTGATGATGATTTGATATTGATGATGTATTGACATGGATGATGTCATATTGATGATATTGACATGGGTGACAATGATGTTATGATATCAATAATAATATTCACATGGGTGATGATGTTCTGATGTTGATGATATTAACATGGATGGTGATAATATGATTTTGATGATATGAACGTGGATGATCATTATAATATCGATGATGACGACATTGGCATGGGTGATGATGAAGATGGCACGGACACAGATGGCAATGATGAAACTGACATGGATGACAATGATGATATCGACACGGATGATGATGTTATGTATTGACATGGGTGATGATGATGTTGATACTGATGATGATATCGACATAGACGGTGATGATGTTATGATATTGACATGGGTGATGATGATATCGACATGGATGGTGATGTTATGTATTGACATGGGTGATGATATCGACACGGATGATGATGTTATGATATTGACATGGGCGATGATATCGACACGGATGATGATGTTATGTATTGACATGGGTGATGATGATGTCGACACGGATGGTGAGGATGTCAATGTCGAAGACAGTGACGACAGTGATATTCCCCTCTCCTCCCTGAGGGGCCATCTAGATCACTGAACCACAGGCCCAAGAAATAAGAGAGACGCCAGCTCTGCACATGTGGATTAGAGCATCTCACCAACAGCAAGAGCTGAAGCTACAATAGCAGCTGGTTGACAAAAGACAACTGGGGACACTGAATCAGACCAAGGGAGCCAGATTTCTCAGCCCAGAACTCAGAGACAGGAGGGACGGGGCAAATGCTTCAGCGGCCCTGGTTGACTTAATCATGAAGCTTCCTGGAGGAGGGGCATCACAGCCAGTGATGTAGGCAGGTGCAGGAACCAGGAACCCTGGGCCTCCATGTCCCAGCCAGGGAAGTGTTTGCTGGCTTAGCAGCTTCCATCCGCGTGTCCCAGGTGCCATTCCCTGGGAGCCAGGGCTGGGCACAGTGCACAGGGCAATGTCACATTCAGTTTCTTCCTGGGCCTTTATGGAAGAATGTTGATCATGTTCTCCCATCCCAAAATAAAGGAGAACTTGAGGATCCTCTTATTCTTGAGATCTGAATGTATGGTAACTATGACTGTCTTCTAAAAATATATACTCTTGAGACACAGTGGAAACCAACGGTGCACCAAACCAGGTCGTAGTAACCAGCTCAGTATGCAGAATTTTGCAAGCTGACTGTTAAACACGGATATATTTAAAATTAGATTATGCAGACTGGGGCTGGTATTCGACTCGATGGTTAAGACGTCACTTAGGAAGCCCACGTTCCCGACTGGAGTCCCTGGGTTCGAGTCCCAGCTCTGCTCGTGATCCCAGCTCCCTGCTCACGTGCATCGCTGGGGGCAGAGGTGATGACGCAAGTACTTGGGTCCCTGCCACCCATCCAGAAGCTACTGGAGGTACAAACTCAAGAGCCCCCCTCCCTCTTCTTCCTGACCCCCAGGTGCTATTTCAGTTAGCCTCTGTTGCAGCTTTCTCTTACCCTAATGGGATTTTTTTTTTTAAAGAATTGTTTATTATTTCTTTGAAAGGCAGAGTTACAGAGAAAGGGAGAAACAGAGAGAGATCCTCCAGCCACTGGTTCACTCCCCAAATGGCCACAATGGCTACAGCTAGGCCAGGCCAAAGCCAGGAGCCTGGAACTGCATTTGGTCTCCCAGATGAGTTCAGAGGCCCAAGCATTTGAACCACCTTCTGCTGCTTCTCCAGGCACATTAGCAGGGAGCTGGATCAGAAGGGAACAGCTGGGACTTGAACCAGCACCCATATGGGATGCTGGCATCGCAGGCATCAGCTTAACCTGGGACACCACAATGCAGGCCCAGAAAATTTTAAAGAGGGAAGGGGAGAACACACCTGGGCGACCCAATCCCTGTGCATAATTGTCACCCTCTCCACTTGTCAGGGTTCCCTTCCAGGCCCTTGCCTGGACAACAACAGCTCTTACAAAACCACGGCTATGCTACAGGCATCATTCTGTGTTCTGCCCCACACCCAACCAATCGATGAGCCGAGAGCATTTTCCCCTTTGCCTAAGTGTTCATAATGATCACTTTCGATTGCTGTGGCGGCAGCATCTCCAGGTTCAAGTGTACAATGGTGGAAGGGTTATAAGGGGTGTCTTTTAAAAGTGGTATTTAGGGTCAGCCTTGTAGCAGAGTGGGTTAAGTCACCACCTGCGACACCAGCATCTCATATCAGAGTGCTGGTTTGAGTCCCGCTGCTCCTCTTCTGATCCAGCTCCCTGCTAATATCCTTGGGAAAGCAGTGGAAGATGGCCCAAGTGCTTGGGTCCCTGCCATCCACATGGGGGACCTGGGTAGAGTGCCAGGCTCCTGGCTTTGGCCTGACCCAGTGCTAGCAATGTGGCCATCTGGAGAATGAACCAGCAAATGGAAGATCTCTTTCTCTCTCTTTCCCTCTTTCTCTCTGTCGCTCAGTCTTTCAAATAAAATAAAATAAATTTTAAACAAAAAAAGAAGTTGTATGTTTTTCCAGCACTGTGGTATGGTGCATTGAGCCACCACTTGAGATACTGGCCAGTTCCAGTCCCAGCTGCTCTGCCTCTGATCCATATCTGCTCAGGCACCTGGGAAAGCAGCAGAGGATGGCCCAAGTGTCTGGGCCCCTGCACGCATGTGGGAGACTCGGAGGAAGCTCCTGGCTCCTGGCTTCTGTCTGGCCCAGCTCTGGCCGTTGCGGCCATGTGGGAAGTGAACCAGTGGATGGAAGACCTCTCTCTCCTGCTTGCTCGCTCTCTGTAACTCCGCATTTCAAATCATTAAAACAAATCTTTAAAACAAAGGGGGGTAGGGATTTGGATTCCTTTCCCTTTCATTGGGTTCCAAGTGATTATTATTATTGCCAACTAGAAATAAAAGATGTTAGATCACCCACAATAGGCTTAGGGATAGCCTGTTCTATGCAGAGCAGTAATGAATAAGAGTTTTCCAGCACACTTTTGACAACTCTCTCTCCCTCTCCCTCTCCCACTCCCTCTCTCTTCCCTCTTCTCTCTCTGTTCCCCAGAACCCCAGGATGGAAGTCACAGCATTCAGTAAATAAATGAAACAAGTGGGCAGGCTGGTGGTGACATTTTCATCAGTGCCCTCCTGCTGTCTCATTAGCCTTGGGGGGCAGCGGAAGCATTGTTTTCATTAGCGGGTCGAAATGTCTTGCCTGCATTGCGTCCCGCCCTGCCGAGAGCTTACAAATACAAACCCAGATCATGACAGCCCACACCGGCCCCCCCAGGCGACGGAAGAAAAGGGACCCACCGAGGCCATGTTCAGCGTCTTGGAACAATGTTCTTTCTCTATGCATTTGCGTGTCATTCAAGCGTAATATTGGGCTTTATCAAACAGCTCAATACCCCGTCTCAGAAGGGGGACGCTTGCGGCTGGCCATGTGTCCCTTTTTCTCTTTTGTGCTCCGAGCTGCCAGGGCAGAGCGTGCATCTGACAGGACACCACGCTGATAGGATCAGGATTTCAAAGTCCCCACTCGGATTTACTTGTTAAATGCTAAAATCAAAAGGCTGCCCAGGAACCAGGCCCCGGCCCCACCACGGCGTCCTCTCCAAGTCACCGTGGCTCCTGGACATGGCTCTGAGTCGTGTTTGCATCACACCGAGCTGCGCGCCCGGGGACTCTGCCACTCAATGGGGGCCAGACTGCAAATACACGGCTCCCACCCACCGTGCACACGGTGCTCCCTGCCTGCACGGACAGCTTGTCTTTAAATCTGAAAATGAACGCGTCTTAAGTTTGAATCAAAAATAAATCTAGACGTTCATAAGAGATGCCCAGGTTACTACTTCCCGGGAAGCCGTCTCCCAGGTCCTCATTAAACGGCTTGTTTTTTCACTCACTCAACAGGCGATAACTGAGCATCTACTTTATGCCAAGCACTGCAGACGCTGGGGATGAAGGGACGAACCGGTCCTGGTTCCTGCCCACCAAGAACTCAGGGGGACAGAGCCTTCCACGTCTACAGACAAAGCCACGACAGAAGCACACGCCAAAAATGACAAAGCCAAGCAGGGTATCCAAAACACGTCTCGGAGCAGGCACAGGGACTGCCCCATTTCCTATCCAGCTCCCTGCTAATGCGCCTGGGAAAGCAGTGGAAGATGGCCCAAGTGCTTGGGCCCCTGCACCCATGTGGGAGACCTGGAGGAAGCTCCTGGCTCCTGGTTCCTGATTGGTCCAGCTGGAGATTTTACAACCATTTGGGGAGGGAACCAGTGGTTGGAAGACCTCTCTCTCTCTCTCTCTCTCTCTAACTCTGCCTTTCAAACAAATAAATAAATCTAATAAAAAAAAACAACAACTTCCATAAGCAGGGACACAGAGCTGGTTTCAAAGGAGAAATGGCACACCAGGCCAGGAGGACGTGCTGGGAGGCAGAGAAGTGACAGCCCAGCCAGCCTGCCCACAGGTGGGTGGCCAGTTCATGCCACCTGGGTATCTGTCCCCACAGAGGGGCCAGGCAGGCCCTCTCAGCACGTGAGAGTAACGTAAGTCCACAAAGGCCAGGAGTGCTCGCTGAGAAAGAGGACGTGGCCAGCTCTCCAGAGTCGGGGTAGGGGGTACAGAAAGTGGGGGAGCAGACCCACGAAGTCAACCAATCAGGGCTAGAAAATATCAGGGTGGGGGGGGACGTGCCAGTAGGAAACCTGCCCAGACATTTTTTTCCTTGCTATCATTCCCTACACAAAATAATAGAACAGCTATTTCCGTAGCACTGGCATTGCACCAGGTATGATGGTGACCTGAGATGGGATTTAAGGCTCGCGGGAGGATGCGCCCAGGTGTCGAGAAGTACCACACCCTTTACACCAGGAATTGAGCGCCCAGGGGTTGGGGGCGCCTGCATCAGTCATAACCGAAGCAGCTGTCATTTACTCGGCCCTCAGTCCTGCCCAAGCTCTGCACTTAGCTCTTGGCATACGTTCATCTCATCTAATCTTTGCCACAACCCCACAAGGTAGGCACTGCCACCCCAGCTCTCTTTGATTGACAGGGACTGGGGCCTGGAGAGGCAAAGCTGCCCGCAGCTGTGGTGGGCAGCAGGCAGCAGCAGGAGGGCTGGAACGCAGATCCGTCCACGTCCGTGGTCCGTGCCCCAGCCCATGCTGGCTCTGGCTTCCAACGTGACTGAAGCTGACACTCTCAAAAGTGGGTGTGTAGCTGTCTAGCCCTCCCCATCTGAAGCCCTTGACTCTGCTCCCTGTTGCACAGGGACCCCACCCCACTGCGTCCCCCAAGCCACGCTTTTCTTCCATTCATCTCCTCCCCTACCCTAAATCCAAACACACTTATGTCGCGTCCTACCCCAAGAGGCAGAGTTACAGACAAAGAGGGAGAGACAGAGAGAAAGGTCTTCCTTTTTGCCGTTGGTTCACCCTCCAATGGCCACTGCAGCCTGCGCACCACGCTGATCCGAAGGCAGGAGCCAGGTATGTCTGGTTTCCCATGCGGGTGCAGGGCCCAAGCACTTGGGCCATCCTCCACTGCCCTCCCGGGCCACAGTGGAGAGCTGGCCTGGAAGAGGGGCAACCGGGACAGAATCCGGCGCCCCGACCAGGACTAGAACCCGGTGCGCCGGCGCTGCAGGCGGAGGATTAGCCTAGTGAGCCGCGGCACTGGCCAGGATGTTCTTTTAATGAATGAGAAATTCTAATGAATGAATCCACGTCAAGGTCTCCATTACAGGGCTCCTTATTTCTGATTCAGTGATTGGGGCTGCACTGTGGCACAGAGGGTTACGCAGCCCCCTCCAATGCCAGCATCCCATATCGGAGCTCCGGTTCAAATTCCAACTGCTCTGCTTCCAACCCAGCTCCCTGCTAATGCACCCGGGAAGGGAACACAAGATGGCCCCAGGGCCATGTGGGGAGACCTGGATGGAGTTCCTGGCTCCAAGCTTTGGCTTGGCCCAACTTTGGCTATTGTGGCCATATGGAGAGTGAACCAATGGATGGAAAAATTCTGTCTCTCCTTCTGTCAATCTGACTTTCAAAGAATTAAATCAATGAATCTTACACACACAAAAGAAATCAATGATAGTTTGAATTGCTGCTCCTTTGTAAGCAATGCATTATTTTCCTCCTTGATTTCAGGATTTTTCTCCATATTCTTGGTCCTTAGCAACTTAACTGTGTTGTGCATGGGTGTGGTGTTATTTTCCATTTCCTGGAATACAGCTTGGGAGCAGGTACAGGAAGCAGTCTGGGCACCTGAAATCCAGAACCGGAGCCAGTCAGCCTTGTCCTGGGAGGGCTGGTCTGATGGCGGCTCACTTGGCATATCCGCTGCCCAGGTCAACACGGCTGGATGTGCCGCCCCCACCTGCAACTTGTCGGACCCCACAGGTCTCCAACAAGAGAAGGGATCCTGTGGGGATTTTCCTGTGATGCCTTTGTAGCCAGGCGGGAAGGATTGGGACATGGGGGCTTTCATCCACATCGCAACAAAGAGGTGGCTTTCTGGTTCCAGGGGCAGCTTTGATCGCTGGGGAAGAGTGAAACATCCTTCGCTTCGTAGCTGTCTTTATGATCCGGCTTGCAGAGTTCATCACAAAGTTCAATGTCTGCAAAGTCTCAGGGAGGAGAAACGCAGGGTCAAAACGCCGGACCGAGCACTGATGTCCACCTTGTCCCCTCCCAGAGCACCGCACTACTCGAGTACTGTGGGCAAACAAGGGAGATCTCTCTGAACAAGAGAAATCAGACACCCAGAAAGGCAAAACCACAGGGAACCGGAAGCACTGCCAGAGGTGTGCGAGGAGCCGGGGCTGCACAGAGGCCACGTCCGCGTCGGCTCAGCAGTGGTCATCCTGGGCTGCTGTGGAGCGAACAGCTGGGGTGAGCCTCTCCCCTCCCTGGCTGACAGCAACAGTGGCAACTGCAGCCTACTACAGCAGTGAGCATACACACGAGACGGGTTCTCCCACGGTCGCTCTTTACCCCCAGAGTTAAGCTCTGGCCCCCAGGGAAAAAAATGGCACGTTCCCCCCAGTCTCCAGCCTATCCACCTGTCCTCTCCAATTGCCACTGGCAGGCACAGTGGAGAGAAGCATCCGCAGATGAATGGTGGTTAGAAACACAGTGTGCAGGCCGGCGCCGCGGCTCACTAGGCTAATCCTCCGCTTTGCGGCGCCAGCACACCGGGTTCTAGTCCCGGTTGCCCCTCTGTGGAGGATGGCCCAAGTGCTTGGGCCCTGCACCCCATGGGAGACCAGGAGAAGCACCTGGCTCCTGCCATCGGATCAGCGCAATGCGCCGGCCGCGGCGGCCATTGGAGGGTGAACCAACGGCAAAGGAAGACCTTTCTCTCTGTCTCTCTCTCTCACTGTCCACTCTACCTGTCAAAAGGAAGGAAGGAAGGAAGAAAGAAACACAGTGTGCAGCCAAGAGTCGGACACCTGGGAAATACCATCGCCTTGAAAGAGAGAAATCAAAGGGGGAAACACACCTGAGGAAACAGAGCTCATGCGGTGAACAGCAGACGGCTGCTTAAAAAAACTGTGACTCCTGGGGAGAGCAACTGGGGCAGTGTCTGGTGCACCACACTGGAGTGCCTGGTTCAAGCCCTGACTCCTCCACTTCTGATCCAGCTCCCTGCTAGTGCGCCTGGGAAGGCAGCAGATGACGACCCAAGTGCTTGGGCCCTGTCACCCACGTGGGAGACCCGGATGGAGTTCCAGGCTCCCGGCTTCATCCTGGCCCAGCCCCAGTTGATGTAGGCATTTGGGAAGTCAATCAGGTGATGGAAGATTTCTTTCTCTGTATCTACCAATAATAATAAGACTTTCAAAAATCCAAAATAATTAAAATTCATTCTCCTATGAGGTATCTTAGGATATCATATCAAATTTCTTTAAGATTTATTTATTTATTTGAAAGGCAGAGTTACAGAGAAGCAGAGGCAGAGAGAGAGAGAGACGGAGAGAGAGGTCTTCTATCCACTAATTCACTCCCCAAATGGCCACAACAGCCAGAGCTGGGCCAATCTGAAGCCAGGAGCCAGAAGCTTCTTCCAAGTCTCCTATGCAGGTATAGGGGCCCAAGGACTTAGGCCATCTTCTGCTTTTCCAGGCCACAGCAGAGAGCTGTATCAGAAGTGGAGCAGCCGGGCCGGCGCCGCAGCTCACTAGGCTAATCCTCCACCTAGCGGCGCTGGCACACGGGGTTCTAGTCCCGGTCGGGGCGCCGGATTCTGTCCCGGTTGCCCCTCTTCCAGGCCAGCCCTCTGCTGTGGCCCGGGAGTGCAGTGGAGGATGGCCCAGGTGCTTGGGCCCTGCACCCCATGGGAGACCAGGAAAAGCACCTGGCTCCTTGCTCCTGCCATCGGATCAGCGCGGTGTGCCAGCCGCGGCAGCCATTGGAGGGTGAACCAACGGCAAAAGGAAGACCTTTCTCTCTGTCTCTCTCTCTCTCACTGTCCACTCTGCCTGTCAAAAAAAAAAAAAAAAAAAAAAGTTGAGCAGCCAGACTCAAATTGGCTCCCATATGTGATGCGAGCACTGCAGGCAGTGGCTTTACCAGCTGCACCACAGCGCCGGCCCCCTTTTTTTATTTTTTGGTGCTGGTGCTGTGGCATAGTGGGTAAATCTAGTGCCTGCAGTGCCGGCATCCCTTATGAGTGCCAGTTCAAATCCCAGCTACTCCACTTCCGATCCAGCTCCCTGATGTGCCTGGGAAAGCAGTGGAAGACGGCCCAAGTGCTTGGGCTCCTGCACCCACGTGGGAGACCCGGAAGAAGCTCCAGGCTCCTGGCTTCAGATTGGTCCAGCTCTGGCTGTAGTCGCCATCTGGGTAGCAAACCAGCAGATGGAAGAAAACCTTTGTCTCTCTTTGCCTCTGCCTTTCTGCAACTCTGCCTCTGAAATAAATAAATCTTTTTTTTTTTTAAAAGAGATATCTTAGGACATCACACCAAGTTTTTAAAAATACAGTCATAGCCAAAAATCCATGTGAGACCTTGAAAGGAGAGAAGAGAAATAATACATGTGAGGTCAGACAGCTGGTCATTCGTTCAGTCATTCAGCCAACAGCACTTACTACACCTATCATATGCCTGCCGCTGCACGGGGTTCTTGACACATAAAGATAAAAAGAAGCTAACCCCGTCTCCAAGTACACAAGGGATTACAGGACGTGAAGGAGACATCAGAACTACAAAGAACACAAGTGGAGGAGCCAGGGACAGTGGCCTGGAAGAGGCGATATTTGAATGGGGACACTGGACAAGACCGCATTTCCCAACCCAGCAAAGAAGGAGGAAGGGGCTGAGGTCATGGCGCAGGGGGTTAGGCTGTTGCTTGCGATGCCCACGTCCCATATCAGAGTGCCAGTTCGGGTCTTGGCTGCTCTGCTTCCAATCCAGCTCCTTGCTAATGCGCCTGGGAAGGCAGCAACTGATGGCTCAAGTGCTTGGGCCCCTGCAAGCCATGTGGGAGACCCAGATGGAGTTCCTGGCTCCTGGTTTCAGGCTGGCCTAGTCCTCACCATTATAGCCATTTGGGGAGTAAAGCAGAGGATGGAGGAGCGCTCGCTCTCTCTCTCTCCCTCCCTCCCTCCCTCCCTCCCTTCCCCCATCCACCTGTAACCTGTTTCAAATAAATAAATAAATCTTTTTTTTTTTTTTTTTTTGACAGGCAGAGTGGACAGTGAGAGAGAGAGACAGAGAGAAAGGTCTTCCTTTGCCGTTGGTTCACCCTCCAATGGCCGCCCCGGCCGGCGCACCGCGCTGATCCGATGGCAGGAGCCAGGAGCCAGGTGCTTCTCCTGGTCTCCCATGGGGTGCAGGGCCCAAGCACCTGGGCCATCCTCCACTGCACTCCCTGGCCACAGCAGAGAGCTGGCCTGGAAGAGGGGCAACCGGGACAGAATCCGGCGCCCCGACCGGGACTAGAACCCGGTGTGCCGGCGCCGCTAGGCGGAGGATTAGCCTAGTGAGCCGTGGCGCCGGCCTTTTTTTTTTTTTTTTTTTTTAAGTATAAGTTCGGGGCTGGCGCTGTGGCAGAGTGGGCTAATCCTCTGCCTGCAGCACCAGCATCCCATGTGCGCGCCGATTCCAGTCCTGGCTGCTCCTCTTCCCATCCAGCTCTCTGCTAGGGCCCGAGAAAGCAGTACAAGATGGCCCAAGTGCTTGGGCCCCTACACTCTTGTGGGAGACCCGAAAGAAGCTCCTGGCTCCTGGCTTCCCATCAGCCCAACCCTGGAAGACCTTTCTCTCTGTCTCTCCCTCTCTCTGTTTGTAACTCTGCCTCTCAAATAAATAAAGTCCTTAAAAAAAAAAAAAAAAGGATGAAGACGGAGCTCCAGGTAGAGGGAAGGGCCAGGACACAGTGGAAACAGTACACAGTCAGTATTAGCACCTAAGGGTGGAGAATGACTCATGGGCCAGGCAAGGACCAAGTCGTGAAAAACCTTGCCCGATTTTCCAGTCGAGTTCTGTCCTAGAGTCGCTGGAGGGTCACTACGGATGCCAGGTTGTGCACTTGCGCGTGTCTGGCGTCTTTCTCCTGCCCTGCTCCACCACCACACACCCACATGTTCTTCCCCTGGTTACTCAATCCAGCAAAGAGACAAAGGGGTGGGCGTTTGGTATGGTGGTTAAGACACCACTTGGGACGCCACTCCCATTCTGGAGGGAGTTGGCTGGAGCCCTGGCTCTGTTCCTGCTGATGGGCTCCCTGGGAGACAGCAGGTGATGGCTCAAGAGTGTTAAGTCCCTGCCACCTCGTGGGAAACCCAGATTGAGTTCCGGGCTCCTGGTTGGAAGTGGCCCAGCATTGGCTGTTGTAGGCCTCTGGGGAGTGAACCAGCAGATGGAAGGTCTCTCTCTCTGTCTCTCTCTCCCTCTCTGTCACTCTGCCTTTCAAAAGTTTAAATATTAAAGAAAAAAAGCTCATTTTTCATTTTTTTTAATATTTTTTATTTTATTTTATTTTTTATTTTTATTTTTTGGACAGGCAGAGTTAGACAGTGAGAGAAAGATAGAGAGAAAGGTCTTCCTTTTTCTGTTGGTTCACCCCCCAAGTGGCCGCTACGGCCGGCGTGCTGTGGCCGGTGCTGCGCCGATCCAAAGCCAGGAGCCAGGTGCTTCCTCCTGGTCTCCCATGCGGGTGCAGGGCCCAAGCACTTGGGCCATCCTCCACTGCCTTCCCGGGCCACAGCAGAGAGCTGGACTGGAAGAGGAGCAACGGGGACAGAATCCGGCGCCCCAACCAGGACTAGAACCCGGTGTGCCGGCGCTGCAGGCGGAGGATTAGCCTAGGGAGCTGCGGCGCCGGCCCAATTTTCATTTCTTCTAAGTCTTCCTTGTCCTGCCAACAAGGGGACATCTCCCAATCAGATACACCATAAACTGCTTCCCTCTCGTCACAGGTGCAATTTTATACGTACTTGTGATTCTTTGATTAATCTGCCCCATTAGACAGTAAGGTTCCACAGAGTGATAAGCACGTGTATTTCTGCTCACCAGTGCCTAATACACATAATTCAATGAAGTATTTGTTGACTAAAATAGCAGATGGATGGCTGGATGGATGGATGGATGGACAGATGGACAGACAGATAGATAAATGAATCCCTTTGAGGAAGAAAACAGTGTTGTGGAATCTACCCTCCAGGGCTGTCTTACAGCTGGTTAGTGACCCAAGTTAGTCACATTTGAGGGTCACGGATGAATAACGAGGCACAAGCACCATGGACGGCACTGACACACACGTGCTTGTTTATCCTACTAGTGTCCACACCATGCTGGACAGGAGACCATGGAGCTCTGAGAGCTCACCATGTCCACAGAGGCCTCAAGTTCAACTCTACTGACACCTTGCCGTGCTCCAGTACAACGAGGGACCTGAGACCAGGACCAAGTCCAGAGCAGCCACATATAAACTGGACAGGAAGGAGTCCAGTGTTTGGAGATGGCCTGGCGTGACACTGGCCGATCTGGGTGTGTGAGGAAGGGTTCCACATTACAGGGTGACACTCCATCCCCATTACAGCCTCCTCACCAGGAGACGCAAATGGACACAAAGGAACAGGTCCCTGACTGAGCCCTGGAGGCCTCCGGGCCCGGATGTGCGCCCCGGGCTCAGAACCACAGAGGCAACAGAGCAGCCTCCGTTTCCGCACCTCCCCAGCAGTGCTGGAAGGAACGCCACTGCCCGGTTACCCGGGTGTCTCCTTGCAGTCTGAGGCAGCCCCAGGTCGCGGTCACACACTTAGCCGTGGCAGCGAGTGGCAGTGTCGCCCCACCTTCTCGCTGGAA
Source organism: Oryctolagus cuniculus (assembly GCF_051225735.1). Classification (NCBI taxonomy): domain Eukaryota; kingdom Metazoa; phylum Chordata; class Mammalia; order Lagomorpha; family Leporidae; genus Oryctolagus; species Oryctolagus cuniculus. Next base: position 234,990,496 of record NC_142867.1, on the reverse strand, counting down.
CGTGAGCACCCCGAGGCCAAGGCCTGTCTGTGCTGCTTCCCTGGACCCTGGCACAGCGCCGTGGGGCCGATGGAAGGTGGTGGGGTTCAAACGTCTCCCCCTACAAAATTCACATGTTGAGATCCTTACTCCCACTACCTTAGAATGTGACCTTATGCGAAAACAGGGTCACCGCCAAGGTAACTAGTTAATAGGAGAGTATGTCAACCATTCCTGGAAAACTAGAATGAAAGATGAATTTATTTCTGTGCAAAAAAAAACTCATGCACAGTTTTTCATAATGTATTTTTCACCAACTTTTTGAAGGCCCCTTTAGGCATAGATTTTGAAACTCTTTTGCACCAAAATAAACTTATCTTTTAACTCCATGTTCCATGAGCTTTGAAAAGTAGCTTTGTGTGAGGTAACACTGCAGTAGGGTGAGCCCCTAATCCAACGTGATCGGTGCCTTATAACAGGGAGAGAAGGGCCGCTGCCGTGGCTCGCTTGGTTAATCCTCCACCTGCAGTGCTGGCATCCCACGTGGGCACTGGGTTCTAGTCCCGGTTGCTCCTCTTCCAGTGCAGCTCTCTGCTGTGGCCTGGGAAGGCAGTGGAGGATGGCCCAAGTGCTTGGGCCCTGCACCCACTTAGGAGACCAGGAGGAAGCACCTGGCTCCTGGCTTCAGATCAGCGTAACTCCAGCCATAGTGGCCATTTGGGGGGGCGGGGAACCAATGGAAGGAAGATCTTTCTCTCTGTCTCTCTCTCTCTCATTGTCTAACTGTCAAATAAAAAAAAATTAAAAAAAAAAAAAAACCACAAGGAGAGAGACAGAGGGAGAACCCACCCACCACTGGTTCACTCCCCAAATGCCCACAATATCCAGGGCTAGGCCAGGATGAAGCCAGGAATCAGTCTGGGTCTCCCACATGGGAGCTGGCACCTGCTACCTCCCAGAGTGTGCATTAGCAGGAAGCTGGAATCGGGAGTGGAGCCAGGACTCGAACCCAGGCACTCTGATATGGGATGTGGGCATCCCAACAGGTGCGTCAGTCACTGTACCAAATGCCTGCCCCCTTACACCAGCCTTGAAGCCACTTGGTGACTTGTCACAGTGTCCCTAGAGAGCAAATGTGGGAGGAGTCTTGATGGTGGGACTGGGGCTGGGGCTGGGCTGGGCTGGGCAGGACAGGAAGTCCCCCCGTGAAGCAGAGGGTGGCAAACAGGGGGCACTGGCGGTGAGAAGAGGCAGTGGACAGCTGAAGGGGCATCCCACTCCCTCGTGGCAGGAAGGGAAACCCTCCTTCCTCCTTCCCCCGGGATGGAAGAGTGGGGGCCCCTGGCGCTCCACAGAAGCGGGGCTCCTCCGTGGCCAGGCTGGCCCACCTGTTTCAAAACGTGCTTTCCCCAGCCTGGCCGTAGCTGGATTGATAAACTCCTCCGATTACCAGGCAGCATCGGCTTTCTGTTTAGATTAATATCCGCGGAGTGATCAGCTTTGCTGATTCAGAGGGTGTCACTCCAGGAACTTACGGTTCGGATCCATCTTCTTCCCCCTTCCCTCCGCGCCCCCTGAATTATGGCTGAGGAGGAGTCCAATTAACAGCGGCTTGACTGCTGCAATGCGGCCTGCTCTGCAATGTAGCAGCGCCTAATGGAGTCTTAACTTCCCCGCGGCGAGTCAATATTTACTTTAAGAAAGAAAAATGTCCCCATAAACCGCTGTCCCAGATGAATTGGGGGGGGGGAGATAGTTGCCTTTTTTTTTTATGCCAACAGGGGGTCTGGGGCTTCAGGCCTTCCCCCTCTGGGATAGGGTTGCTAGACGGTGGGGGGTGCAGCCTCCCACCGTGATGGTTAGTAAATGTTTTTTGCTGTGCAAATGCGGATGGTTGTCAGAGACTCAGCCACGGTGTAGCATCTAAATCGAAGTCATCATGACACAGGAGAGGACCCATTTATGCCACCTTTTAATAACCTATAGGGGAGGGACATAATTTCAGGCACCCCCGTGGGAAGACTTTGCCATTGTCCGTTATTTCCCCCTAGGAAAAGTGTGTGTAGAAACCAAGCCGTACTTTTAAAAAAATATTCGACTTTCCAGATTCCGCAAGGAGATGAGGCTCCGCGGCCGTCCGTCTCATAATAAGTCTGTCCAAAAATGATGTTTTTCGCTCGGGTGAAAGACAGTTTCATTTCCGAACTCAAAGTTGCGATGAGAAATTTGCCTTGCCAAATGAACACTGTATACGGAACTCATCAAATCCTTTCTCCTGACACAAATAAAAGATAAAGCATGTAAAACAGCCTTGACAAGACAGCAGAGGAGGACAAAGAAACACACTGGTTTTGATTCTCCGGGTTTAGAAGCTGGAGGGGGCCCCCCTGAGAAGTGGGGGGGGGGGCCTGGTCCCAGCAGATTCTGGCCAGCTCAGGCAGGCTCCAGGTAACCGAGGGACGAGCCCCTTTCATGTCGCTTTTCCGTGATATAATGACCCTGTTTCCAATTAGCCCAAACATGACAAAAATCTCAACTTTCCTAGTACCAGCAGCCTCCAAGGAGGAGGAGGAGGAGGAGGAGGCGACGGGCGGCAGCCTGAATGACAAGGCCCTTCCTTCCCAAGTTTATGGGCGCGCCGTGTGGCTGTAATTACCGGTTCTGACACAGTGGGAAATTATTCTCCGCGTGTTTAAAAATAAATAAGGTAAATGATCATCCTTTCATTAGATCCGTACTCATATCCTGTAAGTGCTTTTTTTTTTTTTTCCTATTAAAATACTTGATTGAAGGCCCGTTAGCTGCAGATCAGCTCAAAACTACATGTCTGCTCTCTCGGGGGCCGCCGCCTTTAAAAATCACAGTCGGTGCCTGGTGAGGAACAAGAAAAAGCTCCTAAAACTGCCATTTCGGGGAGTGGGGGGGACCTCAGCAGGAAACCCAGATTGCACCTTGGTGTCCCCAAAGGCATCCCACTTCTTTGTTCTGCTAAGAAAAATTAACCTCAATCTCAGCTCCAGGTCCCTAGACTGATTATCATAGTCATTTAAATACTGTAATCTCATTTTCAGCATTGGGATAAGGGGAGGCAGGGGGGCACGGCATTGAGAGAAGGGACTGGGGAGCGAGGCTGGGGAGAGAAAGGGAGCAAAGAAACAGAATAAATTATCTGACAAAGGGAACCGGGCCTTTCTGCTCACAGACCCTATTTCGGATCCTTCCACTTGATTGGAAAAGTTGATGAAGTTTAAATGAAGCAGAATTAGAACCTCAGGCCGCTGAGCATCGACAGGGGGGCTGCCCGAGAATGTGCGATTCAACAGCCCGGGTTTGGGCAGAAGACAAGGGCGAGGCCTAAATGGTATAATCTTCAATCGCATCGAACATCCACACCGACAAGGCAGGGTAATGAGTTAGGCCAGACCAGGCCTGTTGGTTAAAGAAATTAATCCCTCCCGCTGCCCTGAGCGGGGCTTTGAAGCCTATTGTGTGGGCCCCTGTCCCAGTCTATCTAAATGCTAACTAACTGGGAGGGTGAGATTGTGCTTTTCATTGCTGGCGCTAATCTGATAACAATTTGCTCTCTCTGATTAGGGAGGCAGGGAGAAGGAGGGGGCCTGGAGGAGGGAGGGCGCCTTCCCTTTGAAAGGGCGAGCCCATTCTGGGGGGACCTGGGTGGCGGAGGCACCACAGCCATCCCGGCTCCCTGTGCCTTTCAAATGACCTGAAGTGCACGGTTGGGTGGGAGACCAAGTCCCCACGCTCCCTTCCTCTTGGTGCCAGGTCTCTCTGAGCGGTGCCCACACCCCAGGCACCCCTTGCCCCGGGGACCTCCCACTGTCTCCCTCCAGACTTGCTGCAAACGGACTCAAGCCCACAGCCTCTAACTTCTCCCTCCATCTGAAACCCCTCCCTCCTCCCCTGAGCTTTCCAACTGCTCCGGAGCACCCCAGGCCGTGGGCTCCCACCCTTCAGCACTCCTGGAGGTCGGAGCCATGCGCTGGACTCTACGGGTGTGCGCCGGACTCTACGGGTGTGCGCCCCGGGCAGTCAGCTCCCGCGTGTGCGTGCAGGTGCATCACTAGACGGTGACGCCCTCTCAGAAGAGCAAGGACATCCTGGATGAAGCCAACAGAGATGACGTAGGTGCAGAGGGACCGGATTCTTTCCTCCCATCGGGACACGGGAGTCTGCTGGGGCCCCGCGCAATGTGGCATGGCGCACCAGGAGCACGCCTGGGGCCAGCTGCCCTGGGCGCGGCACAGAACCCCGCGGCAGTGAGATGATGTACAACAAAGCTCTGGCGCTGGAGAGGTTGCACGTGGCAGCCAGCGGTGTCGCTGCTTCTGGGTTTGCAGTCACACGTCTGGCCGGAAGGCTGGGTCCTCTGCACACGAGGGGGGACAGCGTGTGAACCCCTGGAGGACTCAGCTTCCCCATCTGTATAACGGGAGCGAGAGTCACACGGGCTGAAGGGCCAGCACAGCGCCAGGCGCACACTGGTCGCCTTTCCGCAGAAGACCACTGCTGTCGGCTGGTCACGTGTGTCCACAGCCGGGAGACTCCAGGCCCAGCCTCTCCCTCACTCTCCGGGAGAAGTGAGGCGGGCTAACTTCCCGCGCGGGGATCCTGGGGGGATCGGGCTCGAGAAGCAGGCGGCAGCCTTGAAAAGACGGCGCTCTCCGAAACACCAGCCGGGCACTTTCCTCTTGGAAGGGGAGTTTTTAAAGACTTGCTTAAGCCTCCAAATCTAAGCCCACTGGGCGCCTACAGAGAGAGCGAACTCTGCAGTGACAGTTTATAAGGGTTCCGGAGACAGCCACCAAGCCCAGCACTCAAGCCCTAAGGGACCCCTCGGAACTGTTCAGCCGGTTCCCTCAAACGCCACAGCGAAACACTGGGAGCTCCCGACCTGGGCTTGTTTAACTTGCAAAAAGTAAACAAATCGCAGGCGCTAACCCCAAACCAACACAGCGGCTGTGCGCATCCAGACATTCAGGCTGGGGAGGGGCGTGGACAGGGTGCAAGGAAGGCGTCCATTCCAGCAGTGGGACCACAGCGTCCTGCAGCTAAGCCTGCACCGCCCCCAACCCTCGCATGGAGGGAGGCACCGCCACAGCAGGCCCTTTTTCCTGCTTCCTGGGGCCCCTGCAGGTCCTCTGGCTTCCACTTCCAGCCTGGCCTCCGCGCAGCATCTGCATTCCCCGCTCTCGCCCTCTGTCTCCAACGCTCTGCATCCCGTCTGGCTGTGCATCTGCTCACAAAGCTTATTATTTTGCCTGGAACAGTCTTCTCCTATGTCCCACGCACACACACACACACACACACACACACAGCACCTCCCCCCAGGGGAAGCTGGCTTAAGGTGTCGCAGCCTCCAGGTGGGACTTCCCGAGCCTGCTCTGCACGCCCTGGGCGCCTTCGCAGTCTTAGCCCCCAGGGGCTTCTTGTCTGCCTGCTCCAGGTACACAGGTAGCCCGGAGCCCAGCACACAGCCTGGCGCAGAAGAGCCCTCAGCCAACACTTTGCACGTGAAGGGTGGGCTTGGGGTGGTCCTTGGGGAAGCGGAGTGGGGACTTGAACTCAGGCACTCCTGTAGGGGATTGCGGGTGTCTTCCAAACACCCTCCCCTGCGTTCTGTTCCTTAAAGAGGAATCCAAATTTACCTAAGCCTCAGGCCCTACACAACCCAGACCCACCTGAGCACCCGCCCCTCGGGTTCCTCACACACACTGGCTATCCTAGTGTGCGGGAAGGTGTCTGGAGCAGCAGTGGAGACACTGCTTGATGCCTGTAGCCCGCGCCAAGTCCAGGCTCTGCTCCTGATTCCAGCCTCCTGCTAATGCACAGGGAGGCAAGTGATGGCTCAACTGCTTGGCTTCCTCATACCCACACACACGGGAGGCCTGGGAGGGGGTTCCCGTCTCCCAGCTTCAGCCTCGCCAGTTCTGGCTGTGCAGGATTTGGGGAGTGAACCAGTGATGGGAGCTGGGAGCTCTCTCAGCATCAGTTTCTGCCTTTCAGAAAAAAAAAAAATAAAAAATAAAAAGATTCAGTGCAACCCATTGGTCTATGCGACCCTCCCAGGCCTCCCCACATGCAGGCGGGGCTGCCCTCAGCTCTGGGCACGAGGTTTGCGAGCTCTTCGAGAGCGTAGCCTGTGCGTCCAGCCGGGTTTGCCCTGTGTCCTTGGTGCCCGGCACCGTGTCTGCAGCCCAGTCCTCAAAACTGCCTGTCACTGAGAGCGAACCCACGCAGGTGCCCTCCTCTCCCTGTGGTGCTCCCAGTCTCCCAGAGCTCAGAACCTCTCTGTCCATTCTTGCTGAAGACCCCTTGCCCTGGCCAGCCCCTCTCCAGAGGCTGCTCCCCTTTCCTGTCCACCTGCTGGAATCCCACCCATCCTGCAGCTCCGGCCCAACCCCACACGCTCCCGGATCCTCCTGGAGTGCCCCAGCACACCCCAGCACACCCCAGCACACCCGCCCTCCCACCCTTCTCTGGTTTCACTAACTTGCCTTGAGGATTTCCATGCGCAAAGTCTCATCCTGCCTCCAAGCAGGCTATATGCGCCTCAGAAACCTTTTTTTTTTTAAACTTCTCCCTAGATGTTTTTAGAAATTTACTTACTTACTTACTTTCATTTTTTAATTTGAAAGGGCAGAGAGACAGAGAAGGATCTTCCATCTGCTGGTTCACCCCTCAAATGTCTGTAACAGCCAGGACTGGGCCAGGCCAAAGCTAGGAACTTGGAACTCAGCCCAGGTCTCCCCCGCGGGTGGCAGGGACCCAAGTCCAAGCCTGCCGTGCCCCAGGCTGTACACGTGCAGGAAGCCGGAGGGGAAGCAGAGCAGCTGCTTGAGTCCGCACGCCAATATGGGAGGTGGGGGTCCCAAGTGGCGTCTCCACAGCTGCCCTAGAAACAATTCCGAGACGTCTTGTGTTCACTGCAGCTTCAACAAATGTGTGCTCATTGATCGATGCATGCATTCGCGGTCTCGAGTGCATACAAAAACAAATACAAGAAAAGCCACCGCCTCTTTTCTTACTGATCTCCTAGGAGGTGAAGGTGCACTTCTACAGGACGTGACGTGACCAAGGCATTTTCCTGTGACGACGGGGCCACGGTCCCTCTCATGCAGTGAACAGACGGTCAGAGCTGCTAGCACAAGTCCCCGCCACGGGGATGCCAAGGCCGGAAGCCCAGCCCCCCACGTTCTGTGGGTGCCCCTGTCTTTGGGGGAGGCTGCTGCGTGAGCTCCAGCTCCCTGGGGCTTCTCCTCCCAAGGCAGCCCCGAGGCGTGAGTGCTCTGCTGTGGGTTACAAATGCCAGGGCACCTGGCTGCCCCGCTCTCACTTCTCCGGACAAACACTGGAGATTTTGATCCACACCGTACGCCTCTGAGTTCATCGGTCTCCCAAACACGTGTTGTTCGGTTCAGAGAAAAGATCAAAAACCCCTTTTTTGTCTCATTGTACATTTTCTGCAGTCCTTTCTGAGGGCCACTGTCACTCCCGTGTGCTATGCGTGTTGACCCTTCTGCTCACTGACCCGTGGGCTGTCAGTTTCCTGACCAGATCCCGAAGGGCCTTGACACTATTGGGTGGAAAGATACAGATGTTTTCTTGGCCACCGGGCCTTTGTTTGCTACCCGTGACAAGAACGCAGGGCCTGGGAGGAGCGCTGGTTGGCTGTGCATTTCAGTTCCGATCAATCAGATCAGCTCAGCTTTGAATCTTAGATGAGCCCACTGCAAGGAAGAACAAACCAAACCCCTGGAAGCTGGTGGGGCAGGGGGCCCAAACTTGCACACCGGCCGGGGGCTGCTCGCCCCGCCAGCACCTGTGCCGATGCCTTTACTCAGTGACTCGCCGAGCTACCCCGTGTGGATCACCGGACAGCTGCTCAGTTTTCCTGTTACACCGTGGTGACGAGCCGCCGACAAAAGTCAACTTAGGTCAGCTCTGTCACGGAGGGAAAGAAAATAAGTCCCAAAGGAAAGATTTTAAATGGCCTTGAAAATTAGGGGGCGGGGCCAGCGTTGTGGCACAGCAGGTTAACCTGCCACCTGTGACGCGGGCATCCTGTGTGAATGCTGGTTCGAGTCCTGGCTGCTCTGCTTCCGATCCAGCTCCCTGCTAGTGCCCCTGGGAAAGCAGCGGGAGACAGCCCAAGTACTTGGGTCCCTGCCACCCATGTGGGAGACGTGGATGGTGTTCCTGGCTCCTGGCTTCAGCCTGACCTAGCCCTGGTGATTATAGCCATTTGAGGAGCAAACTGGCAGATGGAAGATCTCTCTCTCCCTCTCTGTAACTTTATTTATCAAATAAGTTTTAAAAAAATCATGGGGGGAGGGAAAACAGAAACAAAGGATAGATAAGAGAAGCAATTAACACCCAACTGCCTCATTCCCATAATCTCTGTCTTTTTTTTTTTTAAATTTTTTTTGACAGGCAGAGTTAGACAGTGAGAGAGAGAGAGACAGAGAGAAAGGTCTTCCTTCTGTTGGTTCACCCCCTATATGGCTGCTACAGCCGGCGCTTGGGCCATCCTCCACTGCCCTCCCGAGCCACAGCAGAGAGCTGGACTGGAAGAGGAGCAACCAGGACAGAATCCAGCGCCCCAACTGGGACTAGAACCCGGGGTGCCAGCGCTGCAGGCAGAGCAGTAGCCTAGTGAGCTGTGGCGCCAGCTCTGTCTTTGGTTTTCAAATGACCTAATGAGGGGCCGTGGGTGAGCCAGGAGCAGAAGCTCAGGAGTCTGTCTCTCTCAGGGCTTCTCAGCTTTACTATTGGCCATTGGGACCAGACCATTCTTCGTCCCCGGGCCGGGGTACTGTGCTGTGAGCTGTGGCGTGTTGCTGGCATCTCCGGCTTTTGCCAGGAGGACTCCCTCCCCAGCGGCAGTAACCAAAAACGTTTCCAGACCCGGGGCGCGATCACCCCCCTTATTTTAGAACCACAGGTCTAACCCTAGAATGTCGTCATTACTTCCAGAATAACGGCCTCTCATTTAAAGCAGTCGTCCTGCCAACCCTGGGACGCAGGCGAGGTCAGGACCCACACTGCCGAAAAGGAAACTCGGCTGCTTGCCCCGGAACCCTCAAGGGCAAGCACAGCAACTGGGAGGCTTCCACCCTCAGCCAGGGAAACCCATCCGCCCAGGGCACAGGGCACAGCAAACAGGAGAGGCGCGGGTGCCCGGTCGGCGGGGTGGGGTGGGGGAGTAAGCAGTGGGTAGATTTATCTCCTTGCAGACTTTTAACGTTGACTTAAAGTCAAGAGATCTGAACAGTAAGGTTGCTTAGAGGAACATGAACACAAAAGTACTTCTAAACATTCATAGGAAAATAGAATTAAAGGCAAGTTCAGGTGAGCATTTGGCACAGTGGTTAAGATATGGGACGCCTGCATCTCACAGCCGACAGCCAGGGTTTAAGTCCCAGCTCCCTTCTGATGGCGGCTTCCTGCTAATGCATAACCTGGAGGCAGCTGGTGATGGAGGGGTCAAGTGCTTGGGTCCCTGCCACATACAAGGGAGACCCGGACGGAGTTCCAGGCTCCTGGCTTTGGCCTGGCCCGGTCCCAGCTACTGCAGGCGTTTGGCGAATGAACCAGTGGAAGAAAGATCTCTGTTCGTCTCTCTGCCTTTCAAACAAGATATATAAAAATCTAGTTAAGAAATAAAAACAAAAGGAGTTTATTTTGGTGTAAAAACCTTTGAAGTGCACACAGAGCTTTTTCATAACACACATTTTCCATGCACAGCCCTCACAGCTGGGCTGGTGGACCACAGAGAAGTGCTCCCTCCCTCTGCTTCTTCACAACCCCCCCCCCACTCCATTTTCCTGTGAGCAAACTGAGGCTCCAAGGATTAAGCGACCCCAGAAGTGACGCAGAGGGAGGGGCTGAGACAGAGCAACCCCCCCCCGCCCCACCTTTTTCTCGGTGGGGGTGGCTGCAGGCTTCTGTATTTCTACTGGAAGTCACAGCTGCAGCCTGGAAGGGTTTTTGTTTGTTTGTTTGTTTGTTTTGACAGGCAGAGTTAGACAGTGAGAGAGAGAGACAGAGAGAAAGGTCTTCCTTCCGCTGGTTCACTCTCCAAATGGCTGCCAAGGCCGGTGTGCTGCGCCGATCCGAAGCCAAGAGCCAGGTGCTTCCTCCTGGTCTCCCACGCAGGTGTAGGGGCCCAAGGACCTGGGCCATCCTCCACTGCCTTCCCGGGCCACAGCAGAAGAGGAGCAACCGGGACAGAATCCGGCGCCCCAACCGGGGCCAGAACCCAGAGTACTGGTGCCGCAGGCGGAGGATTAGCCTAGTGAGCCACGCACTGGCCATCCTGGAAAGTTTTTGTGTTTTTTTTTTTTTTTTTTTTTTTTTTTTTTGACAGGCAGAGTGGACAGTGAGAGAGAGAGACAGAGAGAAAGGTTTTCTTTTGCCATTGGTTCACCCTCCAGTGGCCGCCGCGACCGGCACATTGGGCTGATCCGATGGCAGGAGCCAGGTGCTTCTCCTGGTCTCCCATGGGGTGCAGGGCCCAAGTACTTGGGCCATCCTCCACTGCACTCCCTGGCCATAGCAGAGAGCTGGCCTGGAAGAGGGGCAACCGGGACAGAATCCGGTGCCCCGACCGGGACTAGAACCCGGGGTGCCAGCACCGCAAGGCGGAGGATTAGCCTAGTGAGCTGCGGCGCCGGCCTGGAAGGGTTTTAACAGTCTCCCCCCACCCCCGCCCCCAGGGTTAGCCCTGATTCAGGAGCTTGCACAAAGACTCAATGGAGAATTTCACTTCCAGTTGAGCCTTCCCCAAACCACTGAACGCTGGCGTTTCTTACTTTTTGCGATCTGATGAGAGGTCTGATGAGAGACAATCCACTGCACTCTACAAATGCAACCTACGCTAGCTCACACCAACCAACGGCCGGGTGAGCGCGACTGCTGTGCCTTCGCCCAGCTGCCCCAAAGGTCCTGGGGCTGGAGCTGGACAGAGCTCTGTTCTCGGGGAATGCGGCAGGGCGGGCCCTGCACCATCGCACTTGCCCGACCTTAATGTCCCACGTCTGGTGCGAGCCTTCGCTGCCCGGGACACATGTATCAGTGTTGCGAACACAACCACAGGACTAACGCCCCGAGATCAGCAAACTCAAAGCACAGCTAACACTGTGGGGCGCGTCGAATCGCATTTACTCTGTGGCAAAATTTTAAAAATAAAGACGTGGCTTCTTTAAAAACTCTGAGTTCGTTTCATGAGACCGTACTAGTCTGAAAACCTCTGCAGCAGAAAACCGTTTTGAAACTCTGTCCGCAGGGCCAGTTACACGTCGAGACAACCTCGTCTTTCAAATAAGTGGGGGAAAAGCAGCCGGATCATAGCGTGAACAAACTTTGAGCCTGGAACCGTCTGGAAGGTGCTGGAAGCCACTGCCGACTTGCCCGGCCAGGCTTCAGAAGTCTTGCTGGAGGACTGACCTCCCAGCCACACCACTGCAGCCTTCTGAGAGCCACCGAGGCGGAAGGTGTCGGGCAGGAGGAACCCGGATTCTGAGGTCCCGTTCTCTTTACTGCTTCAAAGCCCAAGCACCCCTTTTGCTGGGGGACAAGGAGGGAGGCGGGGCTCCTCTGGCGGGCGGCTGCCCCCAGGCGGTGCTGAGGAGCCACGGGAGCAGAAGCAGCTCTGCTTTCTGGATTGGCCCCTGGGCCCGGCAGGGGGCTCGGTTCACTGCTTCAGCCTCCTCCACAGATGGGCTGGCACCAGGAAGAGGGAGGCTTTGATTTTAAAAGAGGAAAAAAAAAATAGGAGAGAAGGAGGGAGAGAGAAAGCACATGAGTGAGGGAAAGCAAGAGAGAGAGAGAGAGAGAAGCAAGGACAGAGAAACCCACCGTGCCCCCAAGCAAAAGGAAACCTGCCCACCAGCCAGCCAAGGCCAGGCCATTAGGACGGGAAGCCCATTTCTTAATCCCGTTATGTTGTAATTGGGCGTAAAAGGATTTGAGCAACCAGAGGGCTATTCTGGTCGGCATATAAAGCCTCCTGCACCGTTTCCCATTGTGCACGAGGCTAGCACAGAGTGACCACGCTGGTTACTGGTGCACCTGTTCCGTCCACCTAACACAGAGTGACCACGCTGGTTACTAGTGCACCTGTTCTGTCCACCTAATACAGAGTGACCACACTGGGATACTGGTGCACCTATTCCGTCCACCTAATACAGAGTGACCACGCTGGGATACTGGTGCACCTGTTCCATCCACCTAACACAGAGTGACCACGCTGGTTACTGGTGCACCTGTTCCGTCCACCTAACACAGAGTGACCATGCTGGTTACTGGTGCACCTGTTCCGTCCACCTAACACAGAGTGACCACGCTGGGATACTGGTGCACCTGTTCCGTCCACCTAATACGGAGTGACCATGCTGGTTACTGGTGCGCCTGTTCCGTCCACCTAACACAGAGTGACCACGCTGGTTACTGGTGCGCCTGTTCTGTCCACCTAACACAGAGTGACCACGCTGGTTACTGGTGCACCTGTTCCGTCCACCTAACACAGAGTGACTACGCTGGGATACTGGTGCACCTGTTCCGTCCACCTAATACAGAGTGACCACGCTGGTTACTGGTGCACCTGTTCCGTCCACCTAACACAGAGTGACCACGCTGGTTACTGGTGCACCTGTTCCGTCCACCTAACACAGAGTGACCACGCTGGTTACTGGTGCGCCTGTTCCGTCCACCTAACACAGAGTGACCACGCTGGTTACTGGTGCACCTGTTCCGTCCACCTGCCTCCTTCGCCTTGTCTCTGTGAGCAGACGTGAAGCTGCTTGTGGGCCCGGTGTGGTCGCCTAATTCTGCAAGGGCATTCATTCTACCTGAGCACACCGGCTCTCAGTGACGGGTTCCCCGTGGTGGTCATCGTAAGGAGGCCCGTGAACCCGAACTCGAGTTTGGGGTGAAAACAACAGACACGTACGCCATGCCTAAGGACGGCTGGCTTTCTTTCCAGTCCCCTTCCTCACCCCCTTCTGACTCTGCCTCTTGCCCCTTCAAAGTCTGCTTCCAGGTCTGCTGCTTTGTAAAGCTCCACCAAGCCCTGCCCGGGGCTCCCTCCCCTCAATCACCAACCCTCTGGGCAGTGTGGTTCACTTGAAAGCCTACCCATGACGTTGCCTTCTTATTACGCGTGTATGTGTGTGCGTGCACGCACGTACACATATGTACACTAGGAGTTAGCATCTCCTGAGAGCTTTCTTTAAGGCAGGTGCTACACTAAGACTCATCTCTCATGTCCCCAGCTGAAAATCTGAGTTAACTCCTGGTGGGCAAGGCTGAATTCTAAACCTGTGTCTTCCAAGAGAGCTCATGATGGCGCTGAGCCTTGAAAACATTCAGGAAGTATTTCTTGGCCGTCCACAAGCCCTGCGACATCAGTAGATCTCACTTGGGAAGGAACACTGAATAAAATGATCCTGGAATCAGATTCATTTGTGACTTTCTTGGGCTGGGTGCTATGCAACATGTACCCAGTCTAAGTTGTCACTGATGAACTAATTGCATTTTATGTCCAAAAAATCACGGGGCTGGAGGCCACGCGCCTGGGTCTCCCCCTGCTTCTGCCACCACGTCAGCGTAGCACCTCAGGCCGGGCCTCTCCCCCCTGGCTGGGCTGGGTGTCTGCGTCAGCTGCTCTGCGCCCCCAAACGCTGATTCTATGACTCTATCGTACAGAGGCAAGCACTTCTTATTTGTGACATAAACGCCCACGGAAAAACAAAGTCAGCAATAAATTATGGAGAAATCGGGCGTCGTGATCGTTTGCACTTTCCGAGGGTGCTCGCTTCCGCAAAGTCAGGCCCTGAACACAGGCTGCTTTCTGCAGGGCGCCAGGAGGTTTGAGGTTGTCAGGGGCGCAAACCCAGCAGTCTCTCCCTGTAACTGTATTGACAGGCTATCAGCTGAGTCCCATGGCAGGCAGGGCGCACCCCTGACAGGTTCTGTGAAGCAGCTTGAAGGCGGTTGTAGCAGGATTCTATGTTGAGTCACAGAATCCTGGGGAAATGAGAAGCAAGCAAGAAGAAGCCTGCTCCTTTCTCTATTCAATTTTATTCTTCCCGGAGAGTCACATTTGAAGGAAACCGGCTAACTGCACGTCACTTTCTACAATAGGGCAGCAGCCCTTTCCGAAGGGGAATATATACATCTTCTCGTGGCTGCAGGGAACACCGACTTGGTTCCATCAGTCTCATTAAATCACCAGCTAGCGTGGTTTTAAGCGAGGCAAATAGCCGGTGAGCATTTGTAGGCAAAGCCTACGTGGCTGTCTGAGTTTCTCCCTTTGCACCTGTTACAGTGGCATCTTGCAGACATGTTCTTGAATAAGTGATGTGGAGACGTCCTGGTAAATTCTATGGGTGTGAAACACCCGTGTTGGGTTTGTTCCGTCAGTGTCTCTGCATCTTAAATGAAAAAAGGCTGATCCCGTTCACCGGAGCAAACAATCGGCACGACCACCCCCGCCCAATATGGTAGAATAGATGATTATTGCGAAGGAGCTGTATTCTTCCAGTAGAGAGCACACCTCCAGGCTGCGACTCAGACAAAACCAAAATACACTGCGGCTCCCATCATGCTCCCGCAGACGGGGGAGGCAGACAGCGCTCCCGACCCCTGCCACCTGCCTCGAGGAGGCACACACAGCCTGCACAGCCTCTCAGCACCCGCGCCGCTGAAACTGACAAGCCACAGAGGAGAAATCCACGGGCCAAGCACAACAGAAATTTCAGGGGCACACTCGGAAACCGCTCAAAGGCTAAACAATAGTAAATCTTCCACTTTTCCCCTTTTCTTGGAAGCCAAAAATCCCAAAGTTTTTTTTTTTCACTATTCCAGCCTCCACCCCCCTTTTTGGCATGGTTAAAATACTTCTGGGCTGAAGGGCTGGTGTTGTGGCATGGCCAATTAAGCCACCGTCTACAACACGTGCATCCCATACCCGCGTGCAGGTTCCAGTCCCGGCTGCTCTACTTCCAATCTGGCTCACTGCTAATGTGGTCAGGAAAGCATCAGCTGACCGTCCAATTCCTTGGGCCCCTGCCACCCCACCTTGGGAGATCTGGAGGGAGTTCCGGGCTCCCTTCAGCCCCGGCTGTTGTGGCCATCTAGGGAGTGAGCCAGCAGGTGGAAGAGCTCTCTGTATCTCTTTCTGTCTCTCCTTCTCTCTGTGGAACTCTGCTTTGCAAATAATAAATCTTATTTTTTTTTTATTTGACAGAGTTAGACAGTGAGAGAGACAGAGAGAAATGTCTTCCATCTGATGGTTCACCCCCAAAATGGCTGCTGTGCCGATCTGAAGCCAGGAGCCAGGTGCTTCTCCTGGTCTCCGATGCGGGTGCAGGGGCCCAAGCACTTGGGCCATCCTCCACTGCACTCCCGGGCCACAGCAGAGAGCTGGCCTGGAAGAGGGGCAACCGGGACTAGAACCCGGTGCCCATATGGGATGCCGGCGCTGCAGGCGGAGGATTAACCAAGTGAGCCATGGTGCCGGCCCCCAATAATAAATCTTTTTTTTTTTTTTTGACAGGCAGAGTGCACAGTGAGAGAGAGAGACAGAGAGAAAGGTCTTCCTTTGCCGTTGGTTCACCCTCCAATAGCCACCGCGGCCAGCACGCTGCGGCCGGCGCACCGCGCTGATCCGATGGCAGGAGCCAGGTGCTTCTCTTGGTCTCCCATGGGGTGCAGGGCCCAAGTACTTGGGCCATCCTCCACTGCACTCCCTGGCCACAGCAGAGAGCTGGCCTGGAAGAGGGGCAACCGGGACAGAATCTGGCACCCCGACCGGGACTAGAACCTGGTGTGCCAGCGCCGCAAGGCGGAGGATTAGCCTAGTGAGCCATGGTGCCGGCCCCCAATAATAAATCTTAAAAAAAAAAAAAAAAAAAAAAAAAAGTGCTGGGCTGAGGAATCAGTGACCAGAGCAGAGGGAGCAGCGGCGGCCTCCGTGCGTCCATCTGGAGACAGGGGTCTGGGAAAAGCAGCGGTCTGGCTTTCTGTCTGTGCTCGGTTTCTCTGCCAGCTCTTGGTTGTCCGGTTCTGATACAAACTCTTAGAGGAGGTGGTCAGCATTGAAACACAGACACCACCTTGCCTGCTCTGGGGGGGCGGGGGGGCCGCAGGGCCTTCCAGAACCCAGGAAGGAGCATCAGAGGGATTCTCCCCCGCAAGCGCAGCACACAAGCCCTGTGGCCCCCGCACGGGCGGCGACGGCCAGGGCCATGCCGCGGGCACCTCGCCCACCAGTCACTCAGCTCCTGCACATTTTCCAGGCCTCAACTGTGGCACCGGAAGCAGGGATGGAGCTGGATTCGGAAGCTGTTCAGCTAGTGCCATCCAGAGGCCAGAGGTTGCTAGCCAGGGGCGGCTTCTGCAAACCTCCGGAACACTTTACGTTTGCATACACAGGCACGCACATCACATACAGTGTCATCTACGCGTGTGTACATGTGTGTGAAATTCATGTGTACAAGCACCCTGGGGGCGGGCAGCATGCACCCGGTCCCTCGGGGATGTCACGGCAGAGTGTCCCTGGCTTTGTTCTGGGGAAGGCGCTGGCTCAGGTTCAGGCCATAGGGGCTGGAGAGCAAAGCACAGGCAAAGCTGGGGAGAGACACAGAGAGGTCTCCAGCCGCTGGTTCACTCCCCAGAGGGCCACAGTGGTCAGAGCTGCGCCGATCCGAAGCCAGGAGCCAGGAGCTTTTTCCGGGTCTCCCACGTGGATGCAGGGGCCCAAGGACTTGGGTCATCTTCCACTGCTTTCCCAAGCCATAGCAGAGAGCTGGATCAGAAGAGGAGCAGCCGGGAGTCGAACGGGCGCCCCTATGGGATGCCGGCACTGCAGGCGGCGGCTTTACGCGCTATGCCACAGCGCTGGCCCCTGTCCCTGTCCCTGACCCTCAATCAGTGGCCCCAGCTGTCTGTCCCCTTCTGCCCGCTCAGAGTGGCCCTTCCCATCTGAAAGTTAGTGGGGGGGGGGGGGCCTTGTTCTCCCCGGGGACCTGGAAGAGGGGCGCCGAGCCGGGCACCGCCCCACAGCCTCCTCCCTCCTCTCTGGGCAGGGAGTCCCGCAGGGCACGGGGAGCGAACCAATGAACTCAGCTTATCTCCACCCAGGGTTAAGACGCCCCAAGTTCACTCCCTGCCAAAGCCTCCGCGCGCTCACGCGTCCCGCGCCAGCACCCGCGCGCCGGGGCAACGCAGCCATTTCTGAAGGCGCACTGCCCTCCAGCGGCGCCAGGCGCAGCCCTGCGCGCCCTGCGGCCCCGGGGAGGGGTGCGGGCGCCACGCCGGACGGGACCCGCGCTCACAAGCCGCAGCCCCCTCCCTCCTGCCGGCGGGGCCCCTGGGCCACGGACTCGCGCCTTTTTCCTTCTTGGGGCTGTGATCTGGAGAAGTTAACCACGAGCGTGACTGGGAAGGAACGAACGCGTGAGGCGCCGCTTCGGGGGACTCGGGAGCACCTGCGGCGCGTTAGTGGCCCAGGTGCGCGGGGGCGAGGCGGGCGCCCCCCGCAGCCCGCGCCGTGCGGGGCTTCCCGAGGGGATCGACCCCGGCCACCCCTTCCAGGGGCGCCGCTGTCACCGCTCCTCGAGGAGGGGGACCCTGAGGCTCAGGAACGCGACGCGAGCTGGGCGCGGGCGGTGAGGACCCGGGGCACGCGTGGGCGCGGCTCACCTTGACGATGAGCGGGTTCTGAAGCATGGAGTCCCGTACGACCCCCAGCCTCTCGTTCTCCATGCCCGGGCGGATGTCGGCCACCGTCAGGGGCCGCCGAGGGGGCGGGCAGATCTGGCTGACCGTGCGGCGCACCGGCGGCTTCTTCTTCTTCCATCGCATGAGGTCCTGGCCGGAGCTCCCGGCCTCCGGCATCCTGAGGGTCTCTCCCCAGCGCGCAGCCCCAGCGTCCCGGCTGCCGACTGCTCGCCCCGGACCGCACCACCGGGACCCCGGGGCGGGCCGCGCAGGCCGGGGCTCCCCCGCAGCGCGCTGCGCCCACCTCGGGACGCCCCCTCGGTGCAGGGGGCCCCGAACCCGGTCAGAGGCCCCACAGGCTCCTCGGAACGTCTTCCCGGCATCGCGCTGCGGACTGGACGAGGAACCGAGGTCACGGCCACCCCTGCGGGGAGAGTGGGACGCTCCGTCTCCTTGGCGACGGGACGCCAACCGACCCTGGAGTTTCTTCGGTCGAAGTAGAACACCCAAGAATCGCCACCGCGCGGGGCTAAAACGCCGCGGGGCCTCGCAGGGCCACTCGGGCTATCTTCAAATCCAGGACACCCGCCCCCACACTCCTGCCGGCCCCGCACCCCTGCACCCAGTTGTCAGGATAAATTAGAAATCTGAGTCCCAGGCCGGAGGGCCCACTCTGGGAGCCTCCTCTTTCGTCTGTTGAGTGGTAGGATGACTTCTCAGCTTTTGGCAACAGGATCTAAAATGCACATTACCGCGCCCAACCCACTGAATCAGCCTGTCTGGAAGTGACATCTGGGATTCCGCGTTTGTTGAAATTAAAATCCCCTACCACCACCACCACCCCAACTTGGGATTTTGAAAAGAATTCAGACCTGCAGAAAAGTTGAAAGAGCACATGAAAAGTTTATATATCAAGGCCCCAGCCCTCGCACTTGCCACCTTTGCAGAATCATTTGAAAATTACCTCCAACAGACTCGGACTTGACCCCTACAAACGTCTTCATGTATCAAGGACATTCTCGGACATCAATACAGTGCGTTGTCACGGTTGATTTTAATGTGTTAAACCATAGTGTCTAATCTGCAGTCCATTGGCAAAGCTGCCAGTCTTGCTGTTTTTTTTGGTTTGTTTTTAAGATTTTTTTTTTAATTTTTTGACAGGCAGAGTGGACAGTGAGAGAGAGAGAGACAGAGAGAAAGGTCTTCCTTTTGCCATTGGTTCACCCTCCAATGGCCGCCGCAGCTGGCGCGCACCGCGCTGATCGAATGGCAGGAGCTAGGTATTTCTCCTGGTCTCCCATGGGGTGCAGGGCCCAAGCACTTGGGCCATCCTCCACTGCACTCTCGGGCCACAGCAGAGAGCTGGCCTGGAAGAGGGGCAACCGGGACAGAATCTGGCGCCCTGACCGGGGCTAGAACCCAGTGTGCCGGCGCCGCATGGCGGAGGATTAGCCTAGTGAGCCACGGTGCCAGCCCATGTTTTTAAGATTTATTTATTTATGCACCTGCTGGTTCACTCCCTGGATGGCCATAATGGAGGCGTCAGTCCGAAGTCAGGAGTCAGAAGGTCCGTCTGTGTCTCCCACATGAGGGGCAGGGGTCCAAACACTTGGCCCATCTTCTGCCTCTTTTCCCAGGCCACTAGCAAGAGCTGGATTGGAAGCAGAGCAGCCGGGACATGAGCCTGCACCCATATGGGATTCTGGTGTCACAGGCCGTGGCTTTCCCTGCTACACCACAGCACTGCCCAATCTGGGTTTTTAAAAAGCTTCCCAGGTGCAGTGTTTTGGGACCCTTAGCCTGGTGATCTCTAATCTTCCTTCAAGTTCTAGCCTTTGAGGCTCATTCATCCGTCACCAGCTGCTTCATGAAACACGCAAATATCCAGGGACACAAGGCTTTGGGTTTCCTACAGAAGCAAGTAGCCTCGGGCTCATGTACCAACGTGGACGGCACCAACACCACACCTACAGAGCACCCCAGACAGACCTCTGCCTGCTCGGCCGAGACCCGAAGCAGCTCTCGTGGCGTCTGTGTGTGTGTGTCTCTGTGTGTGTGTGCCTCTGTGTGTGTGTGTGTGTGTGTCTCTGTGTGTGTCTCCAGCCTGCTTCACTTCCAGACTTTCACAACGAGTGAAAGGGTGTGCACTCTCAACCACAGGTCCTCAGCGGCCCGTACGGTGGAAGTCAGGGAGGAGCAGTGAGGGACGGATAGGGCGAAAGTGGAAAGACCAAAGGCTAGAACCTGGCTGGGTCACGGAGGTCACCTGGGGCAAACTGCCGTAAGCACGAGTTTGCTCATCCACAGGGGGCTAATCGTACGTGACAACCATACAGAGCATTGTCGCGGGATTAAATGGCAAGGCTTGGCGCCGGTATGGCAGTGTTCACCAGGCACAAAGACCAGACACTCATGGTAGAGCGGCCCCTTCTCGGTGGCCTGATGAAAGCTTCCTTTAAGCATGAGCTCAGCTTCTTCAGGACTCTGCCGAGACGGGAGGACCGGACACAGAGCTGTGACCCTTGAACACTTTATCCCGGGGCCAGCGCTGTGGCGCAGCGGGTTAAAGCCCTGGCTGTAGCACCGGCATCCCATATGGGTGCCGCTTCTAGTCCCAGCTGCTCCTCTTCGGATCCAGCTCTGCTGTGGCCTGGGAAAGCAGTAGAAGATGGCCCAAGTCCTTGGGCCCCTGCACCCACGTGGGAGACCTGGAGGAAGCTCCTGGCTCCTTTTCTGATCGGCCAACTCTGGCCGTTGCAGCCATTTGGGGAGTGAACCAGTGGATGGAAGACCTCTCTCTCTTCTCTCCCTCTCTCTGTAACTCTGTCTTTCAAATAAATAAAATAAATCTTTTTAAAAAAGACTTTATCCCTGCTCAGCGTCCATCGGGCCCTGCCACACCTCTGACTTTGTCCCCACCACTGTCCCGGTCATTCCCTGTGCTCCAGCTGTCCTAGCCTTCCCCCCCGTTCCTCCAGCCACCCAGCTCAGGCCTTTGCTTCCTGTCTGGAACGCTCTCCTGCCTAGATTTTTGCTTGCCCTTTTCATCTACAGCTCCGTTCAAACCTCAGACCTCTGAAAACCTTCCTTGGGGGGTTGGTGGTGTGGCCTAGCGGGTAAAGCCACCGCCTGCAGTGCTGGTGTCTCAGATGGGTGTCAGTCCTTGCTGCCCCGCCTCTGATCCAGCTCCCAGCAGCAGATGGGCCAAGTGCTTGGGCCCCTGCACCCGTGTGGGAGACTTGCATGCAGCTCCCGGCCTCAGCCATAGTGGAGTAAACCTGCTGATGGAATCTCTTTCTCATTCTCTCTCTCAAATACATTTTTTAAAGCCTTACTTTCCACCTAAAGCATCACCCAGTGCTCCAATCATTCTCCATCACATTACTGTTTGATTTCCTAATAGGAGAATCTGAAATTATCTTGGTTGGTTTGTTGTCTTTCCTGGACCACAGATGGAGCTCAACAAAAACTTGTTGAATAAACTGAAAGCAGAATGAATTACTAAAACAATGTAATGATCTGTCTTATTTTCGTAGTTTTCGGAGCACGCTCTACCCCACTCCAAAAAGCCCGCGGGACACTGGGCAGACAACTGCGCATGAGTCACCATGGGGCGCCCCCCCCCCGCGGTGGCACCCTTGTTGCCATGGCAGCGTGACGCCGAGGGGGACGGAAGTGACGCAGGTACTTCCGCTTCCACCAGCGCAGCACTTCCGGGTTGAAAGAAAGGTGGCGACTCGCTCAGATGGTACGTTGAAAGCGCGGTTTTTGGTTGTTTGAGGTTTTTTTCTTTTTCCTTTTTATTAATGCGCATATACTGAAGGAGCGGCGCCGTCGTCTGTTCTGTCCCGGGAGACCGGCCCTTGGCCTGCGGTCCCTGGCGCCCGGGTCCTCGCTGCCGGCCCAGGCCCGACCTCAGGGTCCGAGGCGAGGGTGTGTGGGGAGAGATGGGAGGTTCGCTGTGGCTGGCTCCTGCGCCGTTGGCTGACAGAGCTGCGGCTCCGACGTGGGAGGGAGTCCGGGCCCCGGCTGGGGCTGGTCCCGGCCGGGCGGGGAGTGACCGTTCCGGCCGCCGGGTCGGCGTGGGGCCCCGGGGCAGCCGCAGGGCAGGGACGGCTGCTGCCGACTCGGCCCGGCCTTGCGGTCGTCTGGCGAGTGAGCAGGTGCCGGGGAGCGCTCGCGCGCGCGCCCTGCTCGCCCATCCCCGTCTCCCCCTCCCCTCTCCCCTCTTCCTCCCTCTCCTCCACTTCCCCACTCTTCCCGTCCCTTTAGAAAAACGTGAAGCGCCTTGCTGTGCCTGGGAGGAAGGTGGACAGCCGGGTGGGACCGCGGGATGAGAAGACGGCTGCAGCCCCTCCCCCGGTGCAAGAAACTAGCGATGGTTGGAGGGCGTCCGTGCAGGGGAGGCTGACACCGCAGGCCCGCGCAGCGAAGGCCCCTGCAGGCAAAGCTTGGCCACTTCCTCTGTGGCGGGGCAGGGAGACGAGGGCCCCAGATGCCAGGTCTGGTGCGCAGCGGGTTTCTGGTCCACCGTGTCTGCCGGAAGTGAGAGAGGGAGGCAGAATGCAAACAGCTGGTAAACCGTTGTTTGAAGAACTGCGGAGCAGTGGAGCGGTGCTGGCCCAAGACTTGCATGTCGCGTTGCTAGTGGCCACCTCAAGAGCCGTTCCAGGAATTAGGAATGCCCAGGCTATCGTTTTGACGTTAAATCGGCATATAAAAATTATCAATCAGATATTTTTCCTGCTTTGTTCTAAGTCTTCAAGACCCGCAGCGTGAAGGGGGGGTGTTTGGCGTAGCGGTTAACTCACCGCCTCCGAGCTCCCCGTGTCGGAATGCCCGGGTCCCAGCTCAGCTCCTGATTCCGCTTCCTGCTAGGGCACAGCCCGGGAGGTGGCCGGAGTCCCCGCCACCCGCGTGGGAGAACTGGACTGAGCTCCCGGCTCCCTGCTGTGGCCTGGCCGAGCCCGGGCAGCATTTGAGGAGTGAGCCAGTGGATGGGCAGTGTGTGTCTGCCTCTTAGTAAAAACTTTTTAAAAACTCCAGTGTGTATCTTGGAGTTTTGGGCACGCTTTGGTCTGGTCACATCTTGCGTGCTCAGTGCCTCGTGTGGCTAGTGTCTGCTGTCTGCCAGCAGAACCTCAGGATACAGTTCGGCCGTGGGGCGGTGTCCAGCGCCCAGCCCCCAACCACAGTGGGGCCTGACCCAGGTGTTCACGGTGGTGCCCGTCTGTCCAGTTGTGAGTTCTGTCTCCAGCTGTTCTCAGAAAACATTAATTCTTTCAGAAAATATTCAGCAAGCTCCTCTGACGAGCCAGGTGGTAGGCCAGGTGCAGGGTCTGGGGTGCGTGATACAGTCTGCTAGTCACTCTGAGCACCCAGACAACTTACGGCACTCATTCTTGCCACATAGAGACCTCGAAGTCCCCACTCGTCTCTCTGCGTCTCCTGTGGGAGCTCCCAGCCGGGTGCCCTGCAGGGCCGGGCCGGGGCGGAGCTCAGTGGGGCGAGGGACTTGCCCTGTGGAGGCCGGGCCAGGCGTCCTCAGAGCTGCCCTCTGCAGCAGGCGTGCGGAGGACCCAGCCTGCAGATCCCGGGACAGCGCCTGTGGACCTGCTGTTAATGGAAACAGCACGTGCTGACCGGAACGTGAGTGCTGGGCAAGGAAGCAGGCTGCTTCGATTGTCGAACCGTGAATGATGTTACACAGTCCAGTAAATATCTCGCGAATTCAGAAGCGATACAGAGCAAGGAGTGGAGTGCGATGTTTGCAAAGGCGTGTGTCTCACCGCCTCGTTTGTGAGGTCCATCTCTGCTCCTGCAGTTAGGCGCCACGGGCATTTCAGTCCGCGACGGGCCTGTACGATGGTCGCGTACCTGAAAATTCCTGTCACCACGGGATGTTTCTTTTCTTTTCTTTTTTTTTTTTTTTTTTTTTTTTGAAGATTTATTTATTTACTTAAGAGGCAGAGTTACAGAGAGAGGGGGAGAGAAACAGAAAGGTCTTCCATCGCTGGTTCACTCGCTAATTGGCTGCAATGGCCGGAGCTGCGCTGATCCAAAGCCAGGAGCTTCTTCCAGGTCTCCCACGTGGGTGCAGGGGCCCAAGCACTTGGACCATCTTCCTCTGCTTTCCCAGATGCATTGGCAAGGCGCTGGATTGGAAATGGAGCAGTGGGAACTTGAACTGGCGTCCTTATGGGATGCCGGCGCTGCAGGTGGAGGCTTACCCTGCTACACCAGAGCGCCGGCTCCTCCCGTGCACTTCAAGCGGTGTCATTGGTGTCGTGTAACATAATCTGATGCAGGCTCATACAGTTTCATTTTGCTGGGATTTCCCTCCCTTGAGGCTGACGTCTAACATGGAAAAGTAAACTGTTGTCACATTTCCCTACAGGAATAAAATGGAGGAAGAGTCGAGCAGATTTGAAATCCGCACGCCGGTTCTTGCCAAGAAAAAGAAAAAGAAAAAGCATTGCTCGTCCAAGGAGGGACATCAGAAGCGTTGCCGTGAGAGGCTCAGCGACTCGGCGCTGGCGGGCGGGCAGCCCGAGCTAACCAGGAGCAGGAAGCGGAGACAGGATTCCGAGCGGCTCCTTTCCCCTCCTCCAAAGAAATCCAGAATCTGTGAGGGGACTGGGAAGGCCGCCCCTGGATCCAAAAAACATAAAAGGAGAAAAAACAGCGCTTTAGGGGCGGGCGAGGAAGCAAGTGCTACACAGGACCCTGCGGATAAGGAAAATGTCGGGGACACAGGGAGGCGTTTCAGGGAGGGTGGCGATTTCGGCTGCGCTGGTGAGAGCAAGAGGAAAAAGCAGGCAGCCAGGGAGCGGGATGTGGATTTCGGCTGCGCTGGTGAGAGCAAGAGGAAAAAGCAGGCAGCCAGGGAGCGGGATGTGGATTTCGGCTGCGCTGGTGAGAGCAAGAGGAAAAAGCAGGCAGCGTCCAAGCAGGAAGCAGAGGTGCCGCGTGCAGTTCCCCGGGCGCACGCCCGTCATCACAAAGTCAGGAGGAAAAAGCATAAAGACCGTCCCGGGGAAGCTGCTTCCCCCGACGCCGGCCGGGGGAGCCGGCACGCGAGCCTCACGCTGCCCCACGCGGAGTCAGAGGGGCAGGAGGCCCTGCTTTCCCCCAGCGCAGATGGGGAAGGTGCAGAGCTGCCAGGCTCTGTGAGCAAGCACAGGTCGAAGAAGAGAAAGAAGAAACGCAGGAACCCGCAACTGGAGGCACCGCCCGGGCCTGCGCGTCCTGGGGAGGCGTCCCCTGCAAGGCCGAAGAAAGCGGCCAGCAAGGCCGGGGCGGCGGAAAGCGGTGATGTGCTTGTGGGGGTCCAGGCGCCCCACAGGGGGAAGAAAAGGTCGAAGAAAAAGCGGCACAGCTCCGAGGGCGGTGCGGCAGCGGCCGGCGACAGGTTTCCACGGCCCACCGGGGACTCTGAGGAGGCGCCGGCTGAGTCCCCGCAGGGGGACGGTGCCACGGGCAGAGAACGTGTGAAACACAGGCCGCGAGAGGAGAAGACCCAGGCCCGCTCCAGAAAGAAGCACGTGGAAGCAGTGCGTAGGTAATGCGCGGCCGCGTGCCTTCCCGGGTGTGCCCGACCCTGCCTCTTGGTCTGCACCGGTGCAGTGAGTGGCAGAAACCCACGGGCCAGGCCATCGCTGTGCAGAGTAGCACACCGCGTGACAGTGGGCCGAGCAGGCGGCGTGAGCGCCTCGTGTTTGAAACAGGGTGACCAGATACGGCTTCCACCAGAGCTACTCCCCTCTGAAGTTTCATGTTTAAAAGCCGTTTTAAGCCGGCGCCGCGGCTCACTAGGCTAATCCTCCACCTTGCGGCGCTGGCACACCGGGTTCTAGTCCCGGTTGGGGCGCCGGATTCTGTCCCGGTTGCCCCTCTTCCAGGCCAGCTCTCTGCTGTGGCCTGGGAGTGCAGTGGAGGATGGCCCAGGTGCTTGGGCCCTGCACCCCATGGGAGACCAGGAGAAGCACCTGGCTCCTGGCTCCTGCCATCGGATCTGCGGTGCGCCGGCCGCAGCAGCGGCCATTGGAGGGTGAACCAACGGCAAAGGAAGACCTTTCTCTCTCTGTCTCTCTCTCACTGTCCACTCTGCCTGTCAAAAAAAAAAAAAAAAAAAAAAAAGCTGTTTTAAAGACCCACAAAATTACCTTTGTCTGGAGTCTTGCAGCTGGAGGGATGGCTCGATACGTAGGGATGGCTCGATATGTAACACTTAGAATGCTACAAACTAGCAAAAAAAAAAAAAAAAAAAAAAGGAATTCTCCCTAACATAAAAAATTTAGGTTTCTTTTTTTTTTTTTTTTTGACAGGCAGAGTGGACAGTAAGAGAGAGAGACAGGGAGAAAGGTCTTCCTTTGCCGTTGGTTCACCCTCCAATGGCCGCCACGGCCGGCGCGCTGCAGCCGGCGCACCACGCTGATCCGATGGCAGGAGCCAGGAGCCAGGTGCTTTTCCTGGTCTCCCATGGGGTGCAGGACCCAAGCACCTGGGCCATCCTCCACTGCACTCCCGGGCCACAGCAGAGAGCTGGCCTGGAAGAGGGGCAACCGGGACAGAATCCGGCGCCCAGACCGGGACTAGAACCCGGTGTGCCGGCGCCGCTAGGCAGAGGATTAGCCTAGTGAGCCGCGGCGCCGGCTGGTTTCATTATTTATATAAATGTCATTTGAGTATACTGTTTTCTGTTTTGTTTTGTTTTGTTTTTTTGTTTTTTTTTTTTATTTTTTTTTATTTTTTTATTTTTTTTTGTTTTTTGTTTTTTTGACAGGCAGAGTGGACAGTGAGAGAGAGAGACAGAGAGAAAGGTCTTCCCTTGCCGTTGGTTCACCCTCCAATGGCCGCCGCGGCCGGCGCGCTGCGGCCGGCGCACCGCGCTGATCCGATGGCAGGAGCCAGGAACCAGGTGCTTTTCCTGGTCTCCCATGGGGTGCAGGGCTCAAGCACCTGGGCCATCCTCCACTGCACTCCCGGGCCACAGCAGAGAGCTGGCCTGGAAGAGGGGCAACCGGGACAGAATCCGGCGCCCCGACCGGGACTAGAACCCGGTGTGCCGGCGCCGCTAGGCGGAGGATTAGCCTAGTGAGCCGCGGCGCCGGCCGTTTTTTTGTTTTTTCAACCACTTTCACAGTTCCTGGGTCTCAGTGCGATTCTCTCCCCATTTTTATGAAGTGACTTTTCCATGTATCTTGTTTCATGGAAAAGTCACGGGAGCAGGGCGCCACCTCGGGTGGTGATGGTCATCTCTGGGCCCGCGGGCCCGCCGCATCCTACTGCCAGCTTGTTGGGAATATTTTTGGAGCACTGATGGTGAGGCAGGAGTATTCCAGGGCTGTGATGAACTTCCACTGGGCTGTGGGCCATTTGAAAGCTGGTGCCTTCCGCCCAGTGTTATCTGAGAAGTCAACTGATAGACTTGAACGTGCTAGGAGAGTAGAGATATGACAGAACCTTTGGGGTGAACTGAATTGGGTACAAGGAAGCTGAGCGAGAGGAACACTGAGGCCATCGCTAACCACAGTCCCAGCAGGAGAACGCTGGTGTAACTAAATTGGCAGCCAGTGTAGTATAAAGCGGCCCTCCTCGAGAGGCTGGGGGAGATGTGTCCTGAGCCTGGTGGG
Organism: Oryctolagus cuniculus; assembly: GCF_051225735.1. NCBI lineage: Eukaryota > Metazoa > Chordata > Mammalia > Lagomorpha > Leporidae > Oryctolagus > Oryctolagus cuniculus. Next base: position 234,963,140 of record NC_142867.1, on the reverse strand, counting down.
GGCAGAAGAGAGCTTCCCTCGTTAGAACTCCGGGTCTTAACAAAGAGCTAACAAGGTGAGCAAGCACTGCACAGGCCCGCACGGCCTCTGGCCGCCTCTGACTTCACTCCGGGCCCGTCGGGTCACCGCGGGGCTCGGAAACCGCAGCTGAATCCATCCCCAGCTCCCAGCCAGCTCTACCACTGGCAGTCTTAGAGCTGTTTGAGGAAGAGTTTAAAAGCTGTTTGGGCCCAATGATGTGTGGGTGTCGATCACCCCCCAGGTTCGAACCTGCAGATGAAGAGGAGGCTACCTGGGAGCCAGCTGCTGATCCTGACGAGAGCTGCTCGCCTGGAGCCGGGAGGGACGCGCGGGACCCCGAGGTGGACCTGGACTACGCCGTGCAGCAGCTCCGGGAGTTCATTCCTGACATCCAGCGCAGGGCGGCCGCCACCATTCAGCGCATGTACCGGGATGACCTGGAGCGCTTCCGGGAGTTTAAGGCGCAAGGTGAGCCGGCGGCACCTTGCTGGCTGCTCTGTCGGTGACTTTTCTTCTGCAGGTGACTGGGGTTTTACTGACGCCCCAGAAGCCTCCGGTAGCTGCTTGCAGCTCCTCTGTCCTACCAGTCGCTGTGTCTGAGTTCTGAAATTCACAAAACGAAGTGCCTGCTTTCCTTCTTGCCCAATTTCTAGTAAAGAAGGCAAGGAACGGGGCCAGACGGGCCAGCAATCCCCAGGCTAGGAGACGAGTACTGGAAGAGGAGGAGGCACGGAGGTTAGTTGAGACACTCCAGGGGATGAGGATACAGAAGCGGAAGCACACAGCCGTAGTGTAACTAACACATCCTCAGATTAACATCAGCACCTTGGGTGAGGCCCCGCGTCTCCCCGAGAGACTCCTCTGAGGGCGAGCTGGCTGTAGTGGGCGTGGTCTCGAGGGGCCACCCTGGCCTCCTTGATTGCACTGTGTTGCAAGAATGTCCTGGGCGCCGGGACACCGGGTTCTAGTCCAGGTTGGGGCGCCGGATTCTGTCCCGGTTGCCCCTCTTCCAGGCCAGCTCTCTGCTGTGGACCAGGAAAGCAGTGGAGGATGACCCAAGTGCTTGGGCCCTGCACCCCATGGGAGACCAGGAAAAGCACCTGGCTCCTGGCTCCTGCCATCGGATCAGCGCGGTGCGCCGGCCGCAGCGCGCCAGCCGCGGCGGCCATTGGAGGGTGAACCAACGGCAAAAGGAAGACCTTTCTCTCTGTCTCTCTCTCTCACTGTCCACTCTGCCTGTCAAAAAAAAAAAAAAAAAAAAAAAAAAAAGAATGTCCTGGAAGCCCCTGGGTCTAAGAATCAGCTGCAGGTTGAAGGCCGTGTACTGCAATGAGCAAGTATCCTGAGTGTCTCTGTGTGGGCCTTTGGAAAAGCAAAGCAGGAGGCAGTGGTACCTGCTAGAGCCCCTGGGCACAGCATCAGGATGCCGCTGAGGGTGCCCGCAGGCCGCACTGGAGTGCCTGGGTCCCAGCTTCCTGCTGCTGCCCACTGCGGGAGGCGGCAGGTGATGGCTCAGGGACTTGGGTTACCCAGGGGGGAGACCTGGGGTGAATCTGGGCTTCCGGCCTCAGCAGAGCCCAACCCTGGCAGTTTGGGGAGTGAATCAGCAAACGGGAGATTCCCTCTCCATCTGTCTCTGCCTTTCAAATAAAATGAAAATAAACTCAAAGTAAAATGAGAAGCATTAGCTTGGTGGAATTAAACAGGTTGAAGAGATTAGTTCAGGAAAATAAGCAAATGAAGCCAAAGCAAAGCACACAGCCTATAGAGCGGTAGCAAATGACCCCATTGTACTGGTGTATTCTGGGTTGAAGCTATCAAGTATGCATTTTATAAAATGTTTTAAAAATAGCCCTAGGAGGGGCTGGTGCTGTGGTGCAGCTGGTTAAACCACCACCTGCAGCATCTTAATCCCATATGGGCGCTGGTTCAAGTCCTGGCTGCTCTACTTTTTAAAGATTTATTTATTTATTTATTTGAAAGAGTTACACAAAGAGAGAAGGCAGAGAGAGGTCTTCCATTCGCTGGCTCACTCTCCAACTGGCCACAATGGCCGGAGCTGCTCTGATCTGAAGCCAGGAGCCAGGAGCTTCTTCCAGGTCTCCCATGTGGGTGCAGG